>NC_060249.1:49458803-49775674 GCF_921293095.1 Ischnura elegans
CATATAGACTTGTATGAATGAGGAGACAGAAAAAAATCATAGATTAATGTATATCACAACACAATAAATCTATAGGATATTTTATTTCAAAACTCAAATCTTAATAACAATTAACTCCAAGGTATCTAACTTAGGAATGATAATTTAAAAAAAATGAATCAACATATTAAATATTATGTATTCCGAAAGGAATGCATGGTCAGTTATGCTTTAGAGGATATACATAACATTTTAAGTTGAACTAGATATGTAGTCAATAAGCTTAATTTAATTTTACCCTAAGAATAAACTTTGATAAAATTAAGGATTTTATTCTCAAAAACTGTAACGACAATATGGGCATTACTAATACGCTAATTATAATAATTAAGATACATTCTCTTTATAGATTCTATGGGTAAAAATATCAGTAAAGGGATTGGGGGTAGAGCATTTTAGTCTAAACAGTTCCCACGCGTGATATAAAGAGGGAGCAGGTACACCAATGAATACAAGTCAACATATTTTGCATCAGTTAAATCTACAGAACTGTGCGAAGTAGCATATGGGTAGATGGAACAAATATTTATCCGATTCCAAGTTAATGGAAGCAGTTAACAACTAGATATACAAATTCAAACCTCATACAAGTAATCTGGAGCGGATATATTAGGGGTTGGGGGGTGGGATGGATTCTAGGAACTCAAGAAAGGGTATAAGAGTCATAAGGAGAATCACTAACAGTTAAGAACACATACTTGATGTATACACTGTATAATTTCTGTAGTCTCAATGATTGGTCAGGCATGCATTAATCTTTTCTTGCAGTGATTTCCATATTCTCAAGAGTGATGCCAATTTTAAAAAATTAATTAATTATCTTTTTTCATTCTGTGATTAATCCTTTTTTTTCTGAAAGTTTGCTAACATTAAGTCCTCACATAATTTAAGTTCTCAATACAATCATGAAAAATTGTAAAAATTTTTTTTTGAAGTGATGGGTTTATAATAATGTACTTTACCTGGGCAACAGAATCATCAGCAGGTCTATGGGGCTTATAAAAGCACGGAGTGAACAGGAATATGTGTCAGTTAGTGCAATTCAGAAGATACATAAAAAATTGGGTAAAGGAAGAGAAAAATTTGAATGGAACACTATTCTATCTCCAGAACCAAACATGCAGCAAATTATTTACCACCAGGCTCCAGCATATGTGCTTGACACCCAAGACAAAACAACACATAATCAGTAACAATTGAAAGCCATTAATTTCATTGGTGTAGGCTTTTGATTTAAGCATATTAGGGGTTGGGTTTTAAATGTCTTCACCAAGTGAAAAGTATAATATATGATACCAAAAATTAATTGCAATATATCGGCATTTAGTTACGAAAAAATAGTTACAAAATATAAAATAGATCAAGCATTTATATGTGTGGAATATCCTTCGACAGAAATTTGGAAAAAAAATATGTCATGCTCTTGCAAACAAGTGAACTTTAGAGCCACTTTCACTATCATGGAAGATTCCACAACAGCAGTAATAATGGCAGTAAAATCTTGGGAAGTGTGAAGTGATGCCAAAGTAAACAGTAATTGGAAAAAGGCAATTACAGCTGACCCAGGCCACCTTGTTAGCAAGTGATAGTAATAGCTAAGTTTTTAATTGAGTTATTTCCAACAATTCTTACCAAGAGAAGCTGATTAAGCCAAGTTGAAGTATATGAAGAAGGAGAATTTGCATTGAGATGTTCCTGGTGCGAGGGTTTGGATTTCATATGTATCACAAACTCAATGAAACTGTACAAATCCCCAAGAATAGAAATCAATTCAGGAATTACGTAAAGTTATCTATGATTAATTTGGATAAAAATCTGTTTAAACTGACTAAACCTTTGGGGGAGTAGCTGAACTCTTCTGCAATTTTTAAACCCTAGAAAGAGATTTAATTTATTTCCCCACTCAAATGAGCTAATCACGAGTACGTATGTATATTCTTACATCGGCCCCCTCCTTCAATTGTAAAGACAAGTTCCATTACCTGGAGGATGAAAGAAATATGTGTAATTGTAATCTACTCTTAAAATGCCATACAAATACATATACTTACTTCTAATTTTATTTATTTTTCATAATTATAGTTAGGTAAACTAATACAACTATAGAACCTTCTTTCATAGAAATTTCTTAGCTACACTTCAATTACCATGCATGCATGTGTACCAGATGCTTCAGATAAATGGGGCAGCTACCCAATTCAAGCACCTCAATGTGTCTAAATTAGTCTAGATTAGATTGTATTTTGTCTTTCAAAAGAACATCCTAAAAAAACACGCACTTCTGCAAAACCAGCTTCATGATTATAGGCCTCCAATTATGGAGACTGAAAAAAATATTATCATACAAACAAACACTTTCCCTTATAACGGACCAGTTGTATAAATGCCTTCTTCCAAACATTTTACTATGGCAGAGAAAACAGCATTCCTGACCAACATGTGAACGTGAATGAGTCCCATTCCAGACACTGACACTATGAACGAGTAATCCTGTGGGAGGTTTTTCAACCTGGGATGCAGTGCAAATGGTGCAAAAGAGATTTTGACTCTTTCATTTTGTTATCAAGAAGATTAAAAAAAAAAAACATGTTTAAAATGTGCTTTTCATCAATGATGAGGATATTCTGAAAGAAAAAAATGGTGAGTTCTTTTTTTTTTTTAACTTAACCCTACTTACATTCCATCATCCAGGAAGTGCAGTGCATAAATGATTTGTGTGAGAGTGAGTTGGGCAATGTCAGGGGAAAACTCCCCCAATTGCCAGCAGGAGAGAGAAATCAAGGTTAAACATTTCCACATAGTAATAACATCAACAGAACAACGCCGTTTATATATATCTATGATTTTGCCACAATACAACATAGCTCTTTAGCAACACTTAAAAAAGCAATTGTCATCATAATTTAGGCGAAGCTACTATCAAAACCTGCTTTCATTCATTAGGATGTGACGTAGAAAGTTTCATGGTTTAAGGTCGCAATTATGGGATACAAAAGAAATGCAATGTAAAACTATGGCCCATTTCCGAACACCTTACAAATAACCAGGGAAGGAATACACTTGATGTAAATATTTTATCCTTTCCTTGAAGGAACAAAATAATTTCTTAGGATTTAAACACTGGATGCATTTGACACTCGGGTTCATAATTTACACTCATCTGCCAGGTAACTTAGGAAACAAATCCCAAATTTTCGACCAAAAACCCATGAACCCTTCTAGAAATACATAAGAATCATGTTACTCATGATGTACCATTATAAATGATAAGCAAATATTCTAAACAAAATATTTATTGATGCGCTAAAACACTAATTTGAAACCACTGCTTTCCTTTGTGTGGAAGTTGATATATGCATATTTTCATAAATGGATTGAAATCATTAGAACCAATGAAATAACAGGTTGGAAATTACCTCTATCGTGTTTTCAAGCAACTACAAGCATGACAAGAATTTGGCACAGACTTTCCTGAAAATTTTATGACTGTATATAGGTTTTTTTTCAAGCCAGTGAGAGCAACACCAAGAAAGCATAGCTCACTCCCACACCTCAACATTCAGCATCTACTTTTATCCAATAGAATGTCAAGCAGTGGCAATGATCAAAAAGAATATTCAATAAATATATTTGTAGAATAACCTTTGGTATGCATAAAATGATGCATAACCAAGGCATTCAAAGTTCTCATTTTATAGCTCGCAATAATATTACAATCAATCAAGAAATAAGTCATCTTTTTTAAGGCTGATTTTTTCCCTTGATTAGTGGCAATATACACAATATAATTCACATAGCATTTACAAAGCTACTACTGAAAATGAAAAATAAACAAAAATGTGGCAAATAAATCACTTTCTGTCCAATAATCATTTCTTGTATTTCAATATCTACTCTATGCATGTCACAGGTTATCACAAGAAAATTCCTAGCCTTCAAGAAAGCATTTCAATGACAATTCCTCATTCTCGAGTACGCCTTAGCTATGTGCAAGTAAGAAATATGCTTGGAGTCATGTTGTTCAGGCAAAATAATTTCTACTAGCCCCAAGAATGAAATCTGAATCGAAAACAAAATTAAATGTCAACTTCTCAATGTAAAACACTGCCAACATGATGTGCCAAGCAAATATCTTTTTCTCAGATGATGCACTGACAAGCTGTCTGTGAAAATATATTGTTGCAATTCAAATACCACTCCACACTTCTAAAAAAATCATGAAGGTGGCAGAATCAATAAAATCTTTCACTTAACATTGACAAGCTTAGTCAGAGAACCATCATCCACCATGAAAGTGCCAAGCTAAAAGCAACCATGAGACTCTCTTGAATATTTTAAAAGAGCCGTGATATATGCTGGAGTCTAGTTTATTACCTCATGCTCTACAGAGTACAAACATGACAGCATTGGTGATCAGAATTTTGTGATAAACTAATCATGGAGATATACGGACATGCATGAATGCTATGATTTAAAAAAAAAACATAAAAAGAAATGCAGTGCTCATTGTTTTGTATTTCATGGTTCGAATTAATCAAATAGTGCTCCCATCTCAAATATATATATATGTATATCCATTTAGACATATATAAAGTGGTATGTGAAAATTTTAACATTCGACTGCACCATTATTATAAATCCACCGATTAAAAGGCGACCAAAGATTTCAGATCTCTTAACCCTTTGCACTCAACTCTTGAGTGGGACAATGAAGTAAAATAATTTATTTCTGATACAATGATTAACCCAATTAAAAGGACAGAATGATGAGGACTTATAGTTAGTGATCCCTAGTTGATGAAGGACTAAATTTATGGAATACCAAAGCGTTCCCATTGGAAACTCGGGAAATAGGGACTTCATATCATTGAGAATGTACTACATAATTCAGAGCTACATACATTTTCGATGCCTGACTTTTTGAGCAAGTTTAACACATTTTAAAGCCAACTTCAGCTAATACACCAGCAAATAGAGATAGTTTTACATATACTAAAAAAAAAGGGATATAACTACCTGGTCTTTCAATTCAACCAGGGACAATCACCCAGGAACCCATTTAAAAATTAGAGTGGTAGTAAAATTCTATTTCCTTAAAGCTGAAAGAATTTTAAATCCTATAATTCCAAAGAGGGAAAGTAAACACCATAGCTGCTTCGCATTACTGTACTATATAGCTGCATCAATAAATATGTGATGAGTACTTATTTTACACCATATATAAGTATTTTCTTGGGGTATCATCTCTAGCCTTTTGGCTGCCAACACATTCAATTGAAGAGGAAATTGGCATGCATTCCAGATGATAAAGCCACAAAATAATTTATGAAGGGAATCACAGACCATGAATTTATTCACATTAACAGACCTTTATTTCAAGGCATTAACTCTAGGAAACCTAAAATTAATTTTTTTGAATTTAATTTAATCGTTTACAAAAGATATCTTCATATTTGACAACATTATTAGAGTCGTCATTATGATCTACATGCTTAGCTAATTCTGTAATTTTTCATGCATGCCCTGATGGTGTCTAAAGGCATAAAAATTATTTAAATAATAAATGGAAACTGCCCTCCAGAGGGTCATACTTTTCCGTCGTAAGAACTGTTTTTACACACAGCTATCCCATTTGGGGTCTTTTCATGCTGTAGGTACCTGAATATTTATTACAGGAATATGTTTTCCTTCAAATAACTTGAGCTAGTTCTACGGGAAATAAGAGATGAGCTCATTAACTAGTTTAAATTATATGTGATATAGATATTAATATGTATATGAAAGTAATCAACATCATCTTAAACAATATAAACATTTCTATTTTTATCTTTCTTTTTCTCAAGGGGCCACTTTTCCTTTATTTATATACAATACATTCAGATAAAGTACAATCTGAAGACAGTGTCTTTGAAGCCTGAACTCAACCCCCCCACAAATTTGTTGGCAGCCAAAAGGCAGTTAGACTATCAGCTATGTATAGGAGTTGGTTTTTTGTGGTGTATCAGAAAAAAAACTTTTGTGTCACAATTTGCAACCAGGCGAATGAACTAAGTATGTAGTATAAAAAAATTATTTGTATCATCCTTGTATCTTTCTTAGGGAAGGGGTCAGAGCCTAAACCAAAAAAGACCATTAGCGGGGGAGGGGAAGAGAGGGGGGCCGGAGGAATTGTTGACCATGCCGTTCTAGGGGGGGGGGGAGGAGTGCAAAGGGCTAAGCAGTTATATGGCAAAAGGGGGGTCAGGGGGGGCCAAGGGGTGGGACCGATAGGGTAAGGGGAGGAAAAAACCAAACAAGGAGGGGAGGGAGGAGGAGGCATGAAGAGTGGGGGACGAGCGAGAGAGGGGTACATTTGACACAGGAGCACGCAAAGAAGCACCACTTTGGAAATTTGATATTCAATTTCAAAGTAAAACTAAGTTCTCTCATACAAAAAAAAATGGCATAGAGAAACCGGGTGATGGAGAGTGAGAGAGTATAAATATAAAGTAAATAAATAAATAAATAAAGGTTTTATACTTTACAATATTCTGTGGTGGTGGTGTAGGAGGTTGGTGGAGGAGGATCGAGATGGACAGGCTCAATAGCAGAGCAGCTTACCCCTTCTCCTCTTTCGAAGACTGGCTGACGTTTTTTGGGAACCACTCGGTCACCTTGGCGTCGAACACCAGCGACAGCAGTAGATTCCTATCACCTGGGCCGCACACCCAACCGCCAAAACATGTGAACGCGTACGCACGCACACAAACAAACACACACGCAAACACAAAAGGACAGACACCATAATACGTACAACACAAATCAGCTGCCTGGTCATTGAGCTTCCAGAGATTGACAGATTTCCAAGGTGTTCAGATATTTTTTTTTTAATCATCTCTCACCAGAAATTAATTTCCTGGGGGGAGGGGACTAGTTTAATGCAGGTTAACTGCCCCCTTAAATTTCTATCGGTATGTAGACCTTTTAATTGAAAAATTGACCCTAAATTGTGGAAGTGCACATTTACCAACAAGTTTTTTATCGAAATGATCAAACACTAACCCACCTTTTCTTTGTCAGTTGCAGACAGTATTTTTGGGAAAGCTGAAAAAATTTTGGGTGGCGCTTAAACCCCTGTAGCACCTTCCCTCACTGAGTCTGCCTATATTTGTTTAACCTTGCCTATTTTTTTAATGGTACTCTAGCTTAGTTTGAGAAACTACAGAGTTCTAACCTAAAGCTTCCACAATATTCATACGTAAACCTCACTGGTTTTGACCACAGTATGCCATCATCAATTATCAATATTTTTCCTTTGAAATGTTAGCCACATCCTATTCCTACTCCTTGTCTTTCTGTTTATATATCCACAGTTGTTTTACACCAACTCAGGCACTTAACAAGGCATTACTGTACAACAGCTACCTTTGCCACAAAAAAACTTCCAGATATTGACATCAAATTATGAAGTAATTTATTTTTCACCAAGCAAGAAAAATTTAACTATCACTCAAATATGCGTTGAGCATTCATATTTTAGTAACTTTAGAGTGAATATTATTGGAGATGCTTCATAAATTCTATTAAAATTAATACTAAATGAAAAGCTAATTTATGGTCTGTTATGAAATATTGCACTAAAAGTGGAATTCGTGTCACACAAGTTGTGCAATCTATTATAAAGGGGTTAATTATGCAAAACCTTGAAAATCTGGGCTGAAAGTAAATCACCAGGCATAAAAGAGAGCTCAAGGAAAGATTTTTTTTCTTTTTTCTCAGTCTTCAATGAACTTTTCCAATGTTGAACCTTTACTGTGACGTGATAATAAGAATTGAGTAAGGTATTAAAAAAAAAAGAATTTTTTTGCTTAATTAATCAGGGGGAAAATCCCAAAATAATTTCCATTATTTTTCCTTTTGATTTTAAATGAGCTTAAAAAAAATAAAAGTGTATTAACTAATGTTTTTTTTACTAAATTGCTGTATCTATCATGACAATCCATGGCTGTGATCAAGAATAATTCTTTTGATGTTTGATAATTTTTAGAAACTAATGAAATTTCTACTATGGAGAGAACACAAAAATCGTAACAAGTGATGTTGGTGCAAAAAAAGTGGATTCTAATTATTTTGGTTCAAATAATGAGTGCTAGTTGGTGTACGTACATTTTCAGTGGGTGAGAAGTGAGTCTTTTAATTTATCTTTCCAAAAGGGTGGATATTTAAAAAAAAAAAAAAATTTGCCTCTCTGTTGGTTGGGTGCCCCTACCATGACAAGGAAAGAACTTAAGAGAATCGAAACGAAAATCAGGCATGCTCAAGGAGACATTCAACAACACATCCATGCACACGCGACAGTTGGACATTCCAGCAGTGGTGCGGCGGCAAGTTTGTGCAAAACTTTTCCCCCCCTTGCACGACTCAATGTCAACACAATCGCCAAAAAACGTGAGGTGATGATGAGGTGACCACTTGTTTTTACTGAATGAGTGTGGAATTTGTGATTTGAGATGGGGATGAGGAAAATGTATTTTAAACTGGATTGGATGATTTCGGTAGGTTTAGAGAATTTCTATGCTTCCAGTTCATTTGATGATAACTAGAGATTCACTTCTACTTTGATGATAACTTCACAGTCACGATTGGCAGCTAAGTTTGTAAGGATTTTAGAGTTTTCACTTCACGTACTCATAATTTAAATTATTTAATAGATGATATAAAAAAGAACTTTAAAATGCTTATATTTTCAATACTAAGTATACTTCAAGTTCTGTGATATTAATAAAAGCTACCTCAAGAAGTTGAAGAAAATTCCAGTAGTTTCATTAAAGCTGTTATCGAGCTGGCTTTTCTCATTTGCATGCACCAACTCATTAATATATTTCAATTTTATAGTTTCTTATTCCGCTCAAAGTTATTCAAGGTACTATCAACTATTGATTCATTCATTACAAAGACTTCAAGACAAATTTATCCCCAATATTCACCCAAAAATGCTTTATTAATAAGTGAATTAATATGTTATTTTAGAGACCCATGATGTGGAGTTACTATCCCAGATGAAATCCAACTTGAATATGTACATCAAGAATAGAGAGAAGATGAATGTCTGGTTAAACAAGGATGGCAAAAGATATCGAGATAAAGGAGGATATAGCAGTGTGAAAAATCCACAGAGAAAATATCATCCTCCTTGACCAGGATTCGAACCCGGTTCCCATGATATTCCCACTTTGATATTTATATCATGATTCACATAAAATGTAGGCATTTTCAAGTCCCTATTGACAAATATTTTTTATGCCAGCTTGATCCAATAAAATGATTAAGTCATGGGTGGGTGCAACTCAAAATGTTTTACAGCCAAATTCATATAGATCATTAAGCATTAATAATTCTAGATAATTCATTGCATAAATCTCTATGACATAACAAAAGAAATTTATAAAAAGCATTTTAATAAAGGCTGAAATTTACTCCTGCCACTGATGTGAATATTTTAGTATGGCATATATATTCTTGATAGCCATGCAAGTGAATTATGATAAAATTATGTGATATGATAAGTGCTCACAATAGGGATTTCTTCACCAAGTTATAGCTTCAAGTTTTGATTTGATTCAATCTTCGATATCTCTACTAGATCCCTACGCTAACATAAATTATAATTCCCTTTTTTTGATTTTGCCCTAGAGAAATTCGTCCTTGAGAAACCACATTGATCACCGGAACTCTGGTATGCAGATCAGGTAGCTTATAGTTAAATACTCAGATGCAATGGGATGCGTTTCTTCATGAGGCATGATTTTTAGGCATTTAATGCCATGGTTTTGGATATGAATGGGCCACAAATCAGATGTTAGACAGTGTCAATTATTTAACCCTCCATAGAAATGAATGGTGTTGATATTCACAATGGCATTTGATGCTCTGGAGTTATTAAAAAAAAGTCAATGAACTATTTAAGCACCCCAGAAAATTTTTTACCCTCCCTTCAAATGGGATATAAATGTAAAAGATGAACATTTAAACAGCTGAAGTAAATGAAAATGTATGAGATATGTACACTGTACACACCAAAGGATGAGATTTACCAAGAAAAAATTATTTCAATTGACTATGAAATGAGCCTGAATTTCTCAAGTAGGTATGCTACGTACTTTTCCTAGGTTTGTATTTTATTTATTTTTGCACCCAGGCCATTCCACATCAATTCAACCCAGGTTTTTCCCTTAAGGTGACAGATTTTGAAGAAAATTTCTACGTGGGTTTCTATCCACTACATATGAACCCCAAGACCGTTAAAAGAATTGTGTATTTTAAATGCATTTCAATTTTTTGCATTTTTGCAAATAATGTGGAATATGAATCACATAATTCTCTCAAATGTAAAATGAGTGCAGAGTTGTTTTATAAGCCTTTGGTATTTACTTCTAATAGATGAACTGGGATGCCATGTGGGAGAAAAATGCAAATGTTAAAATATTTTCTAAAAATCCATTCATGAGTAGCCTCCAAATTTCATTTTTGGAATGGTAAGACAGATGCGCCTAAATTATAAAGTAAAAGTTAGGACTGATTCTGAGATGCAGTATGTGAGAAAAGTTAATTAACAATCTGTTAAACATTTTAGTGTAACAATAATAGAAAAGTTAATTTAATAAACTTTTTATACACTGTGTATAAAAAAAGTCTTAGCTTTACTATAAGCTATAAATCATTACTCTATGTCAATTGGGTGGTAACAATGAAACACTTTCATGGTTCAAGCCACTTTTTTTTGACAAAAAAACCAAAAAAAATTAAAATGTGCATAAAAGACACAATATTTTTAAAAACTTTCTCAGTGCACTAAGCATGAGGTTGATACCCTACAAGCACACAGGAGACTGTCTCTTGACGACAGGTAAGAGACCCCGAGGAGATGGCCGCCCTCTCCCCTTTCTCCCTTGGTTCGTCAATTTTCGAGTGTTCACCCCCACCCACTTCCGCTTCTTTCCGAGGTCAACACTTCGCCTTTCCGAAATTACATTATCTTCAAGAGGCATTATGCGGATACCGAGTGATCATGGCTGTATATTTAATTATTTTCTAATTTTATATTGGTAATTCGTCGTGGTATAACACGAATTAGACATTAATTAGTATAATTATATCGCTGACTACGCCGATACCGGAAAAGAGCCCTTCCTCCCCCTTGCAACATCCGCTTCGTCCCTTTCAGTGCCATAACCGCCATAACTCGAATCTGAGAGGTCCTGCCTTCGAAGTTACGATCACCGCACGTGTTTATCCTCATTGTTGGAGCTTGCCGGTTCTTGCAATCGCTTTTTCAACTGCGTCCATTTTCACCGCTTTGAGGTAAGTACTGATTAATTTGTATCCCTGCTAATTTTTATGGCATTATCATATTGTCTTCACGTGTCCCAAAGGACTTAGATTTTGTCATTTATTCGGTAGTGTATTCGATTCGCTTATGGTTGCCTTTTACATGTATTTTCATGTGTTACTCATTAACCTCATTAAGGATAATATTCGTTATCTAATGTACCTACCTTAGTGTTGATCCCAAATCGCCTCGTGCAAGTCGAAAATATTCACGAAGCATGGCCGTTATCCTTCCGACGCCATTATTTACTCTGTGGACATTTATTAAGTTTTGTTGAATTCCGGATAATAAGGAAAATTAATGTAAACAGCAGATTTATTTTGAGACATTAAAATTAATGAAAGTTGATATGTTTAATATTCGGCTAGCCGCCATGTTGTGTGGCTCGAGGTGCATTGTCACATTTACTGATATAGATTATAATAATGAATTGATGTCCTTTAGTCTTGCTAATACTTGAGAACCGATTTGGCTCATTTTGATTTTAAAATGTTGGTGAGTGAAAGTTCAGGGAAGGTTTAAAAGGTGAGAATATTATGAGGTATATGTGGCCTTGGAATGGGCCCTGAATATTTTTCGTAAGAAGGACAGGTAAAGTTCGTTATGAACGACTGCAACCTTTTCTTTTGCATATTTAAATTCGTGATAATGGTTGCACATAGTTGGAGCATATAACATTGGAAAGAAAAATAAATTCTCATTCTTGCACTCGAATTTCGTCTTCTGCGTTATTTACCTTGAATTTGGGGAAAGTATTCGAAAAAATGCTGAAAATTTAGTGACATATAGGCTCACTATCCCCTTGATTGTTGATTTACCTCATAAAAAGCTGATTTATCATTGTGGGTAAACTTTTCTCGGGATCCCTCCGGGTTAATGTTTTTATATCGGCCAACGTTTCAAGTACCGTCTCGGCACTCATCTTCAGGGCTGAATCATAAGGGCAGCTCATTTATCACTGTTTATTCACAAATAGGGTGCGCGAAATGATTTTCACATACTTTACGTTAATTTCGTTACTATCAGTTCATTGTTGATGTTAACGTAGTCAGTTGATTTTGTAGTTTGACATAGCGCCAATATTTACTTGTAAGTGCGCGAGAAATATTAATACTTTGATCATTCATAATTCTATGGAGATGGCGACCAAACTAAGGTCGTTCAATTCAATCAAATGTTCAAATCAGATTAATCGGTTAAGACGCAGTACTCATGTGATCCTGCAATCAGTAGCATTTAACTATGATTGGATTGTAAATTATTGTACCGATAAATCAGTGCAGTTGGGGAAATACTAATCATTTGTTAATATTGCAAGGCGTTTCTCTTCTGACTTGGTATCATAAATAAATATGGAAAGTGGAACTGGTTGATTGGCATCTCAGTGGATGTTCCTGATAATAGTGGTGGTTTTTAAGCTTGGTGAGTTCTTCTTTTGATTTCTTTTTATCCACCCTTACAGTTTATATGTATGGACTAACGGAATTTTTTTACATCTTCATTAATAGGTGGTGAAGTGAGGACCTGATGTTTGGATCATCGTTCTTCTGATTCTGGTGGGCAACAAATACTCCAGGGTGAATCTCTTCTGACTTGTTATCATACATATCTATGGAAAGTGAAACTGGTTGATTGGCATCTCAGTGGATGTTCCTGTTAATAGTGGTGGTTTTTAAGCTTGGTGAGTTCTTCTTTTGATTTCTTTTTATCCACCCTTACAGTTTATATGTATGGACTAACAGAATTTTTTTACATCTTCATTAATAGGTGGTGAAGTGAGGACCTGACGATTGGATCATCGTTCTTCTGATTCTGGTGGGCAACAATTACTCCAGGGTGAATCTCTTCTGACTTGTTATCATACATATCTATGGAAAGTGAAACTGGTTGATTGGCATCTCAGTGGATGTTCCTTTTAATAGTGGTGGTTTTTAAGCTTGGTGAGTTCTTCTTTTGATTTCTTTTTATCCACCCTTACAGTTTATATGCATGGACTAACAGAATTTTTTTACATCTTCATTAATAGGTGGTGAAGTAAGGACCTGACGATTGGATCATCGTTCTTGATTCTGGTGGCCAAAATACTCTGAGGATGTTTTTCTTCTGGTATCGTAGCTGAGAATTGGATGACTTATACATAGGGAGTGGAAAGTGGTATTGATACAGCTTACTTATTTTTTAATGTTGCTGTTTTGTGTGTGTTTACATGAGATGATGGTTTAGAACTCCGTAGGTTCTTAGTTGTCATTATCTTGCTTGGTTATTGTGTAGCTTAATTCTGTAGTAACAGATATTTTTCTTTATTAATAGGCGGAGTTATCGGTGTCGGAGTGATGTATCCTGTTTGGTTTCTTCTGCTGGTGGGAGACATTCACAATAAGGATTATTCTGCAGCGACAATCTGCCTGTTATACCATTTTGGTTGAAGAATCTTTGGAGGCACAGCTTTATACGTAATCTTTGGTTTTATTTTATTCATTATCCTCTCATATTTGGTTGATATTTAATTTGTTTTGGTTAATGTACTTGATTGACTATCTCATTCCTTTTTTATTGTCATTTTTATATTTGATGCAGTTTAAAGGAGTAATAGGAATTTCTTAATTAATTTAATAGGTGACACATAAATGGTTCATTTCCACACCCGTTTGACCACATATCTGCATTCCTCATGCAGTAGCCGTACCGTTTTGAGCATATTAATCTAATAGAGGAACTATTATCGATGGATTCTTTGGCAGTTGTTCCCATACTTATGTTGTTGGGTGATTATGTGAAACTTGCCAAGTTCTCTGCTAGTAAATTCTTCGTCAATATTTTGAGTGATTACAATTTTTTTAATTTCTTCATTTTTACGCAATTGTTCTTATTACCTTGTGATGGAACATGTTAATACCTTCTGATGGTGAGCATGGTTCACAGCCATGATGAATCTCCACAATGTTGTGAAGCAGACATGCAATTTTGCAGTAGAATTAGAAGGTTGTGCACTTAATCCTTGGCAGAGATGCCTGGTGTTTTTCTGTTGATGTTTCATTTAAGATATGGAACAATGGAAATCCCTCGTGTTTTGTTTATTCTTAAGTGTGGGTTTAACATATGGCATGGTGACATTCTTGGGATATTGCTGTGAGGATGAAGATGCTATTTTCTAAAATGCTTAGCTTTGTTGTTGCGATTCTGCAGTTTTTAATTCAGGGAGGATTCTTTACAGATTTCCTATTTTGTTCATTTTATCTTTAAAATCTCATCTTGTTCTTGTGTATCAAGTATGTTATTTTCATTACGTATTGGCTCTATTAATTGGGCATTGCATAGTATTTTAGCCTGAGAGAAAACGTGTTAAAGTTCTCAAAGCATTATTATTGTTTTTGTGTAGTCATAGCATTTTCTTAATGCAAGTATTCTGCTTTTTCTTTTCAGGTGTTGCTTCAGTCCCTTGATGCCCAGTGGCCTTGTGAAAAGCTGTTTCTATGTAATAGGAGTTCATATTTGAAGTTTCTCTGACATTCAATGTGGCTTGTTCTAGTACTTTTTGTAAATAAACCAATATTTGCAAATGCTTGATTTTCTTTGACATTTCCTACGTTTCTGTCACCGAGATTTCGGTTTGTGTGTTGTCATCGCTGTTGCTACCAGTCCATTAACACCATGTTCGTAAGTAATATGCTTTAATGTCAATTCGCATACGCCACAGATTTATAAGTGGCCGGTTAATGTATCTTGGAATAGTAAAGTAGCGGTCGACTGTAGCTCGCTGCTCGTAGTGCTGATAAATGACAACAGATGGCGCCACCGTCGCACAGTTAATGTGTCCGACGTAGTTCGCGTGGTTATCGCTTGATGGCGCATCAATCGGAAATCGGAGACCGTCTCTTGAGTAGTGCGGACATTTCGTCATGGGTTCGTCATCGTATCGTCCGGCCGTCTCCTTGTTGTCTCCGGAGACGCTTACCGCTTCCGGGAGGCGGTCTCTTTGGTTTCTGTGGAGAGTCTCTAAGGATTCGGGGGAGACAGTCTCCCGTGTGCTAGCTGGGTAAATGCCCATACAAAAATTTTCATCAAATTCTGAGACCCTAAAGGAAAAACATTGGTTGAATTGAGGTGTAATAACCCACCTTTGAGTGAGACTACATACAATGATAATTATATTACGTAGAGCTTTGGAAAGTAGATGAGCTGGCAAATAGGTATTACTAACATACAATATACAATTTGTGGTGGGTGGAATGATAAAAAATCCCGAATGGTCAATAATTGAAATTTATTCCTATTCAATATATGAATGATGATTATGACTGAGGACAAATACTACCATTGCATTAAAATAATGGATGGAAAAAGTTGTCATGGAAGCAACTATCTACATAACTGAAACACCTGCTGTAATATCATCATGGGGTAGGCCTATTTTCATGCTACTAACAAAATTACAGGGGGAATTAGTAAGAAAATCAATACTAAAAATCATTATACCTTCCATCTGTACATTTGAACACCTCATCTGCTGCCACTAATGTAGCCATTTTTTTTCTTACTAGTCAAGGGCTCAACCAAAAACACTAAAATCATGATGCATTACACCTTTGGGGCATTAGGGATAGTCACTACGGGGAACTAATAGCGTTTCTTTCCTATTATGTCCAAAGTTAGGTTTTGAATTAATGATTGAGAATGAAATTACAAAAAAATATCCTCGAAGCAAAATTATTTTCATACTTTTCTAGGACGAGAGAATTTTTGAACGGTAAAATCGTAAAAAAAACAAAATATATACGGTTCGAAATGACCTAAGAGGCCCGTGTGGGGATCCATGCTCATAGAAGCAGAAGGTATACTGAAAAAGTGGCGGTGAAGTTAGTTACAAGGTGAAGTATTTATCCAAAAATTCTACTTCATGTCCAGGGCAGTTCTAAATGACTAATTCAGAAGCTTTCTTATTCAAGAATATAAAAAGTCTCTCTCTAAAAAAATAGGCTTCATTGCAAATTAAGTGGGTGAAAATGCAAATGTGAAATGCTTAGAGAATAATAATAACCTTGAATAAATTTTAATATATAAGCTGTAACAGAAAAGCAGAATCAAATGCAAAATCTTCAAATTAAGGCCTCCCAATTACCCAAAAAATGAACAGAATAATGTTTTGGCATGGATTTTATAACTCTCTTTCTGTGATCAAAGTTTGAATTTTTAATCGCTCATCAGCTTATAAGGAATTTTAGACATGATCAACTCACAAATTCAACATGGAATAGTTACCTTTTCTAAATGGTAGGAATCATCAAAGTATAACATTTCATTGAACTCACTACACCTATTTTGTAAGAGGGAGAGGAGTAGGATTTATTGGGGTAAGGGCGTATTCAGTTCAGTAAAAACAAAGTGGAATCATTAGCAATTTCTAACTATCTAAAGCCACATCAAATGTTTCAAATTAATTTGCTTTGCAACACTACTGGTCATATCACAATAAAAACCATGTTTGGTGTGATGAAGCACATCCATTGATAGGATCTTGATAATATTGCCAAGCACCATTTCAGCAGTTCCAAGGTTTTAGAACAAAGAAGTCCAGCAGAGACTGTATTAATTAAAATGATTCTATCAGATTTGTCATGATATTTAACATTTATGTACACTTAGATGAAAATAAAATAATCCTGCAATCCAACTAAAAAATATTATTGTATGTGCATTGCATAGAATAGTGAGAAGTGACTGAATGATATTTGGCATCATCATGATCCTTTCAATACCAAAACACAAAAAATAGGTGAAGTGCCAAAATCATAATTGTAATACGACTAATCTTTCATACAATATTAAGGTGTGAGATTTATGAAATCAACCATTCTCCATAGTTAATTAGTACTATATATCCAAGATGATTGAGCTCATAAATATTTATGCTATAATCATCATCACACTGTAAGTGCACTGCACACAATTTATTTGCTTTTTGATGCTCCACAACGCCAATTGGACTAATTTAACGGATCTTTATAAGCACCATTGAAAATGCAACACAAAACTATTTTATACACTCTAATTATAGTAACATCTAAATTAAAACGAAACACAAGATCCAAACATTCAATTATACTTTTTATGCTAATTTTTTTTTTTTTTAAGATCAAGAAAAACTTGACGAATACCTCAATTTAATTCCAGCAACTGCATTACAACTGCTGAACATAAATGGGCGTATTTTTACTCTGAATGAAATATTAACTGAATAAAAAAGAAGTTAATGCTCACACAGTTAACTATGCATTGATGAGTTATTTTCCAAATTAAATTTAACCAATCTCCAACTCTTTTGCGCCTCAAGGAAGAGGTAAGATTTGAAAAGCTACTCCTTTTAGGACATTTATTATGACCAATAAACTTTGATAATGCCTCAAAAACCTAATTATTGAAATTATCATCGGCAGGAAAGCAATAATTATCAATATGAAAGCCTCGGTTAACCCTTTTCATCTCATCATTCATACTTGACATCCTCTACAATTGAGCATGGTGGCCATAAACTTTTAGAGGAGTTCATGAGGAATTCGTGCACACCAATGATCTTTCAAATGAAATAGGAACTGAGAAATTTCAACGAATCAAAATTGATAAGCCTGAAGTAATACAGGAAATATTTCCTTCGATTAAGAATGATGGTTCATTCCACATTCCCAGAAATGTGAAAATTATGGAAAACCAAAAATACCTAAATAATTCTACAACTTTACATTTGGTCAAAGGAGATGGATTAATGGGGCTTCAAGATTTCTAAGATTACATACTACCCTGCTAGCGATTATGCACCAGGGCCAAATGGCAATATAAGGCAGCACGGGTTGCTTTAACAGCATAACTGGCACTATTTTTTAAGAAAATGGATCAATGAGGATGATTACTCATGAAAATATGAAAATAGTTAATGATGCAGAAGACATACTCCTAGAAATTACCAGGCAACTAGGAGCTGCAAATTTTGTGCCATCTTATCTTCTTGGAATGGGAGCAAATTACACACTATTACTTACATGGGGAAGGAAATGTTCACTCACTTGTACATTCATGTGTACTGATGTGGAGGTGGACATTTTAACATTCAGATTGAATGCCACTTCTGGTAATGCTGATGCATGGCAGAATTACAAATAATTTTGAGTAAGTCAATGAACGAATAAAATGTTTCTGATCAAAGATGACCAATCACACTTATCCCAACGAGTGCAGAAAAATGAAGACATATGTTTTGATGCACTTGCCTCTTAAAGAAGGTTGCATGGAATCATCACTAGCATTCATTGTATTCAATCAATCAATAGCTTGAAAACACTTTTGCAGGGAAAAATTTGTGACAATTTAAAATGACGGCAAAAAATGACTTTAAGATGGAAATGATGACAAAGATTATGAAACAATCTATGCAACGTTACCTTGAAAAAGAAATTTGCTCAATAAAATATATGAGTATTCCACAGATGAATATGAAACCTCATATTTGATGCTGAAGAAGACGTGGACCAAAAAGTACGAAGGGGAAGAAAAGTCTCACAGAAGAATAATAGAAAAAAAATTTAAGGTATATTCTCCACCAGAGATAATGCAGATGAGTAGATCACAACTCGTAGGCTCACTGAGATGATGGCAGACAAGGAAATCATGGCCCCCTGAAGACGTCCATTGTGTAAATGAATCAGCTAGCAGTATACTTGAGTGTTGATACTAAAGTTGTAGACATGTGTTTGTAAAGGAAGAATCTTGTTTCTCAAAGAAAAAGATTTTCACTTGATTCATTATTGCTTTCATAACTTTCCTTTTCAAAAATAAAATTGAAAAAGAGACTGGTTTATATGAGTTGAATCATAAAAATCATATGCTGCTCATGCTCATTAAAATCATTATTCCTATCAAAGAATGAAAGGAAAGGAAACTCTTATTACTACTCACAGAAATATGAATCTTTGTTTGTCTTGTCGGACTTCCCGTCTGAAGTGTTGGCTGAAAGATAAATACGAACATATCATGAAAACACCTCAAAATGTAAACAGTCATTTCATTACTTTAAAAAAATAGAATGGGTTAACAATGTGGATCTAATAGAATTCTCTTGCTATTCAAATACTGATCATTATCCAAAAATTTCAGTCCAAAAAAAAAAGGAGTTTACACTCCTTTTGAATTCCAAATAGCCAACATTGGAGGCAGTACACAACAACTGTAAATATTGGATTAAGTACAGAAGTCCATTTATAATTCCATTCTAAAGTTATAAAAATATTAAAGCTCTCCCTTTTATACCAATGAGAACTAGGGGAGGTGTAAAAGGAACAAGGAGTGGGTGGAATCAATTTTTCAAAAGGAAATCAGATTGCTAGAATCTAGATGGGGCATTCTTGAATATGCCGTAGATACACAAGGGAGTATAGGCAAAAATTGATCAATTTTTAATCAAGATAATAAATTTCTCAAAAGGAAATCAGATTGCTAGAATCTAGATGGGGCATTCTTGAATATGCCGTAGATACACAAGGGAGTATAGGCAAAAATTGATCTATTTTTAATCAAGATAATAAATTTTCTCTTAGCAATTTCATAATGCTCTCTTTCTCTCAGGGGCTGGATTTGCGAAGAGAGATTGGAAAATTGGATATTTTTTCCTGAGGTTCCTGGCAAAATTACCTCTGCATTCCAAAGGCATTTTTGGGTATTTTTACGCAGTTAATCCAGCGAGCCAAATATTTATGTTTTGGACATGCGTGACAAGTAAAATTTTTGTAAAAGATGGATCCACTTGTACAATTATTCACAAACATATATGTTTCTACAATGAAACAATTAATATCATAAATATTTCAATCAAGGCTTACAATTCGATCTTCCATATGATTCTTATTTCCTTTTCTCATAAATTAAATTTCTCTGAGCACCTCCAAACCTTTAATATATGTACTTCCAAATGAAAACTCATGCCGTAGTTTTTACATTTCTCATACATTTCCTTTAAGTTACCTTAAGCCTGGATCACATGATCAATTTTCCTGCACAAGTCCAATGATTATTTCAGCTATGTTTTTTAATTATGAAGATTGAGATTCCTAAGGCCATCATTATGCAAATCACTTGGTCATTTGAGGCATCCTTGATGTTTACTATTTCCATTACCATAAAGCTCAATGGCATAGCCACAATATGCCTTTAGTCTATTGCACTGATTGGCTGCAGCTGTATTTCACATGTGTGTTCAGTGATGGATTCAAATAATTGAAATAGGTACAGTGGTTCCTATCATTGCTGCTACAGTAAACTCTTGATTTTACGAAGTCAGTGGGACCGGAAAATTGGCACTTCGTAAAATCGAGTTTCGTAAATTCAAACCTTTTTCATAAGTCACGAAAAAATGTTCGCTTTTGTTTCTTCCGCCGTTTTTTGTCTTTAGTGGTCTTATTTAAATGTTTTCGGTGGTTATTCTCGGTATAATTCATAGAAAAGGCTTTTTGCTATCGATTTATGATGTGAAAAATCGTTAAATAATTATACCACCATAAAATTCCCATTTCTTGTTCATACTTCAACATCAACGATCGCTAAAGAAATTCCCGACCAGTTTAGAAAACGTAATCAAATAATGAATTGCAATGTTTATTATAAGAATTAACAGTTATAAATTTGTGGTTTGGAGCCAATAGCTACTATTAAGTATGCCAAAGATAGATATTTGTTTCTGACACCCACGGAATTTTAGCGGCAGCCGGCCTAACCGCCATTTATGTCGCCCTCTATCGCTCAGTGACGAGAAAAAAAGAAAAACAAGGGTCTTAGCCCGTTTCCAAAATAACCTTCGTAAGTTAATATTTCGAGTTACTTCGTATTTTCAGCAGAATGTGCTCTATTTTCACTGAGATTCAATTACGATCATAAATAACGTAGGATGTGATTATCTTCTGGCGAATATTTGAAGTAAATTCTGTTTGAGTTCTCCGTCCGACTACTGTGTTCCATCATCTTCGCAGACGTTGCCATAAAAGACTTAATTCTTCATCAGGACTGTATTCTTCATACCGGGTGTGAGGTGACCTGTTCATATAGTATGTTTCTCTCCTTTTATGCCGACAGGAGCAAGGTTCCAACCGGAAAACGACAGGAGAAACATCTTACAGTATCGGAGAAATATAAATAGAAATGTTATTATCCACATTGATTGTTTTCCTACAAGAGACGTTTTATCATTTCTCAACGTGGTTAAGTATTGGTTCGCTAGCGTGAATTCCCAAAAAATGACACGCAAAAACCTGTACCGTCACCTCATTTAGTTTTTGTGTTCCTTTCTCCGCCGTATTGAAAGTTAGGCAAAGGATCATTGACATAGAGAAAAGATTTTCTTAGTTTTAGCACTAAAAAATAGTCGCGCCATAATCGTAAATAAATATTGTGTGGAAAGAGCAAAGAAATTAATTTCAATTGAAAAGTCAGCTGAGAAGAAGAGAGACAATTATAAGCGCGGCACCATTTTCCCGATAGTGGAAGATACTTCTTCCGCCTCTCTCCGGTTAATAACTTCCCCCCGTTGCAGGTAAAGATGAACCATGCCCTTCTCCACAATCGGGGAACGTTCCCAGTGGGTGGGGTGAATAAGAGTGGGATGGGGATTGCCTGAGGGAAGAAGTGTGGTCAGCACAAGGACTGGTGGAGGGGGCAGGACAAAGAAGGGTGGGGAAATGGCCTTCAGCTCTGCCTCAGTCTACTTTTGGGGGCCGTATTTTTTTGCGACGCACACAAGCTCAGTCTCCTTAGGGAGGGAGTGAATGGGAAATGCTGGGGAAGGAGGGGTTTGGGATGCGTAAGGTGGGTGTCAGCAAGATCAGCCAAAGGCGGCAGGAGGGAAGGGACGGCTTTGGAAAGACAGAACCCCAGCATGGGAGAACGGGGAAGCGCGTGAGAAGAAAGTTCATGGTTAGACTTGGAAGTGCGTCTTCATTACGAGAAGCCTGAAATATAAATTGGCGGTAAATAGAGCCCAGTACTTAAGATATTTAAGTTGTTCATTCACAAAGGCCAATATATACACGAAAAGATATTATGGCGCGGATTGCATGTATCAACGTCCATTTCGGGATGTTAATAATTTCTGTTCCCATTTATAAAAGTAGCAAATAGATTTGAAAGAATGATAATCATGAATAAAAATATCTAAATCGATATCCAAACGCACATGAGCAAAATAGATGAATATACATACCGATATATACATACATTACATACCGATATATACATACATACATTACGATATAGATACATATGAAGTATACATACCGATCCATCGCAAGTAATACCGCTCAAGCTTCTTCCGGTATAGGACTTTAAAATTCTGGATAATGCCTTGGTCCAAGGGCTAGGACTTGCTAGTCGAGTTCGGGGGTAAAAAGAGGACTCGAACATTAGCCAATTTTAGATCTTCCACGTATTTATGAACGGTGGCATTATCCATTATTAAAACAATTTTGCTGTTCTCTCCAGCAATTTTTCTCTGTAGACGTATAACCGTTTGCTGGAAAATTTCTCGGGTCATCCAGCTGTTTTTATTTGCATGGTAAAAAAACTGGGACGGCTTCCAATTTTACATGTTTTAAGCACCGTGGCCTTTCAAATTTCCCAATGACAACGGGCTTATTTTGTCCGTGCCCGTTTGGTTGACGCACAGCCCCACAGTAACACGCACTTTACTCTTTTTTCCCCCATGGCACCTTTGCCCTTTGAAACCCAGGGTTACGTCAGGTAATGCATTAAAAAATAGCCCAGTTTCAGGGGCCAGCGAGGGTGAGCTCGTCGAGGAAAGGGTCCCGGATTAGGGACCCTTCGAAGTGCTTCGGCGAAAAGTAGTCAAGTAGTCTTCGAAGTACGTTCACAGCAGTGCAAAGGGTTAATTAGGGGTGTACGAAATACTCTGCGCGACCTTCCTGACATGTTAAACTACGAATTATTGTCGATGCTATGTTTACGAACAGGCACTTAAATAGGGGCATAATGTCAGCAGCGATATTTTAACTTAACTCCTACTCCCCCTAAATTCCCACAGTGAGGTTTTTGGCGACCCATTTCTCTCCAAAGTTGCATTATCATTTACGATTTCGCACTTTTGATGGACCACAGTTGGAAGCGCTGATTTTTTAGCTACTTACGCCGGCGTAACTAGATTTGTTGACAAATTTTTCGCCGTAGTTCGTATAAACGAATGCCATTTGCTCCTAGGGACCGAGCCGAGGTTCGTAAATTCAAAAAATTTCGTATAATCGAAACTTCGTATAATCGAATAGCGCCATGTATTTAGCATAGGCTTTTCACCGGGACCGCAATATCACTTCGTATAATCGAAAACTTCGTAAAATCCTGCTTCGTAAAATCAAGAGTTTACTGTACCTCTAAAAATAATGATGCCTGAAAGTCATCGTTTGAGCTGTCATTGTCACCATCCCTGAGCTTCTACGGGAAAAATAATCAGGTGATTCAGGCTTTATCTCTTTCAAAAGAGAAAAACTAAAGGATACGCTCATGATTCTCAATGCTTACACTGGGTGATGAAGTCAGATGCGGGAAATGACCTTTTCAAAGGCCACTTCCAGCCTGGCTGCTTTGTGCGCTCAAGGAAGTGTAGGAGCTCTTTCTCTGGGCTTTCAAAGGGATGCTCATTGTCGTATAAATACTTGCAGTATACCCTGGAACAAGACATATAAAGACAAGTTAAATTACGACTGAACAGAAATATGCAGAATTCATTATGGCTGAAAAATCACTCTTTTAAACCACATAATTATTAAATGACTGAAATGCATAGCATAAAATCAAAACCGGTCACACTTCAAAAAAATTATAAGCACCAAAACATAATTATTTTCTATATTCAATTGATTTCATGCATAAATCACACTATGTTAAGCCGATACACAATTTTATGGGAGCTTTGAACCACATACTGATGAGAGAACGTATATGATGGTAAGAAATATTTTTATCAACGGAAATGTATCGATCCATTCAAGATATAAAAACAATACAAAAATACACCACACATCTGCCAGTAAAATTGGTTGGCACAATTCAACATGCAATGGAAATTATCATTAAAAAATTATTAGTGAATGTTTATAATAATTCATCCGAGCTTAAAGACCTTAAAAACTAAAAATTGATAAAGTTTGGAAATAATAAAACTTTTGATAAATTAATGGGTAACTTTATTTCCACAAGTCACTTTTCTTCACCTTTTCAAGCGTGCATTGGAATTATCAATTAATAAAATTAATAAAGCAAGGAGTTTAATGCGTTATCTATCCAAATTATTAACTCACCAATCAGGGTGTATTCTCCATTTTTTGCCTTTGAAATACTTGGTCACTGAAGTACCTTAGGGAGAAAAAATGTATGCTTTAGAGTATCCATATAAATCAAAACAGCTTAGCCAATACACTATAGGATCACAAAAATATGGGTGGATCTCAAAAAATACTTGGCTTGGTTCATGTGATTCGCGAGATTGCATTAGGTGAGATTTCGGGCGTATCCTGATGTTTAGGCATATCACCAGCACTGGAGAGTTTCACGGGTAGCCTAACACACAATTGTTCTGCACATTAGGGATTATTTCAGTACCAAATTGGTGACTCAAATACTTCTTGCAAGTTACGTATTTGGATCATAACATTTCAAAGACAACACATCTGAGTCTCTTGAATGAATCAGGAATGTTTACATAAAACCGAAGGCGAACATTTACACAGCTATCGAAATATTCATAATTTTTAAAAATAAAGGACATATTTAAACTATGTCCTTTATCCATAAATAAAGGACAAATTTTCTAGAGTGTGAGAAATCATTTTCCCTGTTCAGGATTCAAACTAGGAATTTTTACACTTTGAGTGTCCTTATGGGTGGCAAAAGGTTTACCACTGGCTAGTTTGCAGTTATTTACTTAAATATTTATACAATTTTAATATTGGAAAAAAGTAATATAATTTTTATGAAAGATACCTTTGTGAAGACCAATCTAAATTCTATTTCTATTACAGATAAAGAGCTTTCAATTAAATATTCCCCCCGAATCATTATTTAAGCAACTCAGAGCTTTTTTGATTCTTAAAGAACCTTTGACTCAATAACAATTAGATCCACATAATTTCTACTCAAGACCAATGGAAATGGATTTTTTTTGCTACTTCACATGGAAAAAAATAACTAACTAGCCCACGATGTGACATTCTTATACAAGACACATAAATTAAAACTCAACCTTACCTTCTGCATGGCTTCGTCTAATTTCCTCCACAGCATGGACACGATACATACCATATTGTTCTGGTATTGCCACAACCAGGGTGAAAGGAGTATTTGCAATGGGAGCATAAGAATACCTTCGTTTCAATCTTGACACCCTTTTCTGTGGGAGAGAAATGACAGATTATGACTTTGGAACAATCACATGAAGAAACAGGAGAATGCATACAATTAACATAAACAAAATTGGTTCCTCTTCTGAAATTTCATTTGAGGAAGCATGTAAAAATTGCAGATAAGATATAAATCACCTGATGAATTATTAAAGCCATCATAAAAATACAGAAGAAAGAACGAGAATATTGCAAAACAAGAAATAAAAATCAAAGGCAGCATTAATTAAATTTGGAGGATTCAAGATTTTTTGGCAGAGTAATTTCCTCCAAAAAAGGCATAATTCTCATGAAATTTAATCTTAAGCTGGGCCAACAGCTCTGAAATAGCTCATTGATTAAAAAATAGATAACAGATAAAAAACCTATGGCTCATTCACTGGAAAGAAATCACAGATAAAAATTTAGCATAGAAAAACATCACTCACCATGTCATCATAGTGGTATTTGATGGACAAGACAGCACTGCCAGTGGTTTGGTTGATTACAGCATCCCTAAACTGTAATGGAAAAATTTTGCATCAGGATACTTACTATAACACACTAGCAAAGACAATAAGGATACTCATATCTTGGGAATTACTCACTCATTAGACTTTCCCGAAACTTGGGTCAGAATTTTTTTGTAAAAAAAATTATTTAGGGAAATAGTTTTTCGCTATTCCAACTTGAAGCCTAGAAATTTATTGCAGATATGCATTGTTCAGAGAATAGTGGATGATTTCTATTCAGCCAATGCACACTAATTCATTACTGGGTAAATGTCAGGATGTATGTCTTCCCCTCCTAATGCTAAGCAAATTTATGAAATTTAGTAGTGGACTACCTTTTTTGAAACAATACTTGAGGTTCTTGAGTGTGGAATTTTCATAGGTGTTTTTATGATATTTCCATTCCATATTTTTGTATACTCGATGCTTTTTAGGTAATACAGGTTAACAAGAGCAGGAGCTGTCCCTCGCTTAGCATGATTTCACTCAACAATGATTTTGTTGAGACAGGACTGGGTCTCATGATTGCTTTCACTTTGTTCATGCAAATCAATACCTCAACTAAGGAACTTGCCAAATCTATCTCTCATGTCCCCTCTCTATGGGCATGGAAGAAGCAAGGAAGAGAGCACGATTTTGATTAATGTATGTATTCATAAAGCAATAGACTCTAAAAAAGATAGTAAGTGTGTACTTGTACTCTCGATCACAGTGCCATATCAACTTTGTTGAGGCCCATGGATGCATAATAGCCCCCCCCCCCCCATAAAAGTGAGCCTGCACAAAATGTAAATTATATACTGCCACAAAAACAAATCTAGCCGAACACAAATGCATTAACATGACACTTTTTAGGAACATATCTATAGTGTTGAGAGTTGGATACCTGTACTTCATCATACATGCATGCTGATGACCATGCCATTGCCAATATACACCAATGCTGCATACTCCAGAGTTCATGGAGAATTTATCAAAAAAGGTTGAATACATAGTCCAATATGCAATCCATTCTCAAAAAATTATCAGAAAAATTTAATAGTTTTACATGTAACCTCGTAAAATTGCATAGCTAAAATAATGGATGAATATTCAACGACTGTGATGCAGTATTTATGCGTAAAATGGAAAGATCATTCAGAGATGGAGGATGAATGATAGAATGAGCTGGAATGTAGGATAACTTCTTTGTGCTGAGTAGCACAGGACGTCACCTCCTGAAACATTTGCATGACGCTAGTCATACCAGCGATATTTTTCTTGAGGCTCATTGGAAAGAAAACAAGACCTAGAGAATCAACCTTCAAAAAACAATTATAAAACCATGGAAAATGCATCGTTTTTGAAAATTGCCAATACCAGCGTATTTTCAGGCATGTCAGAAAAATGACTTCAAGTTGGATTACAATATCTCAAGAAGTTAGGGAAAAATATGGTTAAAACAGCACAAATAAAAATGAGCTAACATAATTTTGATAAAGTAAATTAATTTATGTTCCTCATGATTTCCATTAGTCCAATTTAAGTTCAAAAGATAAAAGTGTTTTGCAAAAATATTGTGGGGCATTTTCAGATACCTTTAATAAATAAACCCTAGTAGGTCAAATTTATCACCCCAGTGAAATAAGGAAATAGTACGTACGTAGTTATTATGTTTTATCATACCAACTACATTTTGCCAAGTCAGAATTGAATCAACTCTCTTACGCTTGTAAAACTATTACCGTATTGAAGTTCAAATTGTGCCAGAATCTCTTCATAATGTGCCCTGTAATATTTTAGCTACAGATTATAATTAAGATATGGATCCAAAAATGTGCCACCTATACACTTGACAGATGTTATCTACGGTTAAAAAATACATTAATGATTAACTCAACGTATCTAATAAAATCACTCATCGGTTAAAATATTTTAATTAGCAAAATGAAGCTAAATATTGATTTTGTGATGTTGAAGAATAGATTAAAAACAATGATACAAAAATTATACTCAAGATAATTTAGGGTGTTTTCAATTTGCTCAGCTATAGTATAGAAGAAGCTCAGGTCCACTGTCTTTGGACCCCATTACTGATTAACTCTAAAGGCTTAAAAACTAAATAAATACCAAATTACAATCCATATTTATCAAAAAGATTCCAAAGGAAAACCTTCACTCAAGCCCTCTAAAAATAACTTTTTCCCAATTATAAGACTTGATCGATAAAATAAAATGATAAATAAAGATTGTATGTATCTTTCTCATCTCTCCAGCAGTGATTTAAAAACTCAGTCCCATTAGATGAGAATGTAATAATCAAGCAATTACATATCTCTGATACTGTTGTTGAAGTTTTAATATTGGCCGCAGGATGGAATCATCTCCACCTTGCTTTTTACCCATTTGCCAGACACACACTACTCTTCAGTAAGAGCTCCCAAAATAAACGTGTCCCTGGAATGAGAGTTTTAATTGTTTATGGCTAAACCTGAACAACTATGACATATAACCAAATAAATAATGAAAGACACTTTGTTTCTTCCACAAGTTTATAAAAACCTCTATTTTATTACCGGTTTTGGCTATTACACCATTATCAAATATTTATTATTAGTACGTATTTGATAATGGTGTAATAGCCGAAACCGATAATAAAATAGAAAATTTTATAAACTTGTGGAAGAAACAAAGTGTCTTTTATTATTAATATGGAGCCCTTCCACCATGTATGTGCTTCAAGTTTCAAGATAACCAAATTGTAAAGGTAGTCACCAACTCATGAAACTTGGGCTTATTGAAAATTAAATAAAAAAATAGGTTCAAAACACATTGGAAGATATCTTAAAAAAGCACTAAAACATATATACATAGGTACATACATATCTACTTTCGTAGTTACACTGCTTACAGAAGTATTTCATATCTAAGTATTCTGAGAAGCCAATGTCAATGGAAGAAATAGATACTGACCTTGAATGAGTCAACACATAGAGTAGACGGTTGAGCATCATGTACACATGAACTCAAAACACCATGATTTATATAACAATCTTCAGGAGGATAGCAAAATGCTTATCCATAGGCATGCTTAAAGTTTTAAATAAGCCATTCCTGGATGCTTTGGTAGCAGCCCTTAGGAAAATCATGCATAAAATTTTTTCCTCCATGCTTAACATTCCATTGAAAAGTTAAAGATTTTCAATGCGATTGAAAAGTTTTACTCAACTTTTATATTTCCAGGATGGCAGTTACTTGCTTTTTTTAATTAATTACATTAAGCTGGCACTAAATACTGCCCTTGAAAAATATGGTTAGTTGGCTTCCAGAATAATAATACTATGTATATCGGTTAATATTAAAGCGAAAAACTGTGCGGGCACAAATCAGCTATTACTTACCGCCAAGAGCTCAGGACTGAATTCACGAGGCAGAGAATTGTCATCCACCAACTCCACCTCGGCCATGTCTACACTATTATAACTCGGTTTCAATATCCCCTGAAACTAAAAACAGAATAAAATTAATGGATGAAGGCAATACTTCATGGAAATCCTAAACATGCTAAATGAAGCAACTTTGTACAATAAACACAAAATAAGGATGGCTCGATACACTTTTTTCGGTTCTAATTTCAGTTAGTTTCCCTGAAACTGTATTCAGCCCTATTCTTGGTTCCATTACATATTAGTTACATACCTTGATCGATTTGAAAGATCAAACAAAATTTTCAAAGGGTGGAGCCAATCTCCTCAAGCCAAACCCCTTGGCTCCCTTAAAAATGATGCTTAGTCGTTGAAATCGATCAAGGTACATACTGAGGCATGTGGAAGGTACAAAGCTGTTTCACTTACCATTTTTAATAGACCAGGATAATTTATCTCAGATGATTACATAATATAATCAAACTTTATTAAAAAATATCAGTATTAAATTAGGGATTTCACTTCTTCTTCAGTTCTGATTTTGGTTCAGTTCCCTATATCTGTACTCCGACCTATTCTTGGTTCCCTTATCAATCGCATGTTTCATTTTCATATGCTAACAATGATTTTTGTGAAGTTATTATGACAACTGCCATAAGTTACATATTGAGTAGTCTCTCCATAGACAAGATCCATAACATCATTCAATTTATGGTATGCTATACATATTATATCCCCAGACAAGTTCTCAATTTGGCTTCAGCACAAATTACTTCTGTATTGATTTCTTCCTTGATTTCCCTTCCATTTCATCTGCGGTTTTACGCTTTAAAACTGGAGAAACAAAGACCTGAAGAACTGAACCGACAAAATCCCCATCTTTAACATGGCAAATCCTTAGTAATGATTAATCTCCATACAGAGAGTATTGTCAAGTGTTAATTAACTTAAAAAAGCAAATAATTATGAATACCATCGATAGTCATTATTTTTTGCCGACTTCACTCAGACATTTAGAACACTGGGAAGAAATCACAATGCGTCAACATCTGCTAAGCAAGGAAGCAATTCATCAGATGCTTACATCTGGAGTATTTTTCTGTACGGGAGCAAGGCTTGGACATTGACACCAAAAGAGAGGTCATGGGTGGAAGCATTCAAAATGTGATGCTGCCAAAGAATGATGAAGATAAAATGGATCGACTGTGTAAGTAATGAGGAGGTGTTAAGAAGAGTGGGAGGAAAGAAAAGTCTTGAATCTTAGAAAAACCCTATGAAGAAGATGGTGCAACTTACAAAGTTTTATCACTCCTGATTTGATGAATCTTGGCACGGAAAGAATAATTCGAAGCAAGGGTTAGCTAGCGACATAAATGTCAGTTTAGGGCTTATTCTCAAAAAGCAGTCAAGTAAAAAAAATGTAAAACGTCCTAAATGAACAAATCTGAAGAAGATGGAACAGATTTAAAAAAATGGAGGAGGTGGCAGACTGGAAAAAATTTACTCCCACCGAGTCTCGAACCGTGGCCATTCATAACAGAAGCGCGGCACGCTACCACTCGGCCAATTCGGCGTTAAACAATGATCTAAATATTTTTAATAAAATTCTACGTGACCGTATTTTTAAATTTTTAAATGCTTTTTTCTCTCGTACCCGGGCGTATTTGGACAAAACCCTTCAACAGTATTCCTATCTAAGTGTCTACTTTCAAATAAAAAAGGTTTCATCTTCTTTCTTGACATCAGTAAGGCAAAGTCTCCTTGTTAGCCAAATCATGAGGCATGTTGGCCTGATAAGGACAAATGTTGAGGGACGAGTGAATGGGAAGAGGTGCAGGGAAATGAGTTACATAGGATAAACTAAAAAAACCATCTTATGCCAATACTACCATCTACCATTTTCTCCCGCTAAAAATCAATTAGTGATTTGTTGCACATGGAAAACCTACAATTATGTGGTGACTAGATGATATCGCATTGTATGTACCTAACATCATTGAATGATGCTCAATATTTGAGGAGTTAAAATGTAAAAAGTAGATTTTATTTTGATATTTCATGGATGTTATTTATCTTTAGGATTAAAACCATTTCTGCGAAAAATCCACAGAGAAAAAAATCATTCCCCCTGATTTCCTGTCAAGTGCTTTAGCCAGTTAAGCTACCGCAGCATCATTCTCCCATGTGTAAATTTGAAGACTATACCAGACAAGGTGGTATGGACTGCTGATGCCACAAGCAGTCCAAATCATGCGCACGGTGCCACAGCCGGCGAGCAAAGCCCGAACCTTGACCGCATATAGGCGGTCGCTCTTGACTGATTTAAGTATACTGGGACTAGCCACGGTGATAACTTTTATAGGAGTCACCCGCAATGCACAAATTGTGCATTTTGCGGGTGCCTCCCGTAAAAGTTATCTCCGTGGCTAGTCCTGGTATACTTAAATAAATCCATTTCTGTTCAAGTGACTATTTATCCCCAAAAAATTTGGTATGAATAAAAATTTAATCAATTATTACAGCCATGCAAGGATTGTTACAGATAAATTAGGGATAGACAATAAAAAAAACTCAACTTACCACTGGTCTGAGATCTGGGTGGATCAGAACATACCCATTGTTGGTCACAATGAAAGCGTATGCATTCACCCCAAGCTGAAATGCAAAGATAAATCTTCAGCCATCTCATTTGAGGTACAACTCAAAATATCACAGCAATAACATGGCTCTGATGCCATGTGAGTAAATAAAAATTCAATTTAACACTCACCATATGAGGAGCCATCAACTTTTGTATGTCCTGTATAGGAATATCAGTTCCCGCTACTCCAAGAAGATTAGCTATTCTGGTCTGTTTTAAAAGAGATACTCAAGTTAATACCATGCAATTGTAAGAAGAACTAATAACATCCTCTTCAAAGATAAGTACAGAAATACCTACTATTGATACTAGCTTATAATAATTTCAGCATTAGGATTAAATGAGCATGAACAATAAGAGCAAGAGGTTTAAGGTAATTAGAAGCACAAGAGGATGTATTTACATGGATTAGTTCTCATCAGGCTCTTCCACAGCAGTACAGAAACGTAAAATAAATGATTAACTTGACAGAATATATACTGAAAAAGAGGGAAAAGAGAAACAGGTGTACCTATTGTCATTAAGCTGCATTCTCTTTTCCCTTTTTTTGGTATCTATACTTCCCTATGGGATAATCTCTACTGTCCAAAAAAACAAATGATTAAAATACTTTTGGAAGAAAAACTAGAGCATTTACATATCTAAGTCAATACCACTGGACACGTTACACAGTTTCTGGCAGTCACTAAAGGGGAAAACTCCTAAATAAGAGGTTACAGTATGTAAGCGTCTCAAAAGATGTATACATCAACTGCCAGAGATGGTGAGTTGTTAAAAAAAATAACCATCTCCTCACTAGCGGCTAAACATATAAATATATATATGTATGTAAAGGGACATAAGTTGGAATACTTCCAGTCATCTGTCTCCATGCAGGTCGACTCCACCGGCTGCAGTGGCTAAAAATGCATGTCAAACATTCACCCACGCACTCTTACACATTCACACACTACCTATTGATGTTTAGCTAAATCTGGCACACTTACACATGTCAAAAGACGAAAGGTACCACACCACTGCAGGCACAATCATTGCTCTTTTGCATAGAAGTCACAAGTTTTTTTTTTAATACTGCACCAGGCACCGTCTTGCTACTGGAATACAATGTCTTTAAGTATGTATAGTATGATACTAGCCTACTCTAATGCTGAAGAAGATTTAAGTAAGTAGCTACGACACTAAATTTTGTCAAACTGGAATACACAGCCGTCTATATCACTCTGGAAAGGGTGTCGACAAAGCTTAGCTTAGCTTGTCTCATGCCTGCGACAATGCAGTCGAATGACTGCCGAAACTTTCTTTGAGATGTGCTCCCAGTTTGGCCGTCTAATTCTAAAAATCTAAAGGAGCAAGATTATTTCTCTTTTCAAAACACCTAGGTACAGTGCTTAACCTTTTGCCAAACAATTTAGCAAGAGGTGTTGAAAGTTAGTCATTCCATCTCATCCGGAAAGCAACATTTTTATCAAGAATGAAACAGCGGCAACTTTAACTGATAAGCCAATTGCCAAAAAATTATGCAATAATCTAGTTAATTCTCCAAAAATTTTTATTGCAATGAATTCAAAACACTTGTTTCATAAGAGTGAATAATATGACAATTTGAACAAATAAATTAAGCACTGCATGAATGAAATCCACCGAACCTACAAGAACTCTAGACTTACACTACAGATATATGCCACTGACTATTATGAATATATATACAGAGGCACGCTGCACGCAACAGACAGGACCGAATGATCATTATTAAAAAGTACCTCTCTCATTCTCTGAACCCAATAGGCTTCATTTACGAGAACTCGTTCTGTGATGTTCTGAAATTGGATGGGATTAATTGCGAGTTGATAAAACAGTTTTTTTAGCATACACACATCATTATCATATATAGAATAATCATCATTGACAATAAAATTAATAGTGGTTGGATGATAATAGTTTCTCATTGTGAGCATTTAACTGAGATCTATGAATGTTCATAGGTGAAATGTTACGGCAAGAGAAAGATATTACATGTTTGAAATTAGCCATATATTATACAAATTTCATTCAATGTATTGTAATGTGTTGATAATCATGTAATTTATGTGTACCAAGGATAAAAACAACACAGATAACTGAAATTAAATCTAAAACATGGGCTGAATGTTTTTCATTGATTCATTGGCTGATAAACAAAAATCACATTATTTTTTTTACATCTTAATATGTACTACCTCGGTAAATTTCAGTTATAATGCAGCTCAATATAGAGAGGTTTGCCATACAGTCCAAGTCTCATCACGGCCATATCCTCAAAATAATCACGTTGTCCTCAAATTTATCGCTTTTGAATCTCATGATACATTATACTTTTTCAAACTCCAAGCAGTAGCAGCATTATATTCCTACCAATTCACAAAAAATGTTGAAAAGAAATTATAAAAAAATATACCAAATTATAATGAAGGTACAAGTTTCCTAAACCAATAGTGGTGAAATTTTTGTCATATATGTGCTTCATAATACGTATTAATCTAATTTTCTTAAACCCCTATGCTTCTCTTCATTATCTGTGGCTTGCATTTCATGAACACACATTTGTACTTATGTAATGGAATGATATTTCCGTTATGATGAGGAAAAATTTCCATTTTTTATAGCTAAAAATAAAATATACATATATAAATGACAAAATAATTCACCAATTTATTTTCTCCATTTCTCCTCACAGGGGATATTTCAAGATTTTTCATTTCACTGCTGACAAATATGCATTTCTAAGACTTTATAGTTTTGTTCTGTGAGCACATAGGGCATACGTACTTAAGATTATCCAAATAAATCACAATAGGGGTAAAAATAAAATAAAGTCTAACTCAGAAAATAAAAAAAAACATTGCGTTGAACTATGGTTATTGCTATGATCAGAACTCACATTCCCAAGGAGATTTTTTAAATCAGTGTCAACAGCATTTTCACACAGAAAAAGGAAACTTTTTAAAAATATGATTTTGAAACCTGGGCTCTTAAATTCATATAATCATTGAACAAATAATGATCCTCTTGTATCTATGCAATATTTGTGGGAGAGTTAGTGCAGCTGCGGAATAAAATCACTGAGAAAAATTTTTCTTTCTAATAAAAATAACATTTGAGAGGCAGTAGGAGAATGCAAGTTAAGTAAAACTCTTGTATTATAACTGAAATTTACACCACACATTATGCGTATCATGAAAATAAAGTTTAAAAAAAAAAAAAAAAATAATACTAAAAATTGAAAACCACACTGACCAAAATCAACTTATACTCATTGCATTATAAATTATTTTATTTTCACCTTTAGTTAATCAAGGGAGACATTTAACAGCAAGTTATGTCAGTTGGAGAGTAAAATAAACCATGTGTTGCCAAGTCTCAAGGATATGGTTCCACAGAAGGGAGTTCTTATTGAAAACTATGCAAGAATTCAACCTGGATAGTCTTTAAATTCAAAATAAATTGGAATTCCAAATTCACACCAATATTTGCAGAATAGATCCAAAACCTATGATGGCCAACTCAAATAATATTAATGAAAAAGTACATGATATAGACAATAGGGTGGTTTCCTTTTCAAAAGAAAACTAAATTAGGTAACTGTGGGGTCAGTGCCATAGGAAGGGGGAGGGTCCAGGGTTCTGGACCACCCAAAATATAAAAACACATTTGATTTGCTTCACAAAAGAACACAAAATATTGAAAAATCAAGAGTTTACGAAAGATTTCTCAGAAAAATGAAGATTTTTCGATGATGAAAAGAGGAAAAATTAGTTAATTACCCTTTATTTGAATACTTCCACTGCACAAACACTCAACAATCGCCCAGCTAATCAAATCTGCTCATATAGGAGCCCGAAAATATGAAAGCCCTCATCTAGCAGAAGCCAAAGCACAAACACTCATCTCCAAAACTCGGAGAATTGGAGGTGAGTGTTTATGCTCCAAATACAGCCAACTGAGCACATTCATATTGTTGGGCTACTAAATGAGTGGATTTGATTTGGTGGGCGATCTTGAGTGTTAGTGCAGTGGAGGTATCGGTGCCTTAGTACTCTGTTTTTTTTTGTAAATACATTTTCCACCCTGGTTTTGGACCCCCACCGAACCAAATTCCTGACTATCCCACTGCTGCACATGTGATATGGAAAATTTTCTGACCCTAGACGCTTAGTAGAACTTCATTCAAGATCTAGAGGATGCTGCATGGCTATTTAATTCTTACACACTTATTTATTTGTTGAAACCTGACTCCTACCCTGCATAACCATTTGGATAGTTAACAGAATAAATTTCTGACCCACATGCAAACCCAAGAGAAGTTCATTTATTGTATTCCCCGGAAAATTGTTACATCATTCATAAATATTCTATTTCCAGTGATAGCTCCCTGAGGATTACCTTGGAATTACTTCGTATACTGCAATCGTAAGGAAGTGTGAAGTCGAAATTATTTCCATAGGAAAATTTTGATGCCCAATTTTAACTTCAATAATTTCTTTCAGTTGGGGTCTGAAAGATCATCAATTTGGCCATCAACTAATTTTTCATTTATAATTGCCATCTTCTGGGTCTAACAATAAGTGTTAAAAACCCAGGTCGGTGCTTGGATTAAATTTTTGTGGGCTTAAACAAAGTCATTTTAATTATGAATATCACAAACTTCCACAAAGTTAAGCCTGAAATAATAATTTACATTTTTAAAGAACAAAAAGACAAGAAAAAATGGGAAACTACCCTATTACAGTAACCATTCAAAATCATGTCATTAAATCGACGCATTCTACCTAATTGATATGAATTAACACATTCTACCAGGTAATTAAAAATATATAAAAGTATCTCTTTTTCTATGATCTATTTTGCCATAGTAAAATCTTGCATTTTCTTCAATTGGGTTATCCTCACCACTGGAATAGTCCATTATTTCATATTTAATCACCAAAAGTTAACGAGTCAACACAACGATTTTGGACTCAGTTTAGGGTTCATGATCATTCACATTGCAAGTTGTCATGCACTTACCGCATTCTCTCTCCTGTCGAATACAGGCATGGACACTGATGTCATTAACTGATATTCCTGTGAGTCACCACTCTGATTTTGCACCTGGGTAAGAAATAAAAAGCATGGAAAACATTTAGTACCATTAAAAATCAATGACAAAAATATACATCTATTTGATATAGAATTAGTATAAAGATTCATGTCTCATTTGTACTTCTAATGAACTCATTACTCTCTACAACAAGGTAAAATAGAAGTAAAGACTTACTCTCTTCAGTTTCTGATCATACTGCCTCCCTTGCTCCTCTGCCGAATGAAACTTTTGCCTGTTTTTCCTATAGCTTTCAAATCTGCTTTTTTGTTCTGCACATTCTTTGACTTCCCAAAGCCAATCTGTCATCTTTGGATCCTGTAATAAAACATGACATAATCTATTAGGGAGAGTGATATATTATTCAGATAATAATAATAGGTAATAATATTTTATTAACACCGTAGGGATACAATTATCCATGGGATTCGTCAAGATACTGAGAGACATAAAAGAATCACAAAACACAGATTACAAAATATCATTAAAAAAATTCTTGAACACTATAATAACATTTACAAAATATCATTAAAAATTTCTTGAACACTACTAACATTTATAAAATATCATTAAAAAATTCTTGAACACTATAATAACCTTTGCTATATAGCAAGCTTCTCAATCTATTCTTAAAAACCTTTGATGAGGTAAGGGATTTCATATCAGAGGGTAGCCTATTGTAGATTGCAGCAACAGAGTGATATGGTCCCTTCTGACATTGGCTAAATGAATACAGATAACTGTGAATTTCACTTTTTGATCTAGTGTTGTGACTGTGAAAGTCAGAGTTAACTCGGAAGTAATACGGATAACACTTCACAAACATGGCACATCAGAGAATGTAAATACATGGAAGTGTGAGGATCCTGAGGGACACAAACAGTGGCCGACCACTTGTTCGGATTGGAACTTTACAGATGGCCTTAATGGCTTGTTTCTGTAAAGAGATGAAGTATAATGCAGAGAATAAACAGAAAAATCAACTCTTCATGATTTAAGCCACTCATAGCATCAACTGTCTTTACACCAGAACAACCGATAGATTACTTTAACAGCTGGGAGCGCAGCTAGGAATTAAGGCTGGGGAGGGGGGATATAGGCACAACTAATACTGGGGTGTCTGGGGGGTATGGAGTACCCACCAGGGTAAGTGGAAGATTCCGGGGCCCTCCCCAGAAAAATGTTAAGATAAGATAGTTCAAAATAAAGAGATTTATGTTTTTTAGTGTTTTATAATCCCTTCTGAGAGATATTTTATAAATCCTTCTACTATTCTATAAGTAATATTATTTCAATTAAGTAAATTTGTAGATTTGTTGTTGCGGTAGGGGATCAACTCCCAGGGCACTCAGACCTGTAGGTCCATTGTGCCAACCGCCGATAATGGATCACCCAAAGAGGCCTATGTCCTTAGCAAAGGACAAAAGGTCCCCAATGGGAAGATCTTTTACTTCCTTGGGCTCTATAAAAGGTGAGCCCAGGTGTCTATATCGAGTCCTCATGATTGCGGGGCACTCGCATATTAGATAAGTGGTTGTTTCTTCTGCCGTCTCACACCATCTACACCTATCTGAGTCTGTTATCCCCAGCAAATGCATATGTCTCATTACATGATGGTGTCCCGTAAGCAGGCCTACTACCGTTCGCAATTGACTTCTGTCCATAAGGAGAAGTCTTCTCTCGCATCTAGGAGAGAGCTCTCCTATAAGGGTTTTTACCTGACGTAACCCCGGTGTTTCTCGCCAGATCTTTGAGTGTTGTTCAATTAAGTAACATGGATTAAAATTGAAAGTTTATCCGAGTTCTGGTGGGGAAATTCCCTAGGAAACCCCCCCCTTGCTGTGCCACTAAAGACAGCTACCTACTTTTGGTTGAGACTTTTAGATTGTTACTTACGGTTAAATTTCATGTACGTACATGACTCAGTCTTTCAAGGTCCTATGCAATACAACTTAAAATAATGAAAGATATTGTTAATATTCTTGAATATAGAGCCGTAATTCTATGTAAGGGCCCAAAATGATACAACTCCTTCCTTTTCTACTTTATCCCACAAACCCTCGACATCTCATGGCTGATTTTTAAGAGTCATAATTTTTCTATGATATGATTAAAATAAACACTACTTCATACGGGTAAATAACCTTCAACAAAGATAGATTTTTAGAGCCACATTAAAAACTTAAACTAACCGTTACATCAGCATAAACAGGGGTCCACACAATGGGGTGTTCAGTCTTATTTAAAACCATAGGACGTGCCATCACAGGAATGTAATTAAGTACTTGCTCCCTCACTTCGGCCAATGTACTGAGGTGGACGTAATAACCTGGAAATGAAATTTTGAAAATGAGTTAACTTTCACTAGTCGCTAACTACTAGCATTTATGAACTAACTTTAAGATGTTCGAAATAATTACTGAGATATTATCAATATTTGGTTGAATTTTCTTTCCAAAGGGTCTAGTCCTATTGATTTTGAAACCCTCTTGGGATAGGAAAATAGGAAGTTCAAATTTAATAAATAAATATAAATAATAATAATACATAATATTTATTAACTTCATTACGATAATACATCCATGAGTTTTGTCAAGATAATGCAGGATAATATACAAACAAATAATAAAATACTATACACATGAGCTATACAAACACACAGCTACACTCAGTGGGATTGAGGCCATAGGTTAATATACAAATACTGTAATCTAAATGAGTTTTTAACAGGTGGATGATGATGAGGATCAGAGGAGGGTGATGAGGATCTTTAGGATGTGGAATGATCTGATCTGTAGGTAGGTTTAAATGTAGAGTTCCTCTGGAAGAGATTTGAAATCGTTCCGAGAAAAAGATGGCCTCACTAAAACATTGCTACACTCTTCTGAAGCCAAAAGTTACTCTTGATAAATGTACACCAATTCTAGAGATATGGATATATAATTTAAATAATTAGTAAATAGTAACGTACTGCATATAACAGGATATTTTTTACTCAGGCATGCAAACAGGTGCAAAGTTAATTACAGCATAGGTGAAATTCACCAGGAAAAAATCATTTGCTATGAGAGGTAACTGGTAGCATACCCGACCAGCTATAGGGAAATCTGAGTTCGAATTTTGGTAAAGGCAAATGATTTATTCACGGAAAATTTCACCCTGGTTTAAATTTATGAATTGCTTTGCAGCAAGAGTACACATGTTTTTTTTTCTATTGAGCTAGAGACGGGTTTTGTCTAAAAATTCACAAGACAAAAAAAGCATGTGAGGCATCCACACCATTGATGAATGTAAAATTCCAGTAAAACAAACTTTCATAAGCTGTTCAGTAATCTCTCTCTTTCTCAATTTTCTCAGGAGTTATGTTCAATGTATGAGGGGAGTTCGATAAGTAATGGAACACAATTTTTTCTGAAACAGGGGTTGTTTTATTGAGCGTTCAAATACACCATGTTATTCCCCAATATTTCAGCGACACAACACTATGTATTTATCAGCATAATCTCCATTTAATGCTTAATATGGCTTGATGCCACCTTGAATGGAGGACCTGCTTGCCGGCATGGTACTATTCTACTGGTCATTGTCGGAGTCAACGTCGTACTGCATCAATAACTTCTTCATCATGCCCGCAGCGGCAATAATGAAACAATGGTGCACTGCCCAATGACTCATCGTGCTTTTGTGCACTGTCAGATCACTGTAGACATGCTGCAACCGCCTATGAATATGTGATATATGTACTCTGGTTTTCAACCAAAAGAAACTGAATTATTTCACGTCGTTTGGAACACACCTCAGGTTACAGGCGTCATTTTAACAGTTCAGTAGTGCACGGTCACTTATCGGAAGTCAATTTAACTATATGAGACGAATCGGGAATTTTTGAAAATGTTCCACAAGAAATTCCAACCCTTTTCAACCAAAATTGGCCCAGAAAAAAGCTGTGTCACATTAATTAACGAACTCCCCTTGTAATATAATTGGAGTCTTGTTCTTATTGGAGGCCAAACTGTCTTGAAATGGAGAAATTCCAAATCTGGGGAATTATTTGAATAAGCATAGAGCTCTTGAACCATCAAATAATATAATCAAGTGTAATTTAATCAACTTCATTGCTTGCCTGGACTTTCATTCACACATAAAATGTGATGAAGGACTTGTTTAGAAACATATAGGTATCCAAATGTACTACTTTCAGGAGATAGATGCTGATTTGAGTGGATACTGATCATATCCAGCCATTTCTTTCTACTCACCTTGGTTCTCACATGCCATCCATTTCACCTCTTTCACATCAGCCACTTCTTTTCCTATCAAATATGTGAAGACACGTACAGGCATAAAGGGTAATTTTCTCCAATTATACTCTTCAAATATTTCCCGGAAGTTGTAAGGCACACCATCTGTCACAAGCATTATAGCCTGGTTACAGCGTGCACCTTGCCTTTCTTCACGGTACTGAAAATTCAAGGAATAAACTCATCATGAGATATAAACACGAAGGGATTCTTCAAACTGAGAAAATAGCCATAGACTCTTCACCCATTTTCAATTGAATGAAGTGCCAATGGATGCTAGACAGTGGTCACAAAATGACATTATATTTATGAGTTTTGATTTTAACAACAACCTTATTGAAACAAAAAATTGAATTCTAAGACAATATCATTTTTCTCAATTAAATGTCTTAAGTGATACAGTGACATGATGAGTACAAGTCAAAAGTATCACTATCATCACATAATTGGAACTGTATATTCTGTAAAGACTTTTATCACCTAGAATGGAAAGATGAATTGAAAAAAAATAGAACTTGTAAGCTTAGCAACATAATCCAAGTTAATCCAATGAAAAATGCCATCATCTTTGGTAAATATGTACACACTTACTTTCACAAGTAAATGTAACGACATATAATAAGGGCACAAGATTGATCAATACTATTTTGATAGCTAGAAAGCTTTCAATTAAATCTTGGCTGATTTAGCAACAAATATGTAGTCCAGAAATTACAGCGGCAGTAGAGTGGTAAAGAGACATAATGAAAAGAATTGTTTTAGATCATCAAATTCAAACTTATCACTGTTATTTTTTATGGATTCTTACCACTTGAAGCAGCTCAAATGCCTTTATCAAAGCCGATGTGAAATTTGCAATGTCCTTCGTTTCAATATCTTCCATTGCCATCTTAAGTTCCCTGACATTACCAAGATTTGCCTGGAAGAGAAATATTTAAAAAACACATCAGAAATGGCTTTGAATTTTCTAGCCGCTTCTTTAATTGCTATTCAGGTTTTCATTATTAAATATATGATGATTATATCGGCAATTCAATATATTTATATTACATTGTTGTGTGATTTTTTGTGTATTACAATACATTTGCCTTGTTCTTAATAAGCAATGTTTTTTAAAGTGGTCAACAATAATAACAAATAGAATAAATGTATGCCATTGAGTTCTTTGCACACTCATGCATATGTTGATATGGAGCATAATTATTTTTTAACATTACAGAAATATACGGAGAAATTCATCTATGGTACCCGTTTTCAATACTATTTTTTGAGCAGTCATAAAAATTGAACTTTTTATCAATATTATTCTCTATTACATAATACCAAAAAAATTACCTGGACTAGGAGATCTCTAAAACATGGAACCAATTCTGATGTTTCCTCTGAAAAATTGAAAATGTTGACGTAGTCATTGTTGCTCAATGTGTCGAGAATGTTTGACACTACATGACGTGCAACTTCTTTCCTCATTCCTGTCATTGATCCAGAGAAATCAACCAACACGACTATATCCTTTGGACTTGTAGCTGCTTCTATGTACCACGAACGGGTTCGACAATCGAAGAGGTCTACTGGCTCCTGTTTCCACTGAATTGCTGCAACCAAATATATAAACTAATTAATACAGTAAAGGCGCGATTAAAAATGTGATTCAACAACCCCTTTGACTGTATAAAACAATACCTAATTTCGTGATGGTTTTCCGGGTTTACACCGCGTTGATACATGTTTTGCGGACGACAGTTTCGGGCGCGTTCCAGCTCCCGTCTTCGGGTCGTTTCGGGTTAACGGGAGCTGGAACGCGCCCGAAACTGTCGTCCGCAAAACATGTATCAACGCGGTGTAAACCCGGAAAACCATCACCAAATAAATAACCGCGGAAGCCTCCGTAATAATACCTAATTTCATCCTTTAGAGTAGTTTGTAAGCACAATCTCATACACCAGGAATGTACCCAGAAATCTGCCTTTGGGGATTTTAGGGGATAAACAGGTTGTCTAAACTTATACTTATTTTGTAGTTAATTTCAAAGGAATTTTTAATACATTTACAGAGTACATACAGAAAAGAAAAGTGACAAGGTGATAATTTCTTTGTTGACTTCAACTTTTGAATACAGCACTAAAAAAATTGGTCGACAACCCAAATACTGATATATGTACCAGCATACTGAAGTGACTCATGTTAAATTAAAAAAAAAATACTTCGTAACATCGTTTCAAGTTGAATGAATTTTGAAACCATTAATTCATACTAGGCTAGCTACCTTTTAAGCAAGGTTAAATTCATCAACTTACATGTAACACATCAACCTTTGGGGATTTTGATCTAGACCCTCGTTAACTTTGAAGCTGGTTCATTCAAAAAAATATTAGATTTAAGGGAAGAATATCAGATAATCAAACAAACCAACACAACTTAACAAGAGCACTGCGTATTTAACAATGTAACAAGAAAACTACAAGGAGGAAGACTTCAATGAGACTGGAATAATCGAGGATGATTATCAATCATTAGAGGTGCATAGGATGTGTATTTTAGATTCCTCATCACAAAGCAAGCTTTGGCTAGTACATTTACTTTGATTACAATGAAAACGGCTTTTTTACACAAGTGGAATTCATAACGAAATAGCACTTTAATTCACTCACCAGGGTATTGTCTCATAAAACCATGAGAACTTCCAAAATACTGCCAACTCAGTGAAGGATCCACCTGATAGTTGCTAATAAAGACTGGATCCAAGTCTTCAGACCACTTTATAGCTTTTATAACATCAGGAGCTGCAAAAAAATTAGCAAAGCTATAGAAATATATTTACAAAATGTAATTCTAGGTATTTTTTGTATATATGTAATTCTTACTGTATACCTTAACTGCAAGACTTGAACTTCTTGCTTAACGGTTCTTTTAAAGTTTTAATTAAACTTGTAACTTTTTACAGGAGAGTTATTTTTTACTTCTACCAGTTATTTTTTAACCCTTGGGCTGCGGGAGTCTGCGATTTTAGCCGTGAGCCAATGCAGAAGAGACCCCCTGTGCAGGAGACACCCCCTGCCACAAGGTCTTGTAGATTTAAGCCTATTAGCAATCCTTACAGCGAGGGAAAGTGCCCAAGTGCAAGATATCCCGGTAGCAATGAAAATTTTGGGTAATTGCCACAGTCAGCGTGCAAAATGTATAAAAACGTTCCAGCACTCCAAGGGTTAATGATATCTTTCAACTATGTATTTAGTTTCTTTGATGACATTTTTATGGTTAACCTCTATATTGCAAGGGAATGGTTTCTTATGAAGGGCTTTGGGTGAAAAAAGTTTTTGATGCTGAGTCATTTCTCCTGAGCTTTGGCAAAGCTTATATTTTTTAAGTGAAATGTTGGCATCTGGTAAAATATTCACAAGTGTTGTCAGGCTACCAAAAGAAGACTAGGTGAGGGATACACACATATTTCAAACAACCAAGGATTCCCTTCTGCTTAAGTTTAGGGTAAAATCTCAACAACAACACAGGGATGAATATTACAAGGTATCGAGCAAGTTTTTCCTTGTGCTGAGGTTCTTGAGCATGTGAAAGAATGTTATATCTGAGTTTTTGCTCAGTCATTGTTAAGCTTCACATAGGCAGCCTCAGCAGGTTCCCATCAACCCTTGAAATGCATCCCTCACAGGTTCAAGGGTTTCTGAATGAAATGTTAAGGTCTAGTCAGGAGGCATCCATTAATTACATGAGGTGTTTCGGGGAGGGAGAGGGTCAAGCCTATTGTCACCCCATCTCACGCAGGGAAGAGGGGTGGGGGTCCATCCTGGCAAGTATCACATAATGTTTTCTGCAAGAAACAGTATGGAATTGCAAGAACACTGTGTTGAATTTTTTCACTGTGATTCGAGACTACTATCATAACAATCTTAACCCTTTAACTGCACAAATAAGCTGAAATAGGCTCTTGAGGGTTCCTGGCAGCCTCTGAAGGGCAATAAAAATAAAAAGAGGAGTAAAAGATGTCCTCATGACATCTACTTGTCAAAAGAAGAACTTCTATGGACTTGAAGAGTAGAAGCATAGTTCGAATCGTCAATAGACAATGGGAACAGTCTTCTAAGGCGATCGATTATAGACGATGGGAGCAGGTTATGGGTTAAACACTAGTCTTAACTAATCTTAAATAAAAATATATATCCTACACAATGAAGCATTAAGCAACATATTTACAATGAAAACTCGCATTTTGAACAATCTCACGTGAGATTAGAGGGAAGGGGAGAGGGTCGTGCCAAATCTCATGATATCTCACCAAGGAAGGAAGGGGGAGGGTTCAAAAATTGCCAAAATCATCTCATGTAATCAATGGGCTAAGCATTTCCACCATTTCAGCACACCAACACAGTGATTCAATCTGTACCTTTGACGATAATTAATTTGTCACGGCCATTGGAGTATATGATATATCGTCATATTTATAAGGCCATGTGGCTCACTGACCCTGCTTCATTATTCACCTTTGTCATAAACATTAGTAGGAACATGCACGGAGGAGTAGCTGGTGTTGACTGGTGTCCCTTGGAAGTGTCTGCTTGGTTTCAGGACCATCTCCTTCATGTCCTCTGGTATGGTTGCCTTGCACCCTTCGTCCGCGTCTCCACCCTCCCCGTCGTCCACCACCTCCGCCCTCCCCACCCCTCCTCCCCCCTTCATCTCCACGTCCTCCACCTCGATGCCGTCCTCCGAGGATGCAGCCGCTGCCTCCCCCTCCTCGCTCTCCTCCACCGACTCCTTCGTGCACGTCACCTCTTCCGGGGTGACCAACTGTTTCGCATTGTAATACTCAAAATCTTCAGGAACTGACTCCGCATCGTGCATCATCGCTGCATTTTCGGCAGCCTCCATTATCCTCTGAAATAAAATGGGATAGTGAACTCTCAGGAGGAGTCAAATCAATGGTTCGCTAGTTAAATTCATAGAATTGTAACATTTATAGATTCAAAAATAAACTTTGTGATATTTCACACAGTATTTATAAAAAAAAAAAACTCGACCAGTTTCGACCTTTTCAGGTCATTACCAAAAGGTATAAGAACCTATTTTAAACATGAGGTAAAAGAAAATTCTTTTATCCCTTGCTTATGACCTGAGAATGTTGTAACCGGTAGAGTTAATAATAAAAATATTGTGTGAAATACTACCAAGTTCATTTTTTGAATCTATCACTTAGAGGATAGCCTAGTTTAAAGGGATGCATTCACTCTTAATTTGACATCTATCTATATTTATAAAGCGAAATGTACAGATGAAAGTATTTGAATGTTCAAAATTTACTGAGACTACTAGGTAGTGGACAACCATCATATTTCCCCCAAATTAATTGTCTTGATGACATGATCCCAGATAAAATTCCGGAAGTCCATTTCAGGAAGGCATAGGAACATTAAAAGGCCCAAAAAAGCTATCTCATAAGAAAAGCATGTACTTAACTAAGGATAAAAAATTATCTGCACAATAGCTGGGCTAGAGTTAATAATTAGACATATTATAGCCGGCTATTTTTGGCACATTGATTTACAAGTTATTCAAAGCCAAATAGAAAGTCACCATCAAATGAGAGTTAACTAGACAATAATTTATTGATTAAAATAATAATCATAATTGAAATATCTAAATATAAAACACCATTCATGATTTACTTACCTTAATGGCTTTAATTTTTAACTCTACCATATTTTTCATATCTCTAACTATATCTTTCACCAGCGTAGGGCCAACTCGTTCCAGTACTGAGGCCTGTTTGTAGCTCTGCAAAATTAGACATAGAATGCATTCATTAGTGCTAGAACATATGCAGTAATTCAGTTAGATATGTTCCATCTGGGTAACTAATTATTTACCATTAGGAGCCTTTTGCATGAATATTGTGCTCCTAATGGAAGGTCTTCAACATCATGACATATCGTCCAATAAGAAATTACTGCCAGAAAAATACCCTGCTAATATAACTGCCGGAATAATTTCGGATGATGTGATACATCATCTGTAATGCTCTTTGGCTGTCATTGTGATATTTTATCGTGCCAATAATAAATGCCAATTATGCAGTTAGTTATCGTAAACACCAATAACTGACATTAAAAATTATTGTGCAATGATATTGAATATTTATTATCATCCAGAGCTTCATGTATGCGACTGATCTTCAGGTAATTTGCACCCTCGTGTAACAGAGTACTGTTACACGAGGGTGCAAATTACCTGAGTATACTAGCACGGCTTCAAATCATTCAATGCAATCTTTTAAACACTATTTCATATCATGTTTTTCCTAATGCACGGATATGCTTTGAATAATGCTGTATCAATTAGTACATAACTTTTCTCAAATGAACTGAAATAAAAAATTGAGAATTAAGTGTAAACGCATAAGACGTATTCCGGTGCGCCCAGCAGCGTGGATATCTTTATAAAATCCTTTCAGCCTTGATTTTGTGGAAGTTTGCTATATCCATGATGAAGTACACAAATGGTAATTTACACACTTCTTCACTCAACAACCGATCATTGGTTTCAACACATTGTGTCATTTTCAAGGTGATACAACCAGCACTCTCTCTCAGTATTTATGCCCAGGCCAAGGTAGGAGGTGGGGGCATATGGAATTGGTGTGAGGGGAGGGGGAAACTTTTCTGCCTTAAAAAAATATACCTTCATTCATTTGTTCACCCAAAATATTTCCCCCTCCCACCAATTCCATATGCCCCCACCTCCTACCTTGGCCTGGGCATAAATACCAAGAAGGTTGTAAATACACTGGAGGCACTGTATTCGAGTTTTAAGCGTGATCAGAATTCCACCATCTTGGTTTGACCATTTTTGAACTTGGTCTCAAATAGTGTATGTATATAATCAAGTATTCTACTCCTTATATCCCCTCTGATTTATAAAATGAAAATGCAACAATTATTGATTGACATAGGAGTTTCCCGATTGTTCGTCATACTGCCGCGTATATTAAACTGTCCATATAGTCATATCATGGTGATAATATATCATCGTGAACATACTTTCGTACTATTATTGCGACTGGCCTGCTATCGTAAGATTTCCATTGACTGTAATCTTATTAATTACCGGTAGAAGTGCAGGGGATATTTTACACTTGTAAAATGTTATTTTCGGCTTAGCTAGTCGCACAGCCAAACTGTGGTGATTGACAATAATATTTCCTTGCGAAAAGATATCCGAGGCATATTTTCACGAAGCCTTCCCATAATGATAAAAAAAAAGTTTACATACTGTTCGTTTGCGACAGTGGCGCAGTGGAGGGGGGGTTTTGGGGGTTAAAACCCTCCCCCCCCCAGAGCTCAGAGAAATTGTTAAGTTTAATCCATTTTACTTAATTGGATTGATATTCCTAATAGAATAGTGTAAGAATTAATAAAATATCCCTCAGAAAGCCGCAAAACTCACCATTTTGAACCGTTCATCTAAAAATTCTGCAATTTATTCATCTTGCACCTACTGCTTATCCTGGTGGGTATTCCATACCCCCACACACCCCGGTATTAGTTGCACCTACACCCCCCCAGCCTTGATTCCTGGCTGTGCTCCTGGTTTGCGATAGTTTATTTTAACGTAAAAACGAATATTTCACCAAATAGTTAGCGTTGACTAAAATGGGATTATCAATGTTTTGGTCATGGTCCTTATATACTGGTTGCTAATCTCCTGACATATTCCAGCTCGGGAGTGTTGCCTGAGATTCCGCTTTCACCCCTCAAACCCCTCACACGCCTCCCTTCAAACACAACTATGGGCACAGTGCGCTGTCACTAGGGGAAATATGGAACTAACTGCGCTGTCGAAAGCATATACCGCCGCCGACAGTGCAGTTAGTTCCATATTTCCCCTAGTGACAGCGCACTGTGTCCATAGTTGTGTTTGAGGGGAGGCGTGTGAGGGGTTTGAGGGGAGGCGTGTGAGGGGTTTGAGGGGTGAAAGCGGAATCTCAGGCAACACTCCCGAGCCGGAGATTAGTAACCAGTATATAAGGGCCATGGTTTTGGTCAAAGTATTGGCTTTCCTACCCAAGCACCCCCACTCCAGCCACACTGCACTCAACGCTCGGAACCAGTTATCCCTCCTCCAGTATATTTACAACCTCCTTGACAAATACTGTGAGAGTGTTGCTTGTATCACCATGAAAATGGCACTATGTGTTGAAACCATGGTCGGTTGTTGAGTGTTGAATTAAAAAGTGTGGAAATTACCACTTGTGTACTTCATCCTGGATATCTTTGGTGCCCTCCTGTTCTGAAACTATCAATATTACAGTCATAATACCAACATTGAGCAGCTAACTTGATTTCAATGATGCCTCATTTTACAGCATAACAAATGCCGTCTTAAGTATACCAAATTATATAATTTAAATTAATATAATTCAATTTGGTAAGATTCAATTGAATCTTAAGAGGGTAAGGATTAAAATTTCAAAACACATTTATTATTTTCCACATCTCCAAAACTCCTGGTAGTCTTCCCCTTGCATAGTGCTGGTGCCCTCTGGCCATGGCCTTCCACTGCCCTAAGAAGGGGTCCAGCACAGGCCTGACCATAGGTACAGTTATGAGTACAATGCTACCACAAGTATATGAATATTTAACTGGGACTTATACCAGTGGCGTAACTATGGGAGGGGTGAGGGGATACATCTCCCCCCAAAGCCTCAGAGAAATGATAAAAATATTTAAAACTATTGTCTAGTTTTGAAATTTAAAACTGAATCTGCTTAAAGCTAAATTTTTAGTGCCAAAATGATGTAAAATGTATATCCTGGCATGTCATTTTTCAAAAAATTTCCCGGAACCCTCACTGCCTGGGGGGGGGGGTCTCCACCCCAGGCCATCCCATCTCCCCCCCAAAAGCATATTCCTAGTTACACCACTGGCTCATACTATAAGAAGTCAAGAGGAAATAACATATAATGACTTACGTCTTGAACATCTTTTCTTTTTGTAACAAAATCTGCAACTTTGGCCAGCTCTACCCCAACCTTTGTAGCCCACGAGTGGACCCTGTAAAAACAATAGAGAAACTGTCTAAGATGAATGTTCTATGAAAACTTAGGTAATTTATTTCAGCATTGGTAAAGAAGAGGGATAAATAATTTTGCACATGATGGGATTAATGCTATAGTTATTCAATGAATTTGTTTATCTAGAGAAATCTAGACAGGGAAAATATTTACATAGGGACAAAAAACAAGGAAGTAAGTGAAAAACACCAGCTGAGGTGACATATCACCCTTACTTTAAGAGTAGACAACTATCATACAACGATTGGTTGTCACACCAAACGAATCCTCGTATTACCAACCATAGTAAAATCAAGAATTAATAGCACATAGTCGGATTGGATATAATAATTTCCGACATAATATGACTACCCATTGCCTCACTTTGGTTCATAAATTGATGACTCCCCCGGAAATTACAAGTTATCATCCTATCAAACCTATTCCTCTTTAGGGAAGTGTGCAGGGACACTAAGTTGTTTGGCAGGCATTGATATTCAACAATGTAGCAAATATTAAAGCAATTACGTGATTTCAGCATGGCATCATCAATGTCGATTAAATGCATCCTCACCCACTGCAACAATCGCACGTAACTGGCAATATAAATAGACGATACACAATTAGGAAATGGTCTATCTTGACAAGGTTTCTATGAGCTAAGCAAAATAGCAACAGAACTTCCTATAGCTGTAAACGCAGTTATACCGACTCACAACATGCCAAGGGAAAAAAACTTACCCCTTCAGGCTATTTAGAAATCCCTTTCTCACCATTTTGGAAAATTGCATTAGTTCCATGGCGTTTCGACTTCACCCCTCTCACATTTGACTCAAACGTACCACTTATACCTGAGACTTATACGATATGTATTCATTCCGTGGTCCGTATTCTGTTTACGACGTCCCCGCACCGGAAACTGATAAAGACGCTGGAAACAAGTGAAGGCTGCAATTGCCATAGCAACCATAGCAACATCGGTCGGCCTCGACGGCGGCCTTTCGATTCAACAGGTGCGTAACCAACAGATCTATCGATATGCCAAGATGTTTTTGGGTGGTTTTACCAGTCTTTGCGTCAGTTTTCTAAAAATTCAATTCATTAAACCCCATTCCGAAGGAAACTAAATAGTTTAATGAATCTGTAGACGAAGCATAGGCTGATTCATTTCTTGAAGGATCGAAATAGATGTTGACCACTTTTCGAGCGGTAGAGACTCATGTTCTGAGGCCAAAGATTAGTTACTGCCTGCAAGGCGAGTTTCATTTACTCGCCTTGTACGAATATTGAAGACCTTACAGCATGCATACAGGAAAGGTCGATATATGGAATCCTCCTATTTCGAGGGCGTATTACATACAAATGAAGAAATGCTGACGTTCCCTTATATCATGGAGATTTTCACATTAAGTACGCATAGTCGAGGAAGAAATATCTAATTCTCAACCTTGTACAGTATGTGTTAAATGAAGGTTCTTTTGTGGTTTTAATCTGCCGCCATTTCATACGTGAACGTGCCCCTTAGGAAGTTTTGCTTTTCTATAGCATATGGGAGATTTTTTCCGTACTAAGTAGTTGATGGGTGAGAATGGGGCGGATAAAAGTTGTATCAGCACAACGTGGTTTTTATATCTTTCGATACTCCCTACATCAATTCTCAGTGGCGTTGCCAAGAATTTCGTTTGGGGGGGTCCAAAGTTAGGGGTAGAAATTTTTTAAAAACAGGGTACCACGTATCAGTGGCGTAATTATATGGGGGATGAGGGGATAGATCCCCCCCCTCCAAAGCCTCAGGAGATAAAAAAATACTTAAAGCTATTGTCCACTTTTGATATGTAATAAGTGCATGTGCTTAAAGATAAATCTTTAGTGGCAAAATCATGTAAAAATATATTTCCAGGCATGTGATTTAAAAAACAAATTGCCGTTAACCACTTCTCCTCTTCTCCCCCCCCCCCTACGTTGCCATCTCATCCCCCCCAAAGCATATTCCTAGTTACGCCACTGCCAGGCATAGAGGGTTTTAAAATAATTTTTTAACACTTTTCATAATCAAAAAACTTCATTTTATAAAGAAATCTTTAAATTAATGATATTTCACCATCTTCTTTTCTTTTATTACGCAAAGTAATTGTGTTCAAATATTTAGGGGGACAGGGGGCCCGGACCCCCCTCCTCGCTACGCTACTGTCCGTTCTGTTTTCCGTGAATTAATTCCAGACAATTAATCCTCACACAATTAATCCTCATTTTCTGAGTACTTTCATATTCTTCTTCGCCATGTTGAAAAAACGTCTACGAATTAATTATAGTTTATTAAAAATATGAGAATGAAAATTATGTGATGCCGTGAATATTTTTTCGTCGTTATTCGTAAAAGAGGTTAGTATGTAACTTCAGTTATTGCGGTCGTTCGAATTGCTTTATTCGAAAAGTGGGAAATTAAATACTTTTTGAATTTATTGGCATCGGTTCTATTTGGAAAAAAATCTTATTTAAACTTATTTTAACCATAATTCATGTGGTAATAAGTAATTCAATGGGTAACCATAGTTTTCAAATTTATAGTATGTAGGTAATTGGTTGCGAAATAAATGTGGGAAGTTACGTGGTTAAAAACACCATCGCTTAATGTGGAAAATTATTTCTATCAATGTCCAAACGTCTGCAGAAAATTGTAGCGACAGCGGATGATGCTACTTTGTTAGTATTAATAAAATCTCATCACAGGAGGTCATCACTATGTTCAATTATTTCAAATGTACACTTAACAACTACACGTATAACGACTTAATTGGTGCCGGGGAAGAGGTTTTATATTGATATACAATCTCACTCTATCATCATATCCAAAATGCCATCAGTAACTAGGCAAAATATATGTAAGAGAAATTTGTATTGAACAATTTTTCCGGCGGAGAAACACCCCCTATTGAAGTAGGGGTACACCTCAAACCTCCCTGAAGGTGAGGGCTGAGTGGTTACATGGCTTCTTCCCAGCCAAAATTCCCTGTCTCTGCCGATGCTTATACAACTTTTATGTCCTCATATAATTACTTACAAATGAATGAAACCATCATCTCAACTGATTAAAGAATAAAGTAATATAACTGACATTTGAAAATAGGAACGTCTATGAAATTCATTATTAATATATGGATTTATATTTTTGTCTCGAAACGGGGAGCCGACATGAAGGTGGACCTAAAATCTAGTGCCCTCCCTTACCTTCTCTAAAAGTAATTTTAACTAATTCCCCGCCTGGCCCAAAGGGGGCAATAAAGCATCGTCATAATATCCCTAGAGTATCTTCAGTCACATTTAATCTTAATTACTCGAAAGTTTACGATCGCCATGACGCAATTTTCCTCTTCAGCAGCTAAAAGCCGAGAGACGGACGCCCCAGGTGAGCTTATAGTGGAGATCCCTGTAGATATACCCAACCTTTCCCCCCAAGCCGTCTTTTTTCTTCTTAATGACTTTTTAATATGCTGCTTTCGTCATTGTGCTTACGCGCCGAGCGCCAAATGAATGCGTGTTACTGTGGGACACATTGTCTTGTCGAAATTCAACTTTACATAAAAAAATTAATTTGTGATAATATTTATCGTAATTTGTTTGTAATTATAATTCTTAAGTTGTATTTGTGGTAATATCTTCACCTTTGAAATTGGGATATAGCTCCCCTTTAATTTCTATTATGGACAATCGGTGAGTTTTCGTTAACATTGAATATTATCGAATCGCTTACGGGTTATGTTTTTCGATAAAAACTCAGAGATTGTTCAGCAGAACTTTCGTCCATCAGTGCATTTATTCTGACGTGATTGTGAAACGACGGCTCTTTAAGGTTCTTTTAATTTTTGAAATAGAAAAAAGTCGCACAGAGCCATCGACTGGTGAAAATGGAGGCTGGGGCATCGTCATAGTACGGTTTTCGGCCAACAATTCACGAACAAGCAATGAAGTGTGCGCCGAAAATCGCCGAGCTCATAAAAACACGTCTAAACTTAGCGACTTCCACAGGCAAAGTAAACAATGAATACAGCTGAAACTTTTATCATACTTCAGGGGCATCTATAGCAAAATAATTTAAAAAGTGACAAACGGGATTTCACTACTGCTTTTGACGCACCCTTCAAGTAATGAATCAGCATCGTCTTCACGTAGATGTTTGTTATTGTCGTTACTGTTCTGTTATTGCCATAGAGCGAATCTGCTTACTCGCATTCTGACGTTACAGGCCTTTCTTCTAGCGCGAAAGAATTTAGTAATTTGTGCGAACTTTGAAGCTCTATAGCAAACAGAATATTGAGAATTATGAAGTCATATTTTGCATACGTTAATAGCTTTAACTTACTTATCTGGACATGTAAAAAAATTACCTTTTTAATTTTATGAGAGCACTCCATTTAGTTTAAAAAAAAACGGGCGAGATATTTTAAAATTTAGTTCCCATTATCTTCTGAACACGCCTCGTATAGGCCACAAAGGCATTTTTTTTATTTAAAGCTCAGGGACCCACATTTCGCACTTTTCCCGTGCCAAATTCTTATACGACTTACTTCACTGATCGTACGAGAGAATGATCGCGCACGCTACCGTCAAACAAGCATCTTAAGGTTCTGTTATCCCCGATCTGAAATACTGTGGCCTCCGTAACTACAGTTTTAATAGACTTTTTTTAAATTCAAGTTTCCCGAGCTCGAGAGTGAAAATAGGTACATATTCTCCATAAACGGTTGGCACATGCATCACGATAAAAAGGCGTGCTTAGAAGTGGATATTTGCGTGACAGCGGTTCTGTGCAGACCCTTATATGTTCATTGGAGAAATACGTCAGGAGCGTATATATGAGGTGGAGGGTCAGTGGGCCAGCCTCACCCGAAAAATTAAGTTCCGTCTTCTGACTGAAATTTGTTTAATGATGCGCCAGGCAGGGATGGCAGGTGAAAGGAAACAAAAGTCAAAACCAGTAAAATTTCAATAGTTTCGTTCTAGGGAGCAAAATGTAGAAACGAAACGAAATGGATTTAAAGGGGATCGGGTTGGTGCGGTTGCTAGAGTGTTGGCTTCCCACCCGGTGGGCCCGGGTTCAAATCCCGGCAGCGGCAGAGAATTTTCAGAGACTACCCGGTCCCTGCTTGAGTGTTGTGTGGAGGACATTTCAAGCGCAACACTCCGTCCGTCGGATGGGACGTTAAGCCGTGGTCCCCTTGGCGCCTTTCGTTAAGAGCAGGCTAATGCCGACGCCAGATTTCTCTCCACTCTTCCTTACCTACCCCTACCCTCATGACGCAAATTACCTCAGCTGTCGGTCGCCTCCTCCAAATACCATACCATGGATTTAAACCCTGGGAGCTAAACTCAGGGTCGAAACGAAATCGGAGTCAAAATTACTTCTGGTCATAACGAAACTAAAACTCTAGGACGAAATGATGCACAGATAATGTTTCGCACCGGAGGGACCACGTGCTTCACCTACGAACAGTTTAGTTTCCACCTACACACCGAGTACGAAGTATGGTTGAATGAAGTAGAGGTTCGGCCTACCGCCATTAGATGCATGGGCATTCATATTTTTACCAAGAACTGGAGAACCGTAACGCAAATTGGCCAAAATTTATTACTTCAGATATAATACAAAATGTGAAGTAAAATTAGTATTTCCTGTAAAAAGAATTAATAAAAAGTATTTCTGCAAAATTTCCAGTAGCTCTTGATTTACTAATGTCATGTTATTAAATTAAAAAAAACATATCAGTGAATCATAAATTACCGAAAATTTTTACAAACAAACTTCAATTTTACCTCAAATTTTGTATTATTTCAGAGATATTGCAAAATTTTAAGTATAATTAAATTATTTTTGTAAAATTTCCGGCAATTTCCATAATTTAATCATTCGTTAGAATTCCACCGGATTCACCAGGAAACAACTTTCTACCTTAAATGCAAAACTACCTACCTTAATACAAAATATACTGAAGCCGGTACTTAAGTAAGATTTAAGTATGTAAGGAAAAATGACAGTAAATTATTGATTTACAGATGAATTCAAGGATGAAAAATATTTTGGGGTTCATTAAAGGGAAGGGCCCCCTCAGAAATTAGCGTTAAGCCGTTGAAACACAGAGTACATCAAAGGACCGTAATTGACCTGCGGGTCATGTGTGGTCGCAGAGTTTCCTCACCTCTCCTCACGCCAATTGGGACGGTGTATTATGGGAGAGAAAAAAATACTATACAGGGAAGGGTATATCACTACGGACAAAGGCAACGACCACCACCCTTCGTCATTCTTAATCTCATGTCGATCGGGTTAACGTTTTCGTCCACGAGGATTGTCGCACGACTCCACCAATCCCGCGACTAATCTGGAAGAATTCTAGCATATTAGTAAATTTAAAGTTACCATAAATTTTCAATAACATACTTTAAATTTACTTCAAATTTTGAATTATTTTAGTAATAACACATTTTGCATTATCTGATATACTGATTTGATAGATAATAAAAAATGTACTGAAACCGGTCTTGAAGTAAAATGGAAGAGTTTTTGGAAAAGTGACAGTAAATTTTAATTTACGCACAAATTCAACTATTAAAAAAAATTGGGGGTAATAAAAGGGAAGGGGCCGAAACGGCTCGCCCCATTGAAATTAGCTGCTACGCCACTGATCCAAAGCACCGCAATTGACCTGCGGGTCATGTCTGGTCGAAGACTTTCCTCACGCCAATTGGGCGAGTATATTACGGGAGAAAAAATTAACATGCAGGAAAGGGTATTACTCCGGACGAAGTCAACGACCACCAACCTTCATTCATAATCTCGTGCCGATCGGGCTAATATTTTCGTACTCCCGGATTGTCGCATGACTCCACCGACTAATTTGGTGGAATTCTAATACATGAGTAAATTTAAAGTTTCTGGAAAATTTTCAAAAATACTTTAACTTGTAATTCACATTTTGTATTACTTGGTGATAATTAGAGATACGTGAAAGTAGCACTTTCATTTCAATTTTATAACACTATCAATTACAGGTTGTAGCATTTTTTTGGCATTATTTTTTCCGTAGTCAAGGTCATAGTTTTAAATAACACCATTCCTAGGAAGAGATGGAAGCGTTTCTACAGTCGCATAGGTTGATGGACTCGCCGATTTCTTTGCCTTTTACAAGTTCGCGGCGGAAGCGAGAGAACATGGGCTGATGGCGGCGGTGTAGCTTTCCCGCGCCCAAAGAGTACCAGCCAATAAGCGGTAAGCGTCGGCGGAGCATTTCAACGGCGCTCGGCACTGAATTTACGCAAAATTTTGCCATCGAAAAGGCAAATTTTCAGTTTGAATATCATAAAAGTCCTTTCATCGCGCCTATGTCGCATTTATTTACGTGCATCGCGTCAATCAGTGGCGTAGCCAGGGGTGGGGTCCGGGGGGTCCGGACCCCCCCCCCCCGAAATATAAAAATACACTTATTTCCCTTCATAAAAGAAAACAAAATATTGAAAAATCATGAATTTCCAAAATATTCCTTTAACAAATGAAGTTTTTTCGATTATGTAAAGTGTTAAAATTAGTTTAAAACCATCTACTTAGTACGCTGTTTTTTAAAAGATTTTCCCCCATTTTTTTGGTCTCCCCCCGAACGAAATTCCTGGCCACGCCACTGGCGTCAATATCGCATTTATCGCACATGCGATTTTCACGTATCACTAGTGATAATATGAAATGTATCGAAACGGGTATTGAAGTAAAATTAGAGTTTTTTTTGCCAATAAATTTCATTTTACGAGCAAATTCAAACGTAAAAAAATATTCTGTGGTTAATAAAAGGGAAGGAGCCAAGAGGGCCCGCCACCACTGTAATTAGTATTAACGCCTCTGAAATACGTAGTACATCAAAGGACCGTAATTGACCTACCTGGGTCATGTCCGGTCGAAGACTTTCCCCACACCAATTGGGCTAGTACATTATGGAAGGAAAAAAAAACGTTAAGGGAAGGGCATTACTCCGGTCAAAGGCAACGACCACCTTTCAACCTTAATCTCGTGCCGATCGGGTTAATATTTTCGTCCTCCAGGATTGTCGCTCCACTCCACCAATCCTCGCGACTAATAAGAAACCACACGCATAAGATCCTTTCCCTCAATTTCCGTAACTTCCCGAAATGTGTGGCATTAAATTTCCAGATAAATATCCACGCACTTCCACACTACTAAGTAAGGGTCGTGGGTAGGTACCCTCTGCGGAGCTCGAGGCAAAATAAAAGGCTAACAGATCGAGTTTCTGGATAACGAACGTGGCCAGTGGCCTGCCTTGTGTGTGCTCGCTAAGGCGATTTGTTCATTTCGGGGGAGGGAAATTTATGGCGATAAGCCCTGGCGAGGAGGGACAAAAAAAAGTACCCTTGCGGTACATACCAACTCGAGTTGCTTTATAAATTGCACGTCATGAAGTCTGGGTTCAAGAGGCTTATGAGTTGATAAATAGAATGAGACTTTTTTCCTCTAATAACTCTGGCTCTAAAAAGGCATGTTGTCCATGAGAGCTGCGTCTAAAAAAATTAACAATGTCCAGTCGCAGGAATGCGCGCAGGGGATTGGTAAGAGAAAAGAAATCACATACGTATTTTTTCTGTCCATACGAGAATGAACACTAGAAGTACTAAATTTGAAATTAATTCGTTGGATACATTGCTTGTATGCTAAAATCGAATTTGAAAAACAAATTTCTATTCTAAATACGGTGCACAATTAAGCTTACTGGGCAGGTTTGAAAAATCGATGAAATATAAACACTATCTCTAAATAGTAATAATAAAGGAAACAAGGCGAGAAAAATGATAAAACATGCGAAAATCTGAGAAATATAGGGTACCCAAATACAAAAATTGAATGTTCACAGTAAAAGACCTTTAGAACATACAGTTCCCAAGTGTTTAAACCACCCACATCAATCAATACAATCAATAGAGAAAAATTCTATGTAAAAGCTAAAATTAAGAAATTGGTTGTAATTAAAATATGTAAAAAATAATGCATGACTTACATGGGACTATTATATTTACATAGATATGAAATAATATTTAGGTCACGGAGTGAAATACATACACTATAATTGAGACATATGTAATTTATTTTTCTTGCATATTTTCTCGCTTTACTGCTACTGATTGTATAAGAAAATATGTAAATTATATTTTCAATAGTTTGTATTCTTTATATTGGAAACTATTTTTAAGCATCTTTTGGACAAACATGGTAATATTTAAAAAATAACATAAACGCTTTTTCCTGTTAAACAATACGTTGAACTTACATCCGATCACAGCATTTAAAATTGGCACCTATTGTCAAACCTTTAATAGCTCAGCAGGACCAAGCCATCTTATTGCTTATTTATTTGTTATTACTTTTACATAAAATATTGTTCTTTTTTTCTTTCCTTTGTTTCTTCTGGGTAATTATGGGTACTGGATAACGGAAGTAATCTTCAGGACGTTGCTGCTCCCAAAGCCCCTCCCCTGGCTAAGTGCCTACTCGAGGGCGCTCTTACTAAACACCGCTGTCGACTAACTATTAAGGGACCCTTTTAGTTCTTACCGCCATATCCGGCCCACGATCTTGGGTCGCGATTCGATTACATTCCCCACAAAATGCGAATAATTTACAACACGGGTCCTTCTTTCAAGGAAGAATTAGTTTCCCCACTTCTCATCGCTGCATGATTGAGCTGGAACTGCCTTTGGTTTAGCACGCAAAAGCACGTTTTAAATCCTATCCATGTCGAATTGTCGCAAATATGTTGGCGAAACTAGCAATAAAATCATCCACTAATTACTTCATTTTTGAAGCCGGTCGAAATAAACCCACTCACGGAAAGAGACGGGTGCGAAATGGAAATTCAATATTGACACCTTATGTCTGGAAATTACGAGCAAGTATCATGAAAATAAACAGGAAATGGCATCGTCTAGACCAGGGGTCTCCAAAATTTTCAAAGTAAGTGCCACATTACATATTTCCGAGGACTCCTACTCCTCTCCGATATTTCCCACATTTATGCGGGCCGAAGGAATAAACAAACAAAGCAGTGCCAGTCATTATTATTTCCTCAAATATTTGTGTATAAGAACGGAAACATTAAAAAATATCTTGTTAGAAAAATCAGGGAAGACCAACTACATTTCTGCCTTTAGTTTTATGCAACCAAATTAGTGTGACGAATGATACTGTCGTTTTGACGTCAAAATTTCGTTAAAATCAGGTTCCACACTATATGTGTCAACTGTGAGAATTGATTTCGAATTGTCATCAGACAAATTTGCTCAATAGTTAGATTTCAGATTTTAGCTCTGAACGATTCCACAGCTCTGAATAATTCAGCTATGCCAGCCATGCGATAATTATTTTTTCAAGGCTAACACAGCTTGGCTGGCCGGATGTGGCCCGCGGGCCATAGTTTGCAGACGCCTGGTCTAGACTATTTTAATTTTGCTTCATACAAAAATATGCCTTCCCCGAAGTACTATCCTTTCTATAAGACCCTTTGCACACACACCGATTTTGGACGGCCGGTAAAATACCGGCCGATATTTTACCGGGGAAGCGCTGCTCGAACACACACCGGATTTTTACCGGTCAAACGATAAGTTGTTGAGCCGGCGCGGGTGATCTACAGTGGCAATCATCGGCTGTTAACCGGCATTTTACCGGTGCGTGGTCGGTCAGAGCGAAAGCTCCCATGCCCTCCCATTGTTCACCATTGGAATGTGGACGGCCGATATTTTACCGGCCGTCCAAAATTGGTGTGTGCGCGCAAGGGGCCTAAAGTTCACTCGTAAAAATTTAATAATATTAGACTCTGATCTCGTCACCACTCAGGGTAGCTACCCATGGCTACGAGACATTCTGAAGAAACAAGTTGATATTTAACCAAAATATTTCACTGGATTTCTAAAGACGACCAAGGTACGTGAATATCTTCACAATGACTATCAGAATGCTTTCTGGGCGGAAATGGGCTTAACTGTGGTTATGAGACGTTCCCATGATGCATCATAATTATTTTTTAGTATTGGATATTGTTGAAATAAATATATCATTGTAGCTCTCACTCAAATGTACCTACTATAGTTTGAAAAATGTTCATGGTAGTGACTGTGAAACATTTTCATAACGTTTTCAACAAGGCGCTAGGGACCATATTTCATTCCACTTATTTAGAATAGAATGAATAATACAAGCCAACGCAACGGTCCAAAAGAAACCATAAAGAAAAAACCATTCGGTTTCAAACATTTCAAATCAAACCAATTAATTCAAATATGAATGTTTTTCCCGAACAGAATAGAGTCACTCGTAGAAATTGAACAACGTTAGATAGTTAACTCGTCACCAACCAGTGTAGCGATATGGCTACGGGATATTCTGAATAAGCAAGCTGATGTATCAACAAAACATTTTAATGGATTACTAAAGTTGCGTTTACACTGAGTAACATATTATATAAACAAGTTAATCAGTGTAACTTGTTTGTAAAATCCAAGTAACATGTTATATAAACAAGTCATGCATAACATTTTTTTACGAAAAAGTTACAAATCCGTGTAAGTAACATGTTACGAATAAAATTGTATTAAAACCAGGGATGGCAAGTGAAACACAGATTAACGACGACCATTGGAGCAACGCGTCTGAATACCTTTATAAGCGCAAGAAGAAAGTTTTATGGGCGGAAATAGGTGGATGCATACCATTGAAAATTACGCGTCAAATGGGGTAATTAAAGAGAAAGGGATTGAATGTGATTTAAATGGATCGATTAGTCACCGGACTAACGAACGAGCAGTGCTTTCCCTCAATCCCGGGATAATGAATGGGCAACGATTTAATTCGCTCTTGATGAGGAGATAGAGGGAGTGAAAGAGGAATTTGTCAACGTAAACAGTTTTTGTTTCGGGTCCTTACGAAAGAATGGACGATGAAAAAAGAAAAAAATGGCGATTAAAAATTTGGGAAAGCAAGCGATGGTCCAGCTAATGGATCCCGAGAATGATTTTCAATTCCCGTAGGCGATTTAGATCGGCATCGATAAACTTTAAATGGTCTGAAGGGCAATACATTTCTCTAAAATTGTATGGTCTGCCCAAAACTAACTTATCGAAACGAAATTTCCGCCGTGTCTTTCTCTTAACTCACCCGTATCATTTCGAATTTGTTTTCGCTTACACGTCATAGTTCATTTGAGGTTTTTTGCATGTGAATATAAATTTTTCGCATGACAACCAAAGGAATTATATCCTGGTACGTAAAAGTGACTGCAATAATAAAGTTTTTAATTTTTTATTTTAAATTTTAATTTATGCGGCTGCAGTTTGGATTCAATATGCATTAAAATATCCGCCGTTATAATTTTATCGTCATGTGCGCTCGGAAAGTTTGGGTAAGCATTAAGGGAGGAATATTTTTTTACTGTTTCTCCATGTGAAGCCGGTCAGACCTTAACCTTCTCCATATACCCCAAGCCCGTACCACCCTATACCTAAATTCCTTCCAGATCACTGCTTCTAAGTTTTGGAATTCATTACCCCCCTTAATAAAACGCTCCTCCACCTCCATCTTTCAAGAGTAAACTGTATGAATATTTAAAACCATAAATGTATTGTTTTGAGTTGTACAAATCTTTGAGTTGATTAATTTTGTTTATGTTGTGCTATTTCATAATTATTGTATTTTTGAGCAGAATGTTTAATTGTATTTAGGTTTTTTGCTCTTATGGGTTTCACAGAGCATCAAATAAAGCATTCATTCATTCATTTGAGTAAATCATGTTGTGCGTTAGCGTTAAAAATCATTGATATTTAATGTATTTTGTGTCATAGCTTAGATATAAAAAGAATGATCTGCTCCTTTTTTTAATTTCAAATCATGAAGTTTAAACACGTATCGTTAGGTACTATTAGAAATCTATGAAACATTGTAACATTGTTGGTGCCATTTAACCTTCCCAATTTAAATTTCAAAGATTTATTTTCTAGAGATGGTGATATATACCTACCTGTACTAGGTATTTGTGACAACACTGCATATCTCATGGAAGAATTTTGTAAGACTAGCAAAGTACTTCTCAAAAGGTTATAAAATTTTCCGGTGCAAAATGAATAGAGATAGATAAGTAACATTTTCAATTTGGCGTAATTACGCCGAGACAATATTGGAAATAGAGAGGAATGGAAAAAACGACCACGAACACCTAACACACGATATATTTCATTGCAACGAATACTTAATTAGAAACGGGAAAAAACAGCTGCGATACGAATATTGTTTCCCTTAAATATCTCATTCTCATTTTTTAACCTTCTTTTTTTCTGGGAATGTTTCATCAAGTTCGTCAAACTAATCCTGTTTTCATTTTATTTAGGTTTAGCGAGTTGAATAAAAAAGAAACCTTTCCAAAGTTTGTATTTATTCCTTAATAATCGTCACGGCTAGACAGGGATACTAAGTCAGGACATTTTATACAGGTACTGTCACAAGAACACATGAAATGCTGATGAGAAACAAAATAATACCATAGCATAAATATACACCCTTAATACACCGTATATAATTTGTAATACCCTGATAAGTGTGCCACGAGCAGTGGTGCCGACTCTAATGGGCCCAATTTTTTCCTCACACCCATAACGAATTTTTGAGGGGGCCTAAGCCCTCTTATGACTCTTCTAAAATGCTTAAAAAACTTAAATATCACTACTTATAAAATTTCCCGGGGCAAGATCCCCGGTTAGGGCCCCCCAATATTTTTTGTAAGTCGGCATCCCTGGCCTCGACGTACAGTATCCTTGATCAGCCTCTCCTAGTACTTTAAGTTGTGTGCAATTCCGCAGATTGCACCTTGCGAGTGACTCCGTAAAGTCATCACCGTGGCTATTCCCGATACACTACAATCGTTCAAGAGCGAACACCTTCACTGTTCCAAGTTCGGGGTTTGCTTCGGTTCCAAGTTCCGGCTGCGGCGTAGTGTCGCACGACTTGGACCGCCAGTCGCATGTCATGCTCTGCGGTTCGGTCAATCAAATACGGTAAGATCCACAACTTTCCTCAGAGGGGATTGACGCCTCGATCGCTCCGCAGGCCTAAGAACTCGGCCGGAAATTGAGGGATTCGGGTTCGAATCCCGTTCAAGGTGATGATGATTTTTCCTCTGTATACATTCGCTTCTTTTTATGTTCTACGTTTCTAATCCACGATGTAATATAAAAAATTGAAGTAATTTAATTATTGTCACAAGACTATCAAGTCGAGCTCTCATCATTACTTAATACACTTGAGGTACATCTAACTTTTTCTAATTTTTTATGATGGATTTTTTTCCTTTCGCCTCTAACGAAGCTTTTTTCTGCTGGTCCGCGCGCCCGGATCTCACTTGGCTCTTAGGGTAGCTTTGAAGTTCCGGACCCAATTAATGTGAGATGACACCTTTTATTTTTCCCTCGGAAAAGAAAAAAAGAAAACCTTTTCATCTCTGGAATTCTTTGTCACCCTTTCCACACCACCCAGCCCTTCGCTTTTTCGCGTAACCCACATAACCGTCAGAACTTACCTCCAGTGTGAGCGCACGTGTTGATCTCGCGTGTGCGTCAAGTTCTTGACCCCACGAGTATCGAGTGAAAAATAATAATAATAATAATAATCCACCCTCTTTCTAAATCCCTTGGTTGAGGGTTGAACGCGGCGTGGGCGATTGTATCGTTCATCTCCGCCGAGTTTGTGTTGGCGCGCTCTGTAGCGTTGGTTGAGCGAGCCTATACGGGGTGGAGCAGTGTTGCCATTGTGCCGGAACGCCGTTCCGGCACTGGTTAACAAAACGCATAATAGTCAAATAACCTGGTTCTTCAAAATTTCTAATATATGCATTCGAAAACAACAAAAAATATTTAAAAACATGCAGAAGTAACTTGTAATAAAAATGACGTACAGAGTAACATTTCACTAGTAAAAAAAGTTAAGGAAAGTGCGTTCCGGCACTGCTGATTTTGCCACGACACCACTGGGGTGGAGACAAAATTTGTCACGAAATTTCAACCCTGGTTAACCGTTGCCAGTAGGAACCAAAATTTCCAATCATGTTTAGGTCAAAAACGCATAATTTTTAAACTAGAGAAACTTTAAGCCAAACCGCGAGTTTGCCCCGTTGCCGAATGCGTTGGATATATCGCGATCTCTGGCAGGCAAACCATTCAAAGCCATGAGGTTTCCAGATCATCCGGCAACAGGGCATACTCGCGGTCAATCGAAGCTCTGGAGTCGAATGGAGTTTAGAACCCGGTGAGAATCCCGAGAGAAGTTTACCCATTCGGTAAGCTATATTCTCCGGAGACAGGGGCGTATTCTCAAAAGGTAATGGACAATATTCAATAATAAGGATTCGTAAAGGGAGGGTAGCTTTCATCCTTTTAATTCAGCTATACGTCGGATGGGACGTTAATCCGTTGTCCCCTTGGCTGTGATGACGCTGGGCTTCAGTCCTCACTTCATTATTTACCCTCCTCTAAGGTGCTAATGACCTAACCTAACGGTTGCCGGCTCCAAATAACTTCCTACTTACCATGATTTCATTTAGGGTTTAGTTGACTTCTGTTTTAGACGCACAAACATGCTGCCTTGCGCTATCGAATGTCTTGAAGCTTAAAACACTCAAAATCAGTCCTTTGAAGTGAAAAAATAATTGGCCGAATTCAATGATGGAATAGTTTTTGTAGAAATTTCTTTCTTTCATGTTCAGTTGTCGAATTCAGGAAAATTATATCCTTATTACAATTATAATTTGGTTAGAATAAATAGCCTACTTGCATATAATAATTAGCCATAGAAGGTAAAATAAAGAAATACATGAAATACAAATGTCCCTATCTATACAGTAATAACCGAAAGCTAATTTCTCGGTGCATTAACTGAGAATGCATGTAAGTTAACGAGGGGATATTTTTGTTTGCGTGAATAGAATAAGTATGTAAGTAACGACACCTGTCAACGTTCCACCTCCGCGAACTGCATTATTATCCTTTGCAAAAAATGCAAAGCTGCGTTTCATTCATCATTCTTTGATCCTTCATCCCCATGTTTTTGAAATCCAGTTATTTCGATGGATTTATTTTATTCTTTTGACTGCCTGTCACCATTAGAATGAGGATTGAATGCACCAAAATGAATTCACGTGTCGAAAAAGGCGAGGTTCTCATCAGCGGGAATGCGAAATCCAGTAGAAGAATGCGTTTTATTTGGGTGACGCGAAAAAGCTTGCGAGTGACAAGTGAAATCTGTGGAGCGCATAGCTTCGTCTCAAAAATCCTTTCATTTCAGTGTTGCCATCAGCGGTGTCGGCCCGAAAAATTATGAAATATCTCCTCGCCAGGGCCTCAGTGAAAAATCGGAACGTTCTGCGTGTGGAATCTTTCATGGCATTTCCAGGAAATCCCTTTGAAATACCACGAGTCACTTTTTTGTCGTTGTCATGGCAGGAAAGAGTCCAAGCATTTCGCTTGCAAATTATTTTAGACTCGATTTTTGTCAATGGTAGCTCCGATCAAATTGTTTTTGCTCCTTGAAACAAAAAAATATTTAAATACACATGTAGCATAAAAAGAATAATACGATTAAAAAGAAATTTAGTTCCGGTAGGCAACGTTAAACGACTTTTAAGATATTTTTGGGCGTCAGCATTGCAACTCATCCTGGAGGTTATGCACACTATCCTGACATGAGTGCTGAATTGCCAAATCTATCACTCTCTTGCAAAAATGGTTCTCATAGTAAAATTCTCTATAATTTGCACAGAAATTATGTTTATAAACAAATAGTTTTCATTTAAAGTATCCAAAACTCAATTTTTTCGCCAAAAATCGATTTTTTCCTAAACTTGATCCTGAAGGAGGCAGGAGGTTTAACGTTTTATAGTTAGGGTGAAACTTCACCAACCCAATTTTTAGAACAATAGGCAACATTTTGGGGTGCCGCCGGACAAATTCAAAGATTGGCTTTTTGTAACCACACTATTGGCACATTATAATAAAGGAGGCAGTTATATCTGTGGCCTGAGGGAATACTTGAGTTACATCTGTGAGGGGTAAAAACTATCGCTTAACCCGTGTGCGACAGTACCCGCAGTGTTCTATTCACTCCGGTAAACATTTTTTGAAATTGTAGGTAAACTCTTCTCGGGATTCCCACCGGGTTAATTTTTCCATGATGGCTAACGTTTCAAGCTCCATTAAAAAAAACTACAACATTCAGCCCTGAGGATGAGCCCCGAGTCGGAGCATGAAGCGTTGGTCATTATGGAAAATTTAACTCGGCGGGAAATCCGAGAAGATTTTATCCACATCATTCACTGCGAAAGCATGAAATCATATTTTCAGAAATTCTTGAAATAATCGAAAGAAACTTTAGCTCGCAGTTATTGATGGCTTGATATAAACATTATCCGCTATTTGTTAGTAACATGTAGTAAATTTAATGGCCTTTTCTGCATCATAAATTCATGCACAACCTTTGTTCATTGTATTTCAAATTTTTACGCAAAGTTAAACTGTACTAGTTTTATGTGAAACTACTTTCGGTACTAAATCCCTTTTTTTTTTTGAAGTTGTCTGTTTTTGGTGTAAATTAAAGTTTATATAACGGCTTTTTCTGCAGCATAACTTTATGTACGATGTTTTTTCGTACTATTTAACATGGTTATGTGAAGTTCAACTGTAATAGTTTTATGTGGAGCCACCTGTGGTGATAAATTCGTTTTTTTAAGCCGTCTTTGAATGGCACGCATCAGGATAATCTGCCCCTGAAGGCATGAAAAAAGGACGGCTGCAAGCAGTGTACGAAAAAAGGGAAGGGATACCTTATCTGAAGATCTATCCCTTGAAATATACCTCCATTTGAAGCTATCGTTTGATCCCTCACTGGACCGACCCTGATAAGCGGGGTAAAAAAATAAGATTTTTGTGAAGCTTAACTTTTGTAATTGATTGCCCTTCTTGACAAATTTCCTTCGTTTGAATCATTGTCATTTCGCATTTCAGCTTGAGTACTGATATATATCTGGTGCAGGGGCGTAGCCGGAACAATGCGTTTGGGGGGGGGGGGGGGAGGGTGTGACCCGGGGGCTTGGGGGTGGAACTCCCCTCCAGGGAATTTGTGAAATTTTTATCCCTAGAAATAGTCAATATTAGTTCTGCTTTCACAGGTACTTGTTGGTGGAGTAGAATATTTTTTTTTAATTCATAATTTTCGGCTAAAATAAATTGGTTTGAGGGGCGGGGGGCACGTATCCTTGGTACCCGCTCCTGACCACGCTACTGGTTTGGTGTAATGTCCACCTAAAGCCTTGTACTCTCCGAGTCATTTTTAGGCCTCGTTCACAGTAACTTAATGTATCTTAACTTGGCATAACTTTGGAGTTGAAGCGTTTTTGCAGTACCTATTGCGTTACAGATACTTGGAGGGGCACAACTCGGTTTGAGTATTAGTTTTAAAAAAAGCATAAATATCTCACAGAATTAACCAGTGGCAGGGAAGAGAATGATGTCTATCGACCATCAGATGAATAACAGCAACTTCTATTGAATATATTTCACGACTGATAAATCTGAACTGTGATTGGTGGAATATTTCACTTGTAGGTCAGAGACATATTATTATTTGTTAAAAACTTATTTTACCTTCTTAAAAATTTTCAGGGTACATTAAGTACACAATCTTCTTCATTGGCCGATTTCTCAAATAAAAAAAATCCTCGGTATTTTCTTGAATGAAAATATTTTGTATTTGAGATGCAGAAAAATGTTGAAAAAGGTATACCCTATATACCCTCAAATTTTCATGTATAATTTAAGTTTTAAACGAGTATTTTTCGCGAAAAAGAAAAAATGACTGACCGAAAAAATGACTGAAAAAATGACCAGTTGAGCGAGAGTGACGTGTCCCCTGTGGAAGAGGGAGAGACTTGCAATTTTTTGTGGGCCACGTTTACATTCCTCGTTTTCCGCCAGATACGATCTCTTTTTTGCATCCTGATCTGAGATTTGACTTCACGTTTCGAGACTCTTTCGCCTCAGGGGTTTTTTTTCTTCCCCTAGGGTCGAGGGGCTGCTTAATATTTACCGAGGTGGCTGATTCTTTATGCCGACCCAATTCGCCATCCACCGTGCATGCCAACGTGCTGCATTCGCTCAAGTCGCTCTTGCTTCGGCAGTCGACCTCCTCTCCCCGCAGTATTTGCTCTCCCACGATGATACTTCACCCGAGAGGCCTTCGTTGACTTTTGCGTACCCTCTCAAGTTCCTACGTAACTCTCTGCTTGTTATACCCAATCACGGATTGGCTGAGTTTTTGATTCGATGTTTCCCGCGCTTGAACTGATTGTTAGGACTTCGTGGCATTGTTGCAAACTGTTTAAACACTCAACAACCTACAGGAATGTGTGGACAGGTTGGAAGTGGCATTGTTTCAAACTGTTTAAACACTCAACAATCTACAGGAATGTGTGTACAGGTTGGAAGTGGCATTGTTGCAAACTGTCCAAACACTCAACAATCTACACGCAAGTATGGACTGGCTTGAAGGGGCAATATGCACACGTACTTCAAAATCGCTCGAAGGCTCAGCGTAGTAAGGACTGGAATGAGAGATTGCTGGCTTCTACGCCTATGACTGACAATGAGATTGAAAATATTCCGAAGTCGCGTATCTCGGCAAGGTCCAGTAGCTGTCGACTTGTAAGGATAGCTGTCTATAGCCGCTGGTAGATGTTTGCTTTTTGTTTTTAACGTCAACTATGGAACTATACCAACGATACAGACACTTTATCGAAAGAAAAAAGAAACAATGAACGAGTGAGGTACTCTAAAATGGCTCCAGTCACGCTAGATTTCGCCCTCATTTTAAAGTACTAGCTTTCATACAAGGTCTCGAGGTGAATCAAGTACCTAGTGATACGGTCTTGATTTTCATTTCCAACGTAAGGGGCCTGCTGAGGGCTTGATAGTCCTTGACTGCGAACACAATCTTAGAAGTAGAGGAAGGGATGTTGGTAGTAGATGGGGAACGAGAGAGAGTTGACCTCAGAGCCCGGCCTCACTGTCAAAGGAGGGACAGTAAAGAACGTCCGCGCACGATCGGAAAAGTTAGTAGTCACGTGACGCACCCCAATCCACATCTTTACCGCTGGAGTGAGTATAGAATGCTAGAACAGGCTGATTTCGTCGCTTGAGTTCATTTAAAATACCTTTGTGACTGAGAGGTAGGTCAAAGTTTTTTTTGGGAGGGAGGGGGCGAAGGGCACGTGACTTCCTGACAAACAACAAGAATAGTAAATAAGGAGCATAGCCTCCGGGAAATTCACTCGATTTCAGACCTCCGTGATGCACGCTTCGTGAGTAAGTTAGCTGTGTTGCCAAATGGGAAAAGGGTTTTTGACAGTCTTTCGTTTCGATGCACTGACAAAGACTTTCAAGAAAATATGGAAACACCGGGGTCTCTCTCTCTCCCCATCCCACATCCTTAGTGTCGTAGGTCACACCTCCTGCCGCGACGCTGCACGATACATTCCGAGCTTGTACGACTGGGCCACTCGCAAAGTTATTTGAAATGAATCATAGCATCGTTTCAATTATAAAGGTCGCATCATAAATTTCAAGAGAAAAATTTATTTTCACGGAATACAGAACTCAAGTTATGTAAAATTTAAAATGTGCCCAAGAATTCATATATCTCGAAACTTTTAAAAATAAAATTTGATTTTAAAGACCCAACTTTTAATTTTCTCGGTTTCTTTTAAGATAGCAGGATTATTCTGAATTCACGTGGTTTCGAAAATGGTCTGAATTTTCCTACGGATGACGAATAGCGATATTTTTTGTAAAATACCAGCTACTTTGAAAAATGTAGGCAAATAAATTGGGCGAAAATGGTGGTAAAACATTATTTTTGCATACATTTTATCGAAAGCGTTGATTTCAAATTTCTTAAAAAGGAGCACACTAACCCTCCGTCGGGCGCCAATGGATATGACTGACGCAGCGCGAATTTGTTTTTTCTCTCCGTGCCATTATGCGAGTATTCCGACACTCGGTAACCATGGTGACAGGGAGTGGCCAAGCAATCGGCCACTATGAGGGAGTGAAGGGAAGGCGAGAGTAACTACCCCTACATCGCCACTCTAGACGCTCATAGTAGCTGTTTATTTTGACATGCTCAATGAAACCTTGCACTTTTCCTATTAATGCAGACAGATCAGTGGCAAGGATGGATCAGTGGCATCAGTGGATCATAATTCGGCAAAGTAATGGCACAATAAATCATAATAAAAGCATTTCTAGATAATATAAAGTTGCAAAATAAAAAAACTGAACTCGTAGAATTCATATGATAAAATACATTACATATAATAATACTAAGTAGCCTAAAGAACACGTTAAATCGCATCTGCCTGGATCGGTCCGGGGCCGTATGACGTTGTGTAACGGGGTATATACATAGCAATTAAGACATCATTTAATTGTTTGTTTACACTAATAATGGAGCTTTAAACTTCAAAGGTGTACCACTGAGCCATACTAAGATTTAATAATGTTTTATTTCACATCTGTGCCAGTCGGGCACATAGCGCCTGAACTCAGTAATGCCAATATTGCGCTTGACGAAAGGTTAAGTTCATTTCAGTAACTCATCCCCGTGCGGCGGAAAAAGTGTGTAGTGCTGCCAGTCGCATTGCAAACAGTGACACGGCGGCGTCAAAAAAAAGCAAAGAGGTGTTGCGCGGTTTTTTACAGTTGAAGGTGTAAGGGGTACTGACATTCTTCGACGAATGTCACAAGTGTACAGCGAACATTGCATGTGTTGCAAGGGTCAAGGTGTGACAAAAGCGCTTCAGGGATGGACGGGTGTCGGTAGCCCATGGTGCACGGTCTGGAACACCACACTGCATTACCGGGCAAGAAAGGTTATGCTGACGTTCTTCTTTGACCAAGATGGCCACCTTATGATAAGCTTCCCGTAGCACAGGACACAACAGTGAATGCCCAGTGGTACTTACGACTGGCAGCGTTGGACGATTGTTGCATGCTGCTGCCAGCTTTGTATAGCCTCGTGGCGTTCACGCCTGCCCTCTAGCGACGGCCTCTCAGGTAGGACCCACATCTCGTTGCACACAACACGATATTACCATCCTGTCAGCGGTTTGCGCTCCGATTCGTATCTTTTTGAACGCTCCTAATATTGGGTGGAGCAGCAGTGATTTCCTTGGATACTATGGAGATTATTTCCACATCGCACCACCACAGCCGTTAACATTTATTTATGATATTGCATTTAATTTTTACTTTGCAAAGCATCTTCAGTAACTATCAAGGCTTAGGAATAAAGATAACTTATTCACACTTTAATAGGTGGAATTCAGGCACGTCAATAAAACTGATTGCTAATATATCCACGATAAAGTTTATTAACGCCCAACGATCATACAAACTATATCTCAACAGATAACATTAGTCTACTTTTTATTTTTACAATTTTTTAATATAAACGCTTACGGAAAATAAAGGAATAAAACTTTGTAAGGTTTAGTGAACCTTACAAAGTTTTATTCCTTTCTTTCCAATATGGAGAGGTTTCACAAAGTAAAGCCTGAAGTCATCAGTTATAAACGTTTACATTATTCCGGGTCAATATGAACTGGTACATCATCTTTTCGAAATAAGAAATGAAAATAATGAAAAAACATACTCCCAAGGGTTCATAAAAACTGTCAAAGGATAGTTTATTTCCTTTCATTTTGTTTTTGGGGCACTGTTTCCGTGTTTGAATTGAATTGAAAATTTCATTCATTGCTCTGAGACTGAAAGTCACCTCTAACATAGACCACAGCACTGGTGTCCACACCCTTTTTCAACCACATGTACCTATCTATTTATTTCTTACTCTACGAATTTATTTGAAATAAATAATTAAATATTTCAAGTTTCCCACAAAATTTCGTTACGCAACTTTGCAAAAAGGCAAAAAATGAAATTTTTATAAATTTTCCTGCTCGAATGAAATCAATGATTTGCGATGTTACCTTTTGGATTCTTGATATAAAAGAAAATATTATAAACTAAATTGTGTTGTATTACACGCAGATTTTTTAAAGAATTCGAAAGGTTTTACCACTACAGGTCAGTTCAGGTTCACCTCTTGATAATGACCTGAAAAGGTCAAAACTGGTTGAATCTTTTGATGAATGCTGCGTGGAATACAACAAAGTTTACTTCTCAATCTATCTCCTGCTTGAAACTTGTTCATACAATTTCCGACAAATTTAATCCATTGAGGAGTTTTATTCTCCGAGAAAAACAGTTTGGACTCAATCAGTGCGTCGGCTGCATGTGGTAAGGCGTTTCTCCGCTGCGTGGAGGAAGGGCGACACTATCGATTCCAGTTATCGGAAAACCACGCCGATCGTATTTTTTTATTCATTTATTTCTTCCTCTTTTGCGGAAAAGAAAACGAAAGTCGAGAAGATTTTCTTCCCCCCCTCAACGCGTCTGCGGGCAATTCTCAAAAGGCGATGCGAAATGGAAGGGAGAGAGGAATCTGCGGTGAAGAGGAGGAGGGGGTAAGGGAAATGGAAGCCACAGGATAACGAGATCCTTATCATCATCGCCTCACCCGCACCATCTCGCGGCAGGGTCGGATTCGAATCATAATTTACGTTAGCTCCCTGACTATACGGTTAATGGACGTTCAGGAAATACCAGGACGGACCCATCGCGGTCGTAATCCTAACATTGGTGTCAGATGTGGGATGCCTAGGTAGGTGCTTTCGAAAAAGACGAGTAAGTGCCCGGCTTCTTACGCATCACCTAGTAGTAATCGAAAGCGTCATTTATCAAGTTAACTTGATTTCTAATTAACTTTATGACGTAGGAAAACTCTCAAAAATGGCTACTTAAGAACTACCTCCAACTTGGGAGACACCTTACGGTCATCTCCGAGTTAATAACTCTATACTCTTGGTAGAAATTTTGAGAATAGAGGGATGGGTAACATTTGGATTGTAAATCTGAGACATCACCGTTATGGAAAAAATTGGAACTAAAACAAATAATAAGGGAATGAGGACATTTCTGTTGCCACCGACATCAATGCCGCTAGATGACCGCAGCTGATCTATTCCGTTGCAGAGAATTCGAAATTTTTAATCGATTTTCAAATAAATTGTTATCACACCTCTCAGTTAAATAATATGTAGGTCCAGGTCTATCAGCCATGCATTTATGAATAATTTGTTAAAGATATTACAGAAAAACGATTGTTACCAAATTTATAGTTGATATTTCCGCGAATAGAACACATACAAATGTTTGCAGAAACTGCGGTTTACTCATTTGCCAGCAAACGTTTTGTATACATTTGCAGTCGAGGTAAATTTGCCATATACTAGTCAAATTCTTTGTGCAAGAACACAATAATTAAAAATGAAGATTAACTTCAACTGGATAGTTGAGTAAGCAATGATGAACGTTCACAATATAAGATATTGATGACCAGATTTCTCAACATCCCCTATGGGAAATGTCATATGAAATTTGACCCTTGATTTTTGAAAGTTGAAATCCTAATTATGAGGTATCTATAAGCCATTTTTTCTCTCTCTTTCTGCCAGGGAATAATTTAATATTTGATACCATTCTGATTTATAGAGGCCCTTTTAGTAACCCAATGCCCTGGGTACTACGAAATTGGCTGATAAAGAGAACATTTGACGTATAAACTGAAGGAAGGGATCCTCGCGAAATCCTATAGAAAACATTTGTTTTGCACATAAACCCGTCCGTTCACCAACTTCTGCTCATTTTTTTCTCTAGAGGGGATTCGTTCGAACGATAGGACTATCGCAATATGGATTCGAGCAATCCTTCGGCATTCACTATCATTTTTTCGGAGTTATCTAATCGAAAATAAAACAACTGGTTCTCCATTGCCCGGTGAATCTCCTCGAGACTCGAACATTAATATTGATTTTGCAGAAAAAAATAACCGGACGCCCGACGCCGTCGTAGAAATTTTCGAAGGTTTTTTTTCTCGACGTCTATTTGTTTTCATTCATAATCGTTGTGTAAGTTATTGATCTCACGCGATATTTTTTGTCCTTGGAGCAATTTCTCTCTCTCTCGGATGGGGTAATTTGGCCAGTTTACTGAATTCATCGGACCGGCTTTTCTCTCTCGACCGATTTACTAGGAATTAGTGATGAATAGAATATATCGCTAACTGTGATTGAATCACCGTTACTGAAAAGTAGCAGTCACTGTCGGTGATTCAATATTCGAAATCACTGTGATCGGTGATTCAATCACTGGATTCGGTGAAGATAGCTCTGGCTTCTACCAAGTGATATGCGATATATCGCCATCTGTGATTGAAGAGACGTAGCCGATCACTGCCGGTGATTAAATCACCAAATACTCGAAATCACTGCGACTGTGAGTACGGTGAAGTTAGCTTCGGCAGCTACCATGATGCTACCAACAGTAAAATAAGGATGCCTTATTCATCTTTTATGATAAATAAGACATTCTGTGCGAAATATACAGCTAAAGCTTTGAATTATGATGGTTTGATTATAAATATGTCTAAAAAATGATTGCCCCTTATCAATTCTTTTACCACATCAAATTTACTTAATTATTGTAATATAAACTCGGAATTAGAACTATTCCCCAAAGAAAATATTTTTCCTAATTTTACAATTTTCTATAAGTTTATTTGTTCCTATTGAGGAGAGCTCATTCCTTGGAATTGGACAAAGTAGCAGGAATAGCAGCGCCACCAAATCACCGGTGACTTTTAAGAGTGATTCACCTCGGTGATCGCAATCACAGTTAAGAATCACCGTTACTGATGAGTAGCAGTCACAGGTAACGAAGTGATCCGAAAATCACAGTTCCGCTCATCACTACTAGGAATGGAGGCTTCTTGTTCAACTATCTACACGGGCAGGATGTTCAGCAGAAGAATCACATATTTTAGGATATATTAGCCAGTCGGAGCAATGTAATGGGGGCTTCGTAAACTGTTTGCAGTCCAATATTCCCATTTGGAAACAGATTTTTAAAAACTCATGAAAATTATATTTCGTATCTATGATTACTTTTATAGATTTTTTAGATAAATAAAGTATGGAAGTATTTATTAAAAAGTGAATAAAATGACTTGCATTGGTCGTAAATTATGCCTTTTCAAAATTGGTCTATTCCATCACCTCTGTTGTGAGTATGCGGTTTATTCGATATTTTTCTCAACACTCGCTCTCCAGCAACAAATTCTCATTTATTCAAAAGATCAATACATATATTAAATTGTTAAACACAGTTTTTTGGTCAAAATTAGACTTATTTTTCAAGGAAAAAGCAAAATTCTCTGACTTATTCCTATTTGGGAATATGTTTGAAAAGGCATTTAAATATATTTACTTTGGCTTTCTTTCATAATATCTCTTAATTAGTTGTAAAATAAATAGTATGTACAGAAAAATAATAAAAATCAGTGGGTAAGTTAGTTCTGTCTTTAAAGGGTGAACCAACCTTAGGAGTGGTGACTGTTGATGATAATCGGAATAAAATGTGAAAATACATTTTTAATGATAACGGAATATTCTTTTTGTGTTCAACATTTGAAAATGTTCATGCGAAAAATACAACGATGTATCCTCCTTCAATGAGAGAGATATCTATTTACGAAGCGAAAGGATATTTGTTTCGCAAATCAAACAAATATTGAACGCCTACGTGACACTCATGCATATTTCATGATTAGTTCACCATTGAAATCAAAATTTGCGCGGCCGAATATAGCATTTTTTTACTTCTGCAGAAATTACTGCTGCGTTGGGAAATAGTGGAGGGGTCACTTCACCCAGCCTCCTTTATTCACCTCTGTTTATGAGACCTGTGCGATTATTCGGTACCGATTCCAAGTAATTCACACCTCGCTGTAATTAGTAAGTCTTAGCGTACCAATTATACTTTTTCAGCATTAGTTTAAATGCTGAAATAAGTCATCCATAGAAATTCAGTAAGGAGAAAACAAGGTCTTTCCTTTTTTCAAGAATGTTTTACCGCTTTTTTTTAAACTGAATTTGGTCCAAATATTTTCAGAGTATTCTCTTGACCTTCCTAATTTACGAATATATTCCACGAATCTCGTACCCCTGTGCCTTTTTTCGTTGAACTTCCGTGGTGACTTTTTCCGCATTGTGATATAACGCACGAAAGCATTTGGAGCAGAAACACAATGCAAAAATTCTAGCTGGCTGGCTTTTCACCTCAGTTGTTTTCTTTGTTTTTTATTGTAAAAAACGTTTGTACGGTACGTGCGATTGACCCGTATTGTGGTTTTCGGATTTATATTCCATACAGTTCAGAGAGTACGACTCGCGAATAAGCCCTGGATGAGAAATAAAATCAACCAAACCTCGGGAGCGTAAATCTTTGTCGTACAGAAATTGTCGTCGTGTTCGTGAAAGGTCAAATGGTTCGGCAGCGCTGATAAACCTTACACATTTAGCTAGCCTGGTAGTGCTGATACCATGGCGAGAACAATCTTTTTCCTTTTTTTACCCATTCAGATTGTTCCTGGGACACACAATATGTGATCGTGGCGTGTCGAACTGAAATTCAGCGGGTTCTATATACTTTCCTCTCTTACCTACTCAATTATTTTGTCCGTGCTAAAACGGTAGGTAGGCACAATCTGTGCTTCGAAAACAATGAGTTGAGGCGAAAATATTATTTACAAAATTAGAGTCATTTATTAGTCTTTGGGAATGGATATTAGCGAACGTCTTTTTTTTTATTCGAGGAAAATATAGCCGAGTAATTTCAAGCCACAGGTAGAGGAAGAGAGAGAGAGCTATTTCCGCGGAAAATTCATGAGATGGCCCGCGTAGATAACGGGCCAAGGTGCCTCCATTCCCAGCAAATCGGTCGAGAGATAAAAGCCGGTCCGATGAATTAAGTAAACTGGCCAAATTACCCCATCCGAGAGAGAGAGATTGCTCCGCGGACAAAAAATATCACGGGAGATCAATAACGTACAATGATTATGAATGAAAACAAATAGACGTCGAAAAAAACCTTCGAAAATTTCTACGATCGCGTCCGGCGTCCTGTTATTTTTTTCTGCAAAATCAATATTAATGTTGGAATCTCGAGGAAGATTCACCGGGCAATGGGAAACCAGTTGTTTAATTTTCGATTATATAACTCCAAAAGAATGATAGTGAACGCGGAAGGATAGCTCGAATCCATATTGCAATAGTCCTATCGTTCGAACGAATCCCCTCTAGAGAAAAAAATGTGCAGAAGTTGGTAAACGGACGGGTTTATGCGCAAAACAAACGTTTTCTCTAGAATTTCTCGCGAGGATTACTTCCTTCAGTTTATATTTCAAATGTTCACTTTTTCAGCCAATTTCGTAGTACCCAGGGCATTGGATTACTAAAAGGGCTATTATAAATCAGAATGGTATCAAATATTAAATAATTCCCTGGTAGAAAGAGAGAGAAAATTGGCTTATATATAACTCATAATTAGGATTTCAATGTTCAAAAATGAAGGGTCAAATTTCATATGACATTTCCCATAGGGGATGTGAAAACTCTGGTCATCCATATCTTATATGTATTGTAAACGTCCATCATTGCTTACTCAACTGGCCAGTTGAATTTGCTCTTCATTTTTAACTTTTGCGTTATTGTACAAAGAATTTGACTTGTATACGACTGCCAATGTATACAACAAGTGTGCTGCCAGCGGAGTAAATAGCAGTTTCTATAAGCACTAATTGTGTTGTATTCACGGAAATACCAACTATAAATTTATTTGCACGACGGAAAGCCTTAACAAGATGCAAGTGAAATTGTCCAACCATCAGAGCACGTTCCAGAGCGCCCAGGTGAGTTTTTTCTTTTTATAGTAAAGGCAAACTGTTAATTTAATTACTGTTGTGAAAACTATGTAATTTTCCGAGAATACAAAATTTAAAAATGTTGTATTCTCTGAAATATCCACGATAACTCTGTAAACACGAAGGAAAGCCTTAGCTCGATACAAGTGAAATTGTCGAGGAGCAATAGAGAAGTAAGAAACGAAAGAACAGCTTTAAATAACTCTTACTTCAACGCTTACTTAAATTAACGAGTAATTAATGTCTGTTTACAGTTTTCGTTGGTAAAAATCGCTTTAGCTGCTGTAGATAGTACTCACCAAAGGCAATCATGCGGATAAGCGTATAAGCGAAGACTCGCAATTACAACTCAGTGATACGATAATGATAATTTGACGCTCACTTGGAACAAAGTGTACTTACCTGCTAGTCGCATCTGAATCCAAAATGCAACCAATGAACTCAAGGATTCCCGATGGCAGTCTGAGATAAGCTTCTGCATACTCTCATTAGGTCAACGATTCCCTTGAAAACTTCCGTACCAGTATTCCAACGAATAATTTCAACAAAATAACAAATGTCCGAGTAGCCAATGTTCCAGCACCACGATTCTGTGTTTCATAAGCCCGTGAAGACGTGAAATTGGACGCTTTAGTAAAATACATTGGCGTCGCCGTACATTGTACATTGGCGTCGCCGGGGTTAGAGCGATTCTGTAACTTCCGACCGACATCGATAACCCCGTCAGTTCTTAACATGGCAAAGAGAGCCCGTCATAGCTAGATCGCGTGTCACTTCGTTGTTAACTGTTAAATTAATGTCATTAATGCTTGCTTAAAGTGCTTTTTCATTTTTCACGCTAGGTGAACACTATCAATAAACATAATTAATCATAAAGGTTGTAAGCTTTTCTCTCATTAAAACGATTTATAGAGATTAATAACTTCCGCATGAATTTGGCCCTCGGAGACGACTCAAAAGGAGGATGGCCCACAGAAATATATACCACGATATATATCTCGAAGAAAATTTCTCAGAGATAGAATTACTTTGCAATTATTAGTAACGTCATCAATTAGTGAACTGTAGTAATCTATACGCCAGAGGAATAATAAATTGCGCGATACTATTAATTACGAAGTCGTGTGCATTATTCAAAGTGCATTAATTTTCGCGATAAAGATCACTTCCTCAGTTTAAGCGCAGAGTATTATCAGATCTGAGAAAATATTTTTTCATAGATCTGATCTTCTTAAAGTTTTCCATTACTTCATTGCACTTTTTAAAGGCTACCAACATGAAAAGACAAACGTTTCACTGCGCTGCTCACCTGCCCGTCATATAACCTATGAATTTGCACAGAATCGCTCGAATACTCTAGCCGTCTATTCTACCCCGTGGTAACTAGCTCCAGCCACAAGCTTATGACATTTACAGAATTGAGGTGGAGATTATTTTTTGAATGTCAACTTCCAAAGGCGATACTCTAGCAATTATGAACTTGCAACTTAAGAACCTTATGTCAGCAGTGGCATTTGACTGTAGTTCCTCGTACGTTTAAAATTACTTTATTATTTCCGCAAACATCATGCTTATATATTTGCATTTATGGACCAAATCATGGGGATTTTTTTCTATGCCGCAAAGTCATTAAAAGGGTAAGAACCACTAAACTCTCGGTTCAATGACCTTTATTACTGCAGATATTATGACCTGATTACCGTTGCCCCTTAATCACAAAAAATATTTTACAAAGACCATTTACTCTGAAGGACCTATTCGCTTCATTTATCTCCACCGCCAGACTCGGAAATAATGACACTACCGTTCAAAGCGGCCTCAATGTAGGAGGAAAACTTCAAGTGATGAGGCTTATTCAATAAGTTGACTTTCAAATTTTATTTTAGTAATCGAAATTTTTTTCGTATTTTTTTTCTTTTCATCAATCACGCTAACCAAATTCCCGCGTTTAAAGCAATATGGAATAGCGAAAGGATTGAATTTTTTATAATTTAACATTTTGTATTTTATTTTTTGATTTTATAATTTTTTATTTCAGCCTAGAAACACTTATTGAAAAAAAATATAAAATACTGAAGTGAATTTATTTGCTGTGCCATAATTAACAAAAAACAGAATCGAAAATTTCCTTCGCATTTTTTTTTCTTTTTTAATCACTCGCGTCAACCGAATTCCCGCGTAAGAAATATGTAGTCCGGAATTACAATGGAGCCTGGGAGTACATTAAAAGATTAAATTTTTTATCCGACTTTCAGCGTAGGAAGACTTATTTTTTATCAAATATTACATTGAAACAATTTGCTTGTATTTTAATTAGTCAAAAGCTATTTTAGAAAACATTATTCTATACATCAAATTAAATATCTTTCAAATCTAAGTTTTGTGTTGCTAACTCAGAAAATAACACTGAGGGAATTTTTAGGTCTCTATCAAGAAATTTTTAAGGCAATTTCACTAAATTTATAAAAAGTAAACAAATTCCTATGATGAACCCGCCCATCAAAAAATTAGGAAGACCCCGACGTATCTCGGTAAACATTTCTAGAGAGGCGAATCATTGCCATTAGAAAACAGGCCGGAAGATTAGCGAATCCTACTACCACGTTTTAGAAACATATTTAGTACCGACGAATTTTTCCAGGGACTCATCATCCAATGATGAATTACATTCCGGGAGTACACGGCACTCCGTACATGACGACGCCTCATTTATGTGTGACCTATGTGGCGGTATAATCCCTCTCCCTTTCACACTGCGGCTCCCGGAGCGGCAGACGACATCACCTGTCCCTGTCTCCACCTCCGGACGAAATATGCGGACTAGTATATCTAGGTCGAGCACGGCCTATGCGTAATGACCCGACCTCGACGTTCAGGAAAGCAGCGACACGAAAACAAAAGAGCGACTACGGCCGCTCCCATATATACACATACAACACTTTTCCATCGCGACCTCTCTCTCTCACGCTCTTTTTGTGTCACTCAAAAGAGCCCATCTGGGGCTGTAAGTAAGGGGGGACTTCCAGTAAGAGGTTCCAGTGGGAACGTATTTAGCGTTCATGTGTGGTGCTAAGGACCTCTCTCCCCTGTACCTTCATTAAGGGGATTATCACCCGGCGGGGGCGGCACCAACGAGACGAAACAGATGACCTACTGCGAGCGTAACTACAAACTATGAAATGGAGACGATCGATCGGGAATGTGGAGTATTCCATCAATTAAAAGGTGATTATTTTTTTATACCTAGGGGTCGTTAAAAAAAAAGAAACAAATTGTGACAGTTGAATAGCAAACAAAAATTCGAGGTTCTCCGCTAACATCAATATATTTTAATGAAGGCGTCAGAACGTAATCACTAAGATCACCTGATACTACCTGTACCATCTCTACTGTATTCCTCGGAGGTTCATGGATGATATATATATATATAAATATATATATATCATCCATGAACATATATCCATATATATCATCCATATATATCATCCATATATATATATCATCCATATATATATATATATATAATGAGTCTTTAACCTAACTCCGAGGAAGGTGGTAATGCCACCGAAAATTTAGTTATTTAGTGAGTGTTAGTTTCTATTCTTTATTGTGTGTTCTGATACTGCCCACCCTAGGGTTTTTTATGATATTTACCTCGCCGAGGAACATTTCGAAGTGTATATATATATATATATATATATATATATATATATATATATAATATATTATGTCGTCCCTGGTGGCGGCGAGGTGAGACCCTTGCCTACCAAGACCAGACCATATCTGGTACAAGACCCATGCATCCAGATCTGGTACAAGACCCACGGTCCTGTACCAGATGATGGCTCTGTGAGCCGAAACGCGTCGTACACATTTAAGTATTGTGGAAAAGTGCTGCCATCTCTTATTTAAATATGTCGAACTTCCACCACATAACGAACGCCTAAATCTGTTGAACTTAAATGGGTGTGTGTTAGGTAATCCGACGAAAGTATCGATGGATTTTTCTCCTCATAGAAAAATCTGCCAATTTCGTTGGTAAATCAAGTAATGAGTTTTCCTGGATGTCCAAAAATTACTTATACCACTTCTTTTCACAGAGCGCGACACGGGTTTAGGAACAATTTTAAAATGAATATTTAAAAAAATTGCAATGACCGCCGTGAATTGGACTCTTAGAGAGCAGTTAGAAATTTAAAAAAAATTGAAGGTCAGGACAGTACTCTTATAAATGAATATCTTTACCCATCCTTTACCCCTATTCTGGCGTCCATTTTTAAAATTCATCAAGTATCTAGGTGACAATAATAAGATAAACAAATCATAATTTGCGCCTGGAGATGATGATAATTCATTGAAACCCGGGTCGCGCTCTGTAAAAAGAAGTGGTATAAATAATTATGTGATATCCAGGAAAACATTTAATGGAACACCACAAAGTTAATAAAGAGTTAGTGAATTTTAATCAAGTAATGGTTTCTGTAGCAGTTGGCTCCGTTGTCCCCATGGCAACGCGGATTTGTCCCCATCCGGATCTGTACCTTCCAACTCCTACCCTCTCCACGAAGGCGTCGACGGGCTCATATCGCGGTGGCTTCTCCTTCCTTTTTCCTTTCCATTCTAACCCCTCCCCGAGTGACTGGGCGTAGCAATTGAATTATTTGGTCCCGGCCCCGGTGTGTCGTATCCTGCAAAGGGCCCCCCTTGTGTGTTAGATTCTTTTAATTGGGTCCCTGAAAAACCTAAATACTGAATACGCCATCTAGGAATCCATGGAAAAAAACGGACAGGGGAAAGAACAGTCTAAGACGATAGACAGCAGCAGTGGCTGGGGGGGTGGGGATGAGGGGTATTAATGCCCCCAAAGCCTCAGAGAAAAAAAATATTATAAAACTATTGCCTAGTTTTTATGCATAATAACTGCATCTAATTAAAGTTAAATTTATGTAAAATGCATATCCAGGCATGTCATTTTTCAAAAATTTTCTCGAACCCCGATTGCTTGGGGGGGGAGGGAGTCACCCCCTAGGCCCCTCATCCCCCCAAAACATATTCCTAGCTACGCCACTGGACAGTAGGTAAGGTAGGTAGACTGGTAGGGAAGTAACCAAAAATTTGCTTCGGATAGGGCTTTGTTGGTTGGCGGGTTGGCTACACTGGTAGGTATTATTTTTTGTAAATTCCCACCTCATATAGAAAAATATCAAAAAAGCCATAAATAAATTTCGTGTAAGTATTTCTCAAATAAATATTTATCGTTCGTTCTCGCCGAAACGGCAGCATTTAATATGCGTGAGTTTTCGCAGGCGTTTGCGTTTCTGAAACCCACCTCAATTATTTTATTTTTTAGCTCTGGTTACAGTACTTAATATTATCCGGTTTTGAGCAAACTGCGGTTTATGGAACTGAGTCCCTGATCTCATTCCACAAATTTTGATAGTTGAGAGAAAGTCGGAGGATTAGTGCCCGTGATCATTAGTAGTCAGTTGTCTCGGAAGGGAATGTTTAGCGGGCAGTCGCCACAACGGGAAAAGATTTCGAAGCGAAGGGATAAGGGGGCTCTCTGTGAGACTGCGTGTTGGCATTAAAGCGAAGTCGGTACCCAGCAATTTTTTTTCAAGTTTATCCTAAGATATTAGAAATTAAATCCTGAAATAAAGTTGTTTCCAACGTCATTTGATCTTCAACTGCAGAAGTGGTTACTTTACTAATTTCAAATCTAATTGTTCTGTGATGAGTTTTAATCCTCATGGTATGAAATCCATCACGACTGACATGAATCCAAGATCTATTAATGGCGAATCTACACCGATAATGAATCATTTCGTAGATTTCTACTGGCGTGATTTTTAAGAAGAGAGATGTTTACTGACAGAACTGGTTAACACTGTTCGGAATGTATTCTTATTTGTTTGAATTATTTTTGCGTTTGATTTTTACTGCATTTGTGTGGTTTTCACACATTCATATTTTTTTCAAATTTTGTAGTGTTTTCTCCACTATTCATCGATTAAGAGTTGTGCTCATATGGTTATGTCTTTAGTGTTTCTTGAATTATTCCCTTACTCATGAACGGAGTTCGTTGATCGATACTTATGTGTGGGGAGTGTGTTTTTGCCGGTATTAACGTCAAGAATATTAGGAATTCTGTCGTGCGAGAAAATAGAATATTTAAAATCATACGATAATTGGGATAAACATCCTTGAATTACCTGGACGTTCGGAACGAAAATCAAAGTTGTTTTTTTAATGAAAGGTCTTTTCGCTTAAATTTTCTCTTTATACTAAAGAAGAAATTACACAATAGTTTCAGTTTTTAAAACTAAAATTGGATCATTTTCGGTAAACATCTTAATAATATTATACTACCTCATTCATTCACACGGCGCCTTAAGCGCAAACATACCTATAAATTCAGAGGTAAGGAAAGAAAGGGATAGGAACATGGAATAGAAAAAGGACGAGGACAATGGTGTTGTGGTAGATGGAAAAAGCCAGAAATCAGAGGGTAAAAATGCGGCCTGACTGGAACTCGAACTCAGAAGATATACAACATCTCCATTGTACTCCCCGGGGTCTCATGAATATATTAAATATTATATCGTCCCTGGTGGCGGCGTGGTGAAGCCCTCGCCTGCTAATCAAACTGCCTGCTGCCTGGGGTCAAGGGTTCGAGCCCCGTTGTTGTAATTTGTCACCAATGAGGACATTGGTATGACCTAATCCGTTCCTGGAAAACTTAAACACAGGCTTCCTTCTGGGAATCCAGAGGAAAAACGGACCAGGGACAAAATAGGCTAAGACGATAGACAACTGATAACCCCTTACTAAATGAATGATACGGCTTACTGTTAATTACAATGATTTTAAAGCATAACTGTCGCCGAAATTATCTGGATAATACGAAAACGTGTACTGTCGTTAATAATAATAATTATAAATCGTTCCTAATGGTTGAGTCAAACTGTTTTGACAATTGCTGGTGAATTAACCCACTTTTCCTGACGGTAAATTACCTTATCACTTGTGAAATGCAGATGATTCAAATTCAATAATCAAGCATAAGTATATTATCAAGGAAGAGACCGGAATGATCTGCGTTTTTCCAACTCATATTACAATATATCCAGTCAGTAGGTATTTCTGCTTCTAGTTTCAATAGCGTGATCATTCATTTCCGTTTGGAGACATTCGATTCGGAAAATTTATGGCCCCTGCCACCTGCTTACAAAACAACTTCAATAAACCATGTGATCAACCCTCATTTTGTTCCGTTACAGTATCAAGGTTTGACAGCGACAGTTGTTTCGATAACATTAGTCCCTCCGTAGACCACCTTCACGATTATATCGGTTTGTTTTGGTGAAGGCTTTTCTCTGGATATTTCCGTGACGAAAATAAACGATAGATAAAATTTCCGACCGTCTCCATTTCCGTTGACAGTTTCGAATTAACATGACATTGATCGTTTATATTGAGGGCATTACAGTAAAGTCTAATAATTAAGTAAACATGATTTTGCGTTCACTTGAGGACGAATGAAAACGACGCGTCGTCATTATGATATGACGTCGCGACGTCATATCATAATCTACGAACAGACATTTAGCGGCTATCGCCGGGTTAAAAAATGAGCATCGAATTTCCAATAGTACCCTAAGCACCGAAGTTATAACCCGTTCATACGACGTTGATCATTATGAGCGTAACCCTCACACGCGCGTTCACAAATCTGTGTTACCCTCGCAGAACTGTGGTGCCCTCAACGGGATATATAGGAGTTAACAAGTGACAATCAAATTCCGGAGAGCGATTTTCGGCTTTTATGGCATTGTTATGATTATTTTGAGAAAATGCCAACCTACTTGTCCGAATAGTTCTCACCTTTCTCCACCTTGCTTGAGCTTAATTCCGTTAAGTTTATATTGATAAAATATTTATGATTCATTCACTAGATGTTTCCGCCGAAATGATTATTTACTTTTACTTTTTCCGATTTTGTCTACGACGACAGCGCTTACTATTGTGAAATGGCGACTTTAGGAACTACGAATTGCGCGCGTAAGGATATGCGTTTACACGGCGCTTTTGGTTTACGCGCGCACGGACACACGCAACTATTAATTTTGTGTGAACGGGGTATCAGGGAGCCTACTTGAGTAATTACCGCGTCGATAACAACTTATTCGTTAGAGGTTATTCGTAAATTGTCATGTGGGATTATTATCGTACGTTATCGAGTTAACTTGACTATTTGCGATTTCGAAAACGACCTATGTAACCGAAAATTGTTTCGCACGTTTTCGTGTTATTCAAATACATACGCAGTGCAGTATTGGCTAAGGTGGTGCTTACAGTCCAGTGTGGCTAATAAAATTTTGGTTAAGGTTTAGCCTGATCACGACCACCGAGAGGGTATCTCTCTCGGTGGTCGTGGCCCGATGCGCTTTATGCATGCACGTAATCAAATTGAGATATAATTTCAATTCCTTGGTGGACTCCCTGTAATTGAGAAAATTAAATCACATTTTAAGAGAGTTTATCGTATCGGAATTTACTATTTGAAATAGAATTACTTGAAATTTAAATTCAATTAGTCAGTTCAACAATCGATAGTTTTCGAAAAAGTTTTAGAGCCGAGACGTTATAATCACATGAACCTTGTTAACGACCCTTTTAGACTCATTTTGGATCATGTACAAGTTTTTATTAACGAATATCAGTATTTAATGCTCAAATTGCCAATTACGCTCGGATAATGTTTATATAGCTAGCTCTGTTCGAATGATTTCGCCACAAACAAGCAAAACATCTGCAGTTCCGTCGATGAATATGCAGTAAACGGGCTATAGGGCACTAAAATCAAGAGAAATCAGCCTTTGTCTTGCATAATTTTGTTTATTGTTGAGTTAGAAGACGCAATTTAGTTATTTTGCGCATTTTTAATGGCAACGTTGTCATTTTTTGTAGAATTGTTATCGAGTTTCGTTACGTTTGGTCTGACGAAGTCATTTGATATATTTTTTGATCATTGATATGTTAGAAGAATAAATTCAGATCTTGTTTTTCACATTTTTGAATAATAACGTTGTTACCTTTAGGTTTATTGTTGATAATAATAATTTCCATCATTTGTTTCCCGATTGGCTTATTCACGTATACATATACCATCCGGCCCGCGCACTCGTTTCAAGTAGCGCGCGATTCTCGCTCGTATCGTTGGTATCGAATACTTCAGTAATCGGCAAATTTGCGGCCCGCGGGGCGATTCGGAACTTGTAATGTGGCCCTCGTGGCCTAGTAAATTGGAGACCCCTGGTCTTGCACAACATTATTAAATAGATACTATGCTCCAAAGGTTTACCCTACAAGAACAATAATTGAATTTATTACTACCTCACCCTTCGAGGATTTTATTTTTGGGTGTCCGTGGGCGATCAGTATCCAAGCACTCCACCCTCCACCACGATTCCTCACCATAGCGACTAGGATTGGGTTAATTGCTCTCTCATGTTCCCTTGGGGAAGTGAGGGTAAGATAGAAAGGGGGCGGGGAAGGGTAGTAAGCGCCCTCTACGGTGTGTCACACTCATTCCCTCGCCGATCCCTCAGCGATGATGTTGGAGGTAGGGAGGGAAGGGAGGCTATAATGACGGATGGCAGGCAATACGTGTCAAGGTCGAGCATCCAACGATCTCTCGCTCTCACGGAAAACGAATTTTATTTCTCTCTCTCTCTCTCTCTCTCTCTCTCCATCATTCCATTTCCTCCAATCCGTCTTTTTTTTAATTATTTAAGGAGGTTGGTCCCAGGAAAAAGAAAAAGTATGTTTCATTTTCACGAGTCTTTCAAAAAATGTGCTCTTTTAATTGTATCCCATCGAATGATGGACACCAAAAATAGGTTTTCCGTGCTTTACTTGCGGGAAAGTAATATTGAAAATCAGCAATTTTTTTGTACAAAATCTAATGGTGACGAATGAAATCCGAAGATCCAAGGGTGGTGGAGTAAAATCTTTCCTTATTGAAATAAAAATTTGCAATTTTATACGATGAAAACATTTACGTCACCTGGGTATTAATGTCACCACATCATCTTCAAGGTACAAAATGGAACCATTTTGTAACTTGAAGATGATATAGTGATATCGAAACCAAGTTCGGAAACACTTTTATAATCGTGAAAAATTTCAAATGTTTATTTCTAATGGCAACACTTGTCTTATCATAGGAATAATTTTTAGACTTTAAAAATTAGACTTATGATATCGATACCTCCCCTGCATAAGCGCTCAACAATCGCCCACCAAATCAAATCCGGTCATCTAGATAGCCCTTATAATACTAGATGAGCGGATTTGATTCAGTAGGCGATTGTTGAGCGTTTTTGCAGTGGAGGTATCGATATACATCTACATATTACCTCGCAAGCCGTCTCAATAGGTTTGTGGCGGGGGGTGTAAGGAAACCAACGGTTGACCAAAAAAAAACCTGCTGCCCAGCAAATCTGATTTCAACATTTCCTTGTGTAGAGAAAAAAGAAGTTGAAAGTGAAAAAAATTATCCTCTTTTTATGTCCATTGTCTATAAATGTACTAAAGAACATAAATTTCTCAGCTCTTCTAATCTGCAGAATCCACTGCTGAATCTGACTTGATCAGTGCTGTAGTTGGGAAAAAAATTAGGCGGTACTCAATAAAATTTGCCAGCAGCTGAACATGTTCTATACATCCGGCCGCGATTGAAATGTCAAACTCCAACTCTTACATTAGTTCCAAGTTGTGCCACGAGATACCTCTGAACAAGTAGATAATCATTTCCGATTTTTAAATCTGAAATCCATTTGATAATTTACCGCAGGACTATTTTTTACAGATTAAAGAAGGTAGTTTAACCGGTACGCTTATAACGAGTTTGATTTCAGGGGGTATGGGTACAGGCCCAACTCCAGCACTGGTCTTGATGAAAACGCTTCATTTTCCATCTTTGTAGAGAATTCTCCAAATGTAAGTTCTGATACATCGTTTCCTTACTTCTATCTTTAAATTTCCCGTGTCTTTTGGTGGAATATGCTCTCTTCTCCTGGGATATTCTGCTGATAATTTATTTGTCGCTAGTCCCATTGCCAGTTATTGTGCTTCCCAAATTACAGAATACATTCACCTCTACCAGTTTCCGTTTCCTTACTAAAATCAATATTTTGAAATGGCCAACTTTTCCTCTAGGCTACCTCATCAAGGCATTATACAATGTACATACAATACAATACACATGTCTTACGAAGATACTTTGTATCGATACTATTACTAACTAGTGGCGTAACTAGAGATATTCTTTGGGGGGCATGAGAGGATTAGTAGGGTCAACCCCCAGGAAACGGAGAGTTCAGGAAATTTTTTGATAAATAACATGCCTGAAAATGCATTTTACATCATTTTGGCACTTATTATTTCACTTTAAGCAGATGAAGTTATTATGTATCAAATCCAGACAAGATATTTAAATAACTTTTTGATTTCCCTGAGTCTTTGGGGGGAGGGGGGGGATACATACCCTCATCCATCCATAGTTGCGTCACTGTTACTAACTAACTAAAATTTGCACCAATAAAAATTAGTGGAATCTTCCATTACCTTTCCTTTTTGACCACTCATAGTTGTCTTTAATGTGCTATAATACTCATGGGTGATTCTTTCACACAGTGAGCCGTTCAATGCAATGAACCTGAACTCTTACATGACATGAGCAACTTATGAAACGTGGTCGACAACTGTTATACGTAAAACTGAGAGAATTGAGAGAGAGGGTGAATGAGAAAGATTTGTTTTTCGTCGTAATAAATTTTTCTGTCCATCCTCCAAATAATTTTAACCCTTTCTAAACCAGAGCTCCTTCTAGGATGAATTAGATTTCAAGACTTTTCTTAAAAAATGTGAAAATTTTCCACTCAATCATATTTATTGTGGCAGCTACATATTTCGCCATTAAACTTTACTGCACAAAAGAGCACTTAGTTTTAATCTTTCCTGAATAGAGCTGGAAAAGTATATGAGGGGGTGAGAAGCTAAGGGGTACATGTGATTTTTTTTATAAACAGAGTTAGGTAAAGTTAATTGCTGGAAGAAATATTCAAATACTTGGTTTCCAACGGTTACGAGGGAGTCGATGTTCTGTGCTGACATCTAGTGAAAAATCAAATACACTACTAAATATGTAATTGATCGCGTTTGTTTTCCTTTACTTTATTTCTGTATCTATCTCTGTTTAGAAAGAAGAAATCAGTTGTACCCCATGCCATCTCACCCACTCATATATCTTTTTTATGATACATCGAAGCTACATTGGGTTAAGTATGATTTTGGATCTAAGTGAACGACCCCATTTGACTCCTTTTATCCTATTGGACCAGAAAATGCTGGCAAGATATCCGGCGAACTTGTTGTCCACAAACCAACTACATATGCGGAAGAAAACCTGTGACAAATCCACAGATCGACTCCTTTTTAAATCGCTAACGGTGGACTACATAAGAGACTACCTGGGCAGTACCATCTGCCTCTCTCTCTCTCGTTATGTGTTAGACCCTCGTCCTACTCCCGCTAGAGGACTCCCTTTTCCAGCATTCAGTCGCGAGCGCATCCTGTTTTTTTTGGAGAGGTTGCAGCGGCAGCTTGAGGAGGTTCTGGGGTAGGGTGAGGATGGAGATATATGTGCACTTGCCGTTTTTGTCGATGAACTGCAAAGGCCATTAGTGCAATTTCGACCCCCCTCCCTCCCTCCCTCATCTTCCCCTCGCGCACATAAAGGAGAGAGCCTCTCCTAGCCTCCGCCAGATGCCACTCCTGGACGTGAATCATTAAAAGCTCGTCCTCTGGAAGTGGTCTCACTTCGGAGCGGGTCTTTCCTCCGCACTGTACTTGGATCTTCATACCCTTTTACTGCCTCGTAACTAGTGCTAAACCTCAGGCCCGTATCATAAAAGTCCCCTCGAAGCCGGCCTCCACCTCATTGTCGTCAGGAGGAGGAGATACGATATCATAAAACCGACCTCAACCTCAAAAACGTCGAATTTTGAGGCCAGCCTCAGCTCAAACTTTGAGGTTAGATTATTGTCGGCTCAAAGCGTTTGAGGTGACTTCCGCCATTGCGAGAAGATGATGATTATTCATCCACGATTATTAAACTCTTCCGTTATTTTGTGCCAGCATCTTGCCTTGCTTAAAACGGACTCCGCATCCGAGCGCTTACACTCAATTACGTCCTTGTACTTGACCACCAAATTGCACAAAATTTCCTGCTCCTGCCTGGCCATGCGCTCCGACTTACAAGGGGAATACACGACCTTCGGGTGGCCGATTGAGCTCAAATTTTCTGATTCGGCAAATCACGGCTATCAATTAAATATGCCGAAGCAAGACGACGCACTTCTCAAAACTTTTCGAGAAAAAAGCAATTAAAATCTTAAAAAACGGGTCTACGGTATATATCCGGTATTTCCCTACATTTACTCCAAGACAGCGGTGGCCCAGTGGTAACGGTGGTTGACTATGGATGTAAGGGCTGGGAGTTCGATCCTCACCCACGGTACTTCTTTTATTTTACTAAATTCTTCGTTTGCAAGTTTCGGGATACTACTCGAACAAACGGAGAACGTGTTCTTTCCTCCGCCGCATTGACTCCCCTGTATTTTTGACGGCATACACGTGTCATTCATGCTTACGAATAATTTTCTCAATTAAAATCCCAATGAAAGCATAATCCGTCGATAGGGTGGATTTCCCTCCCAATTAATAATTTAAATGTCATTATTCTGACCCCGCCCCTACAGAAGACAATTTACACTCGCAATACCCTAATATACCTAGAGAGAACAAATAAAGACAAAATCGCCCTTGAGAAGGCTATCATATAGCCCTTGCTTCATTTTCTACCCCTTTCAGCACGTATTATTGTTTAAAAAAATGAATTAAAAATATTTTCATTGAGCTAACGAAGATAAGAAAACAATCTTTAAAAATGCAAACAATAAAATCCTTGAATAATAAAATAAAAAAAGGACCGTGAGTGAGGATCGAATTCGCCATCCTATTACATCCATTACATCACCACCGTTACCACTGGGCCACCGCTGTCTTTAAGCAAATGTAAGGAAATTCCGGATATATACCGTAGACCCGTTTTTTACGATTTTTAATTGCTTTTTTCTCGAAAAGTTTTGAGAAGTGCGTCGCCTTGCTTCGGCATATTTAGTTGATAGCCGTGATCTACCGAATCAGAAAATTTGAGCTCAATCGGCCACCCCAGTCGTCAGGTCGTGTATTCCCCTTGTTAGCCATTTCTGTTTCTATTGTTGATATTGGCGGGTATATCCCCGGCCGCATTCGGTATATCGCTACTGCGCATGTCTGCGCAAATACGATTCGAAAAAATGAACATGGAACAATGCTGGAAGACTGTCAACTCTGAAACCAGAAACATCGTCCTCAACAATGCGTCATTTCCGCTGGCTCAAACCCCTCCTCCTATGAGCCGAGCTGGAGGAGACTTTTATGATATGATGCGATCGAGGGATCTCCTCGTCGAGCTAGGCCGGCTTCAAACGAGGCCATCCTCGACTCAAACTTCGAGGGGACTTTTATGATACGGGCCTCAGTCTTTTTCCTGGCTCTCAGCGAAAATATCTCCGCTACATTCCCGATTCTAAACCAATGTTACAAGTCCCAAATCTAATAAAGATATTTTCAACCAGCAGAATTTTGTCTGTGAAACTGCTACACCATTGGTTATAAAGTTTTAATGTTGACGGAATAATTGACAATAATTCAATAATTATACCAAAAGATTCACTTGAACGATATCGATTCGAAAAAATCGAATGCAAATGATCGTCGAATAGTCGTGATATGATTCTTATCCTAACAACTGGTGCGATGAATGAGACCGGTGTAGTGATTAAATTGAGAATTGGATAATTATCTTATGATTCCTTGCTGATTACTTGAGCGGAATGATATGATGGTGAAGTGATCGTGTCGCAAACTTGGTGGATAAGCTCTGAAAATCGACTAGCTCTTGTTTTTTCTGTATTTCTAAGCGCTTGGAGAACATGAAATATTGAAAATAGGAAAGCAAGAATTAATTCTAGCAAATTGAAAAAAATACATCATGCATTTTCCGGGCTTATTTTTTCATTTTCCCTTTTCCACTTCTCTTTACTACCGTTTTAAGGAAGCTGAGCACCTCAGTGTCGCGTCGCAGCAGACCATCTTGATTTCACATTTCCTCACTTAACCTTGCCATACTTAGATTTTTCGTACATCCCAAGAAAAGAATGATTTTTTTACGGTCATCGCGAGACATTTCTCACTTCAGCATTGAAGTAGAGGAAAAAAATTGCCTAGAGTTAAATTTTTTTCTGTTTTTCAACACAGGCTTCATTGCTGAGAGGTATGTATACCAGCAAGGCGCCTTAAGAAGTAATGAACGGCACCCCCAAAACTACAAACTGCCTTTTCCTAACCGTATCTACCAATTGCTGAGATCAAAATGCTTTAAAGATTGGATTTTATCAAATGATAAAAAAATGTTATTTCTTTTAATGGTAATTGTAATTTTGGTCTGCTTGGAATGAATTAATACTATTCTATAGTGATCGAAATCTGAATATTATTTCCCCAGAGCTCTGTGCTCGCTGTTGCTATGACTGGTAATAAAAATAAACAATTAATAATGAAAGGTGAACATGAAAGCGTTTTTGTAACAATGTTTGGTGAATTCTAGAACTATCGCCATAAATAAAAACACATTCCTGCAGTTCCAAAACAAAAAATGTAGATATCAAATAACAGCTGCAAATATTGGTGACGTATAATCGAATTCATACAATCTATCATCGAATCTATTAATTTACGAATGATAAGCAACATTATTGAAAAAGCTTAACGATATTTCGACAATTTTCACTGATGTTTTCACGGCTTTATCGAAAACTCTAAAAATACGCGTTAGTTCTTTCTATACTGTAGAATGATATTTGTTACTCTAGTGAAAGGAGTTTTCGTGCAGAAAAGGGTACCGATCGCTGCAATTTCTTTCCGAGAATTACGTTTCCCGCCGAGATATCGTGTGCCCCCTTAACTTTCCTTCTCTCCTCATACGGGTCTCGGGGCGCCATTACCAACGGGGCAGGAAACATGCTCACAAGTCCTTACACACTCGACCCAACGGCTAGCGAAAGAAAAAAAAGATTACACGGTGGCACGTGAAAGGGTCGCCCTGTGCCTGCGATCTTCAGTGCATGCCCCGGAGTGAGTTGGAGAAAGAGAAGCTCGTGTGTCGGTAGATCCCACACTCCCGAGATTCGAAAAACGCGTCAAGCCAACCGACTCCGCACAGGAATTAACGGGAAACGAATCGTCAAAAAAAAAAAAAAAAGCAAAAAGGTTACCTACTGCGAACCCAGGCTTTCCTACCGCTCTTCGAGTGTGCTTCGCCATATATATATCGTCGACGCCAAGTCTTACGAGAGTCCAACTCGGCAGGAGGGACCATTTGACATTTTCACTGCCCGCTAAGTCAAATGGGGCTGCCCCAATCCGGACTAAAACATGATAGCTGCCGTCGTTCGCTTCGTCGAATACTTAAAAAAAAAATATTTCTTATAGACTTCTCGCCTCAACACGGAGCGAAGTCGTTTCTAGACTTCCTCCCCTTGTGAAGTGTGGGGCTTTGGAAAATAAAAGAAGAGGAAAAAAGCGTAGAATACCATTGCTCAAAAACACCACGTGTGGCCAATTTTCGAACAGGTTAGAAAACTGCATGTCGTGAATGACGAAAGAAAATGTAAAATTGACTTTTTTAAGCTGCCACACGTGTTTGGTCCTCAAATAGGACTGAAGCTTCTATTTCGTCCGTTTTGATAAGAATTTATTTTCACGATTCAAAGGTGATTATTGCTACTTTTCACTATCCCTAATTTAAGACAGATTCAACCCTCCAGTTTTTTCACCGGAGTTAGAGCTCCAAATTAATTGCACTCACAAATTGGGATGCAATAAAGAACAGGTTATTGCTCAATTAAATTAATACGTGCATGCTCAATTAAATATCACTATCGAAATGCCGAATGCAATTAATAGCTCGCTCCACCAGATGAATAGAAATTATGATATAATGCATTTCACTTATCAGTATGTCTCCTGCTAATGGTTAACAACCAGGCATGAAATCAGTGGAGGAGGTGTTAGAGGGCTTCAGACCCCTCCTCGCCATCGAATTTATTTCCTTTGTTTCTACTTCCCAGGATACGTTTTCTGAGGAGACCACTTGCGCCGACTCTCAATTTTTAGATATTGGTGCATATCATAATATCAGACAATCACAAACGATGAATAAGGCTTTCAGAATTTTGTGAATTAATTATTTATATAATATTATTAATTATTTTTACTGAACCGTATTTTAAGGTTTTCTTATGCCTACGAATTAACAACAACAGTCATTACAGGCAACCCGTATACCACCGAAGCTACCCCAAAACAAATATTTAAATTAAAAATTTGCTTCGGGAAGCTTTCGTGGTATGATTAAAAAAAAACTTTGGAACAACTAGGGGACTGACCTTAAGCCATAGATAACACTTTTTCAATAGAGAACTCAAGGAAAATACTTATTAATGTCATTGTATGAGTCAATTTCGATAGCTCGATACTTAAAAACAAGTACTGAAAATTGATACGGATGAATGAAAAAAATTGTAATTCATTTTTCAGTCTATTATTGGGGCATAACCTATATCGAGTGTGGAGAAATGCTAATGAGCTTCAATGTGGGTCACTACGCGACTGGGCTCCGTGACTCATATTTCTAGTGTCACGCTTTGATCACTGTTGCTGGAGGCGATACGAGGAGTACCTTTCTCTCCCTATTCTTACAATTGTCTTTTCAGCGTCCGTTCATCAGCTTTGACCCTGAGGCCATGTTTACACAACAACGCTGGCGGAAATCTATTCTCCGGCACTGTGTTTGTCTTCATTTCAGAGGGAAAAAAAGAGAAGTGATCTTTCTGCTGTCCTTTGCCAAACAACCTTACAAAGAAAATGATCTCTTTGATGCTGTACTTTGATTATGCACTTCAATTTCCGACGTAGCTCCGTAACCAATCACTGATGAGTGAAAAATCTCGATCTTGGAGGTTAGCGACAAAAAAATTGGAACTGCATAGGTATGGAAAAACTTATTTAAGGGATTTAAAGCACTGCAGGAACAAGTGACTTTGTACGCAGACACGCGCACGGGTGCAAAGTTAAACAGAGCAAAGCATGAAGTTTGCGATGAAAAAATAGTGGACTTAGCCGGGAACCCGGATCTCCAAGTACGACCCTTGCCACATGTGCCACAGTGTGGACTTGTGACGTCAACATCTTGTTCGGTAAAACCCATGCCGATGTTAATCTGAGAAAATGGCTTGGTGGTGGAACTGGTTAACACACCTGACCGGCAATCGGGAGATCCGGGTTCGAATCCCGGCTAAATCAAATATTTTTTCATGGCAAACTTCATCCTTTGGTGTATTTAAGGGATTTAGCCAAACCAAAAGCTTCCAAACAAAGATTGGGGTTGTTGTGATGACCAGAGTGTTGGCTTCCTACCCCTTAGGTCCGGGTTAAAATCCCCGGAATTGTGGAGGTTTTTCAAAGATTGCACGATCCCTGCCTGACTGATTTGTGGAAGGCACTTCACGGACAACTCTCCGTCCGTCGTATGGGTCGTTGCGCCCCTTGACCCCCCCCTTTGACGTGGTCCCCTTGACGTCTTTCGTTAAGAGAAGGCTGATGCCGACGATGGGTTTCCATCCACTCATTCCTTGCATATGGCGCATATGACCTTAGCTGTCGGTCAGCTCCTTCAACTACTATACCATACTAAGAACGTTGAACCGCAAATAGAAGTAAAAGTAATTCGGCCAACACAATAAGCAATTAAGAATGTTAAGTATCCTCAAAAGAATGCGGCTAAAAAATTATACCTCTTCGTCACATTTTTTTTTATTTGACGGATTGAACATTACCGGGTGTTATTCAACGAGCCAAGGCGAATTATGAGGGAGGACAAGGGTGTATACAGGATTAAAACTAGGCGGGGGTGGAGGGGGGGGGAGCAAGTCATGGTTGTCCAAGTTGTAGGTAAGATTTAAGCATGAAAAAGGTGAATGAAATCAACATTTTAAGGAAACTGTAACAGCTCTTTATTAGTTTTAAAATAATTTGCTTGAAAAAATATTATTTTCCTTAAAGACATTTGCGATTTTTGCTTCTTGGGGGGGGAAGCTGGCCCCTCCTGCCCCTCGCTGGGTACGCCCATGTGGGAGGATGCTGTGTCCTTACCAATAAAGGAGTCTGATTTATCCCAAAACGTCGGTTAAGAATATATTGTTCTAATATACATTCAAGATTTTGAGATACCTTTAATTTGAGATCAAATTGATAGCTACATAGTCTTAGGACTACAAGCAGTTATCAGGACGTGTTAATGACGTCATGTCGATTCGTGAAGTTGTAGTAAAAGATTCTTGAAAAGAAAGAAATTGATAGCGAAAAATTGCGACTAACTTGAATTTTCATTAAGTTGCTGATTAACATTCCAAGTCGGAATCTTTAAAACTCCTATTTATGTAATCATACTCGTGTCACTAAATTAGAAAACTTAATCTATGCAGTATTCCTCCCGACCATCACCATGCACTTTTCCCCAACAGACCGTATTTCCTCCATAATCTATGTGCGGTCTCCTTTTAATGGAACCACTCTCCTTTCTTTATCGCGCACTTAAAAGTGGCTCAAATGGGGCATTAAACTCCCAAAAAAGTTGGGGGATATCAGGTGCGAACTTTCGCGCGGCCTTTCTTTTTCTCCGCCATCTTTGCCCCATTCGAAAGTGTAAGACCTCTCTCCCGCCAGAGGGTGGCGCCATTCGATTCGACTCGAGAGTGTTTTGTTCAATAATGCAGGAGCGCACCCGGAGGATTTTCATGATGCGACGGAAGCGATGGCCGCGTGCCAGAGTCGCCCTCAAATGCTTCGGGTTTGGGGCAAGAATGATGACTTTTCGCGGCACCGCTTCGCGTTGGTTCATTAATGAACGATTCTCTTTTGCGGCACGTGGTCGTGGGCGACGATCTCCAACCCCTATCTCTCCCGGTAGAGAGGACAGGCAGGAGGAAAGGTGCCCTCAATTATGCAAGAAGTATGCAACCACGTCGCAGTTCCCCAAGTGTTGAGGTTCCCTTCTCCGTTTTAGGTAGAGAAATCCGTAACATAAACTTTGCAAAAGTGATCTTCATTCAAATAATCCAGCTCTATTGCGGCCGGTTATTGGAAAAATCATTAATTAAGAAATTATTCGTTGGAAGGGAACACGTAGTGAGAGATTTCGGTACCCAGCGGTAGCGTTCTTTGACAAAAACTACAGCGCGATACATCATTTGATGGTTAAATAACGGTCGAAATTGATTTTTCGAGCAATCGATTTTTAAACGAAATGATACTACGAAAGGTCGACTTTTCAGCACAAAATCGAAATGTGAACCAAAATATCGATTTATCTAAAAATCGACAGTTAGTACAATACCTGTTTATTATTCATTTGAGAAACACTCAAAATACAGATTTGCGTAGCAGAAAAAAATAAACTTACGCCAGAGCACATTTTTCTTCCTTAATATCAATTCGAATAAATTGCTGTTTTAGTGCCTTACATTATTTACAATATGCGGCAAAAAATTTAAAAAAAGTTTTGCTTCGGAATTTACTCTTAAGATATACGTTGTCGCCGATAAACTCATCGCCCAACTGAAACACAGAAAAAACTCACAACTGAGTCTATGATACAAAGGAAAGCTGCGTGATTAGTTGAAAACTGCTATGAGCGAAGAGAAAACGTTGCAAAGCTTTTAAACGAATTAGGCTGAGACCCGTAAGAGATTCGGAAGCTACGTGCTAGTCTTAGATTTCTTGAGCGATTAAGAGGAATATTTTGAGGAAGGATGGATATTTGAATTCCCTTTTTACACGAACAATTGAGGACTTAATTAAATGCTTGGCATATATCAGTTTCCTTTTCTTTCATCGTATTTTTTTAACGGGTGGTATCCTCCCTGTCGAAAAGGAAGCGTTCGGGGAAGTGTCCGGGTAGTGTTGCGGGAGTGTTCAGGAAGCGTTTAACGGTACGTGAACGCTTCCCGGCAGCTTCCCGAACACTTCCTCAACACTACCTGACTGTCGACCCTTCGCTTGCCGAACACTTCCTCGCCACTTCGTGGTTGAAACACTTCCCGGACGTTTCCCCGACACTCCCGGAACGCTTCCGAAGCGTGGGAAACACTTCCTCGACGCTCGCTGGACGTTTCCCCGACACTCGACCGCGACCGTTGTCGACACTCCCCGAACGCTTCCGAAACACTTCCGCGGAAGCGTTCCAAGTGGGCCATAATCTGCTTCCCGAACACTTCCGCGACACCTCCTCAACGCTACCCCAACACTTGCCCGCCACTTCCCGAACACTCCGTCCGACGCTTCCCCAACACTTCCTCAACACTTCCGTTTCGCCTGGGCTAGCACTACCACCACAAGTCTAATGAGGCAGCTATAAAGAAAAGAAAGCTGCGCAAAAAAATGCTACAAGCGAATAGAAACGATTTGCAGCTTTCAAACGAATACGGCAGTGAGCCGCTAAATGCTCAAATATTACGCACTATAGTGCGTAATATTTGAGCATTTGTATACTCCTACATTGTGTGTGCAACTCAGACGGGATATCTTTCATAGCGAGAAAATAATCTTAGAACCGCACTGTATTCATAGGCCGACAAAAAAACAATAAATTGAGATAAATGTTTCGTCGAACTGATGGTTATCGGAATTCGTTTGTTTCCCTGTAACAGTAAAGGACAATTACAACTAGGCGGAACTTGGTTGGGGCGTTTCCTTTTTATTTCCACGATAAAAGAACACAAATGGTAATTTCCACACCTTTAATTCAAAACTCTACAACCACTCATTGGTTTCAACACATTGTGTCATGTTCAAGGTGATACTACGAGCACACTCTCAGTATTTAGGTAGGTATAGCCCGGCCAAGGTAGGTAAATAAATACTGAGAGAGTACTGGTCGTATCACCTTGAAAATGACACGTTGCGTTGAAACCAGTGGTGTAACTAGGAATGTGCTTTGGGGGGTATGAGGGGATTTTGGGGGGGTATTAGTGGGAGCTACCTCCCCTGGAAAAATGGAGTTAAGAAAAAAGTGAAAATTTTTTTCTTAACTCCATTGAGTTTTTATATTTCAAATCCAGACACGATTTTTAAATAATTTTTTATTTCTCTGGGGGGGGGGAGATACATCCCCTCATACCCCCACCATAGTTACGCCACTGGTTGAAACCATGGTCGGTTGTTGAGTTTTGAATTAAAAGGAAGTAAGGAAATAAAACTTTTTAAGGTTCACTGTTATTTAATTATGGGCACGACCCGGGTTTCGTAACTTGGTTACATCGTCAGGTGACTGATCTTGCATGCATCATACATTTATACACAAAGTACCCAAGTGACAGTGAGGACATCTATCGGAAAGGAAAAGGACTGGTTGAAAGAGCGGGGGTGAGGGTTAAACACGGAATGGAATAGGGTGAGAGGGGGAGGTCGTGCCCATAAATAAATAACAGTGAACCTTACAAAGTTTTATTTCCTTACTTCCAATATGGAGAGGTTTCACAAAGTAATGCCTGAAGTTATTAGTTATATTTTGAATTAAAAGTGTGGGAATTACCATTTGTGTTCTTTTATCGTGGATAAATCGAACCTCCACAAAATCAAACCTGAAACGATATTATCCTATTTATTTGTCATCGGCTGGTGTCCTAACATCCCCCGCCACACGCCTAGTGAGGAGGCTTGCAAGGTAGTAAGTAGAGGTATGGATGACGCTCTGAATTCTGCCCTAGGAATTGAGGGCATGCTAAATCCTCCTTCCTCCAGGAATCGCCAATCGTATTCTTGAAGTGTCAGCGAGAACATCATTTTAGAACCGCTATTTGTTTCAAGACCAGACAAAAAAAACAATAAATTTAGTTAGACATGCCGTCGAACGGATAGGTATCGGAATTTGTGATTTCACCGGAGTAATAAAGGACAATCAATGCTAGATGGAACTCAACATGTCTTTAATCTAATTTTTGTCAACGGGTGGTGTCCTAACCAGGGATGGCAAGCGAAACAAACTGTTTCGTTTCGACCCGGAGGGAAACTAAAATACGAGGCCTAGGTTTAGTTTCGCTCCCGCACGAAATTAAAATCACCAAGGAGTTTAGTTTCGACCCGGGACGAAACTAAATCAATCGAAACTCCCCTGCTCATAGTTAAGTTTCGACCCCACAAGTTGAGTGGAGGGGGATAAGAGGGAATAGTTGTGACCCACTACGTTTGACATTCGTGTAGAGAGGTTAATACGTTGGGCTTAAAAATCGGGTGCCCAGTTTTCGGCCACCGTTCTCCTATTAGAGGTGAACATATGAGTGCCCCATGCCCCATCCATTGGGAGCATAAAACCCCCCCTCAAAGCTCTGAGAAATTTTTAAGTTTAATCCATTTTACTTAATTGGATTGATACTACTAATAGAACAGTGTAAGGATTAATAAAATATCCCTCAGAAAGCCGTAAAACTCACCATTTTGAACCATTTATCTTTATAATTCCGCAATTTATTAATCTCGCACCTACCGCTTATCCTGGTGGGTATTCCATACCTCCACACTCCCCGGTATTATTTGCACCCCCCCCCCCCCAAGCCTTAATGCCTAGCTGCGCCCCTGCCCACGACCCTGCCCCATGCATCTAATGGCGGTAGGCCGAACCTCTACTTCATTCAACCATACTTCGTACTTGGAGTGCGGGTCGAAACTAAAACGTTTGAAGGTTGAGCACGTGATCTCTCCGGTGCGAAACATTATCTGTGTTTCGTTTCGTCCCAGAGCTTTAGTTTAGTTTCGACCCGAAGTAGTTTTGACTCCGATTTCGTTTCCACCCTGAGTTTAGTTCCCCGGGTTTTAAATCCATTTCTTTTCGTTTCCACATTTTGCTCTCGGGAACGAAACTATTGAAACTGTACTGGTTTTGATTTTCGTTTCGTTTCACTTGCCAACCCTGGTCCTAACATCCCGCGCCAAACGCATATTGAAGCAACTCGCGGGGTAATGTGTTGATGTAGAAGCCCTTTTCGCAATTATTCTGTTCTTTTCCGCCGCTGCATACGTAGATGCCATCCTCACCGTGGTCGTTTTCCTTTTGGCTGACTGACGTTCGCCGTGCACTCCCTTGCGGTACAAAGACCAGCTCAGCACAAAATAAAAACTTCATCTCTTCAAACGTGGACGTATCTCTCAATGCGCAGCAGATTTCGTGCATCACGCACGGGTGCACGTTACTGACGCCGTTCGTAATCTCAAAGGCCGAAATGATATAAATGCTATGGACGAGGTGTCTTGACTCTTTAAGTGCTCACCAATGGCGCCCTTGGCGGAAGGATTTGAAGCTACGAATGTAGTCATTCCTTTTGACCCGTAATCACTACTCAATAAATATATTCGGTTGGTGTAAGGGAAAAATATGTCACGACAAAACAAATAATTTGTGTGACGACATCTTTAGAATGACGGCTTCCCGTTGAAAGATAGGTCGGTGAATTTTTTATTAAAGTATGGAGTATTAGAAGAGAAATCTTACATCATCGCTCTGTATGAAAACTTCAAAAGATAAAACCCGAGTTTTTTTTCGCGGATAAAATCGTTTCAGGCTTGATGATAGAACACAAATGGTAATTTCCACTTTATTTAATTTAACACTCAACGACCGACCATAACGAGTCCGGATTCTCGCCTATATAACACTATAATGTTGTCTTGAGTGACAAATTGAAATTATTGTGGCCTTTTTCAGTTAGATATATGTATTAGAATTAACATATTGTATTGTAAAACTATTTTGCCTTTGTTTTGGGACGATAACGGTAGCAGAAATGACAATAGATGCTGTAAAAACCTGTTCCATATCGCTTATTCTATTTATTTCGAATGCCAATTCTGAGTACTTGTTTATTTTTCTGGCTGTCATCTTTCCGATGTTATGTGAGAGTGATAATATAAAAATTTCTATTTTTCATGTTAATCATCATAACGTGTGAAGAAAGATCCGAGGTTTTCCCGGCGTATGATGTTGTTGAAGTTTATTCGGGATTGTCACCGGATAAGGTTCTCCATCTCTGCCGACATTTCGATGGCCGAGTCGTCCATCGTCATCAGGGCACGTGTGGTCTATCATTGACAACGGTTTTATCTGCTTGGATCGACAATATAGTATGTAATATGAACTGTATTCAAGAAAAACTTCGGGGTAGTATTAATTATTATTATTAAATGCATTATTGCGATCGGTGGGACACAGTACATTCATTGACTAGCTGGAAAATTCGCTATTGTAATATTCGTGAACATGAATGTCATGCGTATTTGTACCCTTGTACCTGTGTTATGACGCCAAGGATATCAGCTTGTTGCGACCTGCTGCGATATGTTCTCTTACGATTAGCCTCTTGGGATATTCCACGCCCAGAGGTATGGAGCAAGCACAACATAGAAGCGATTGAAGCAAATTCTAGGCGCTCCACAGTGGTCGGAAATCGAAAAACGCCGGACAAAAGTCCGAAATGGCTTTTTTTGAGGTAGACAATTGAAATTTGGCACAAATACGGGGAAATAGTTGCTGATTTTGAAATAGCATGTCAATTTTATTAAGTATCAGCCGTTACGGAGTTACAGAGGATTAAACATGACGAAATTTCGAAAAACACGCCATTTATCATTTTTCTTCGAAAAAGTAAAAAGTTACGCAGATGGTAGAGCAGTGGATGGATTTTCATGAAATTTTTAACATGTTCATCTGTCATTATAGTTTCTTGCCTGTACTTTGCATAAGTTTCAAACATTTTTGTTGATATTTGTGTGCTGTAATGTATCAAAATGGTGGAAGCTTTTTTCAAGCAAATTTTCACTTAAAGCAGTCATTATCTTTTTTATAAGAAATATGTATGTCGAGATAATTCGTTATAATAATAAGGAAACATATATAAACGTTTGCCTGCAAAAGGTTTGGGAAAAAGTTTGCGGCCCTTAGAGAAAATTCGAATTTTCGACCGCGGGTCGCGGTCCGGCTCCACGCGGCGGACCCCGGTAATATCGATTGCGTGTGATGGTTGAAGTTGTTTGCACCTAAATTCCTCAAAGTTGCCTTTTTCAAGCAAACAACACTTTTGTGGATTTCCTAAGGTTCTATATCGAAGATATTTTGAAAGCAGTATTGGTCATTAGGTCATAAAATGGCGGACATTTTGTTAGGCAAAAGTTAACATAAAGTAGTCATTATCTCTGGTTTTAGAAAAATGTATATCATGATTTTTTGTCAGAGTATTAAGTAAACATAATTTTAAAGTATTCTGCAAAAATCTGCGGAAAAAGTTTGCGACCCTGAGAAAAAATTCCAATTTTCGATCGCGTTTCGCGGCCCGGCTCGGCTCAGCGCGGCCTCGAAACTCCGACTCCCCGCACTGACGAATTTCTGAGGACCTTAATGTCCTGTATTCGCCTTACTCAAGACATCCATGCTGTCAATGATAACCAAATGTCATATATTTATTATCATTGAGGGATACTATACCCAGCGCATGTGTTTGTAGACTGTGATGCCTAACTGTGATGAATATGCTTTTCTTCGGTTACTCTACGGAATTTTCCGAGTAATTATGAACTCCTTCAATTCCTGAGTGCACATGAGGGTGTTTTGTTCCTCCTACACTCTTTTGTGGAAGGGTGTTGGGTTGGCTGTTTTCCTTTTCCACTCTCTTTGCATTTTCAAACTGCAAGCCGCCAAATCCCTCCACCTTCACAGCACCATGCGACTCGGTCCCTGAGGGAGTTTTTATGACACCGCGCACCCTTTAACAGTTATGATGGGTTTTCCCTGGGTGGACCTTCCCTATTCTTTAAAGGAAATGCATGTTGAGCAGTAGTTCTATCTTGGCATTTGTGGTGAAGTGATGTGGTGAAGTGAATTGGGAGAAATCTGTTCTGAAAAAATATTTTTTTACTCGCGATATTGAATGTGAGTGATAGGAATCCTTACCGAGTTTTTTTTCTAAGGTTTATATCGGTGTTTTTTTCCTCAGCAATCCAGGTAATCCAGGTAATCAATTCGAGGTAAGATATATTTCCATGTGTTTTTGCCTGGTGTTAGTCATTCGTGCTTTTTCGTCCCAGTTTTCTTACGTCCCTTGAACTATTTTTTACCAACTTTCTTCGATACCGATTTTTCGCCCCTATTTTCTGGTGTTATGTAGCATCGTTGTTGAACAATTTGTGGAATGGGTAGATTCATTCTATTACATTAATTTTCAGACCTTAGACCAGTTTTTCAGTCCTGATTGGATATGTCTTCCAATTTTATCACACGGCTTGATCTCCATAATACATTGATGGGCATAAAGTTCAAATCACCAACCGAAAAAATGGAATATTTGGTGGATTTTCTTGTGCGAAGATGTGATTTAGGTCAATTTGATGACGCTATTAGAAGTCTTCGTGAATTTGTCAGAATAAGCTTTTCGTTGCCCTACTTGCAAAGGTGGAATAGAAGTTCTCGGAATAAAAAGAATTTTTAAAGCGAAATAACGCATGGCTCATGGAGTCGATGAACTTTCCTGACATAGTGCGTCAGTATTTGACTAGCACTTCTGCTGAGACTAGTAAGTACCATCCGGTGAAAACCTTTCTTTTTCATTGAACGACATAATATTTTTATTCTTGGGTTATTTACTTTTAAATAATTACTTCCTAGGTTCACTGGGAAGGCCGGAAATAGGTTTTAGTATTTCCTCGGAGAGATCAAAATGACGTAAGGTCCAAATTATTAAAATGTCTTCCTCTGCTGCGGAGCTCGCATTGGCAACCTCTCTGAGTTTAAGGGAGGAAGGAGATACTGCGGCCGCCGAACTAATTTCCGAGGCAACGACAACCACTCCTAGTAGGGTGAGAAGAGTTTTGTCTAAATGGAGAAAAAGGGATAATCCCCAGAGGGAAATGACCCCTGAAGAAGCTGTGTCTCTCGTTATTACAACTGAGCTAACGAAGAGTCAGTACAATACACTGAGACGCTCGGCTCAAAATTATGGACACAAGCTTTATCCAAGCTACGATAGAGTCCTAAACGCGAAAAGTATGGCATACCCCGAAGGAATCAGGGTAACTGAAAACATGTGCGAAGTGAGTCTTCAAACTCTCTTAAATCACACAGCTTCGCGAATTCTGTCATACATTTCAACTGCTGAAACCTCATATGATGAAATAGATTGCACACTAGTGTGCAAATATGGATTTCATGGCAGTTCGGGCCATGCCCAATATAAGCAATTGTGGGAACTGTCTGACTCATCAGATGAGTATTTATTTCCCTGGTGCCACTTAGGTTACTAAATGACAATACAGGTATGAAATTTACGTGTCTATTTTATCTGTAATTTATCTAATTGGAATCATTACGGGAATTTTTAGTACTTTTAATATTCCAGGTGAGACATTATGGGCGAATCCTCGGCCATCTTATACGAGATTTTGCCGGCCTATTCGCCTTAGTGGCTAAAAGAGACTAGAGAAGTTGCGAAAGCAGAGAGAGATTACATAAAAGAACAGATTGATGGATTGGATAAATTGAATTTTAGGGGTTATTCAGTAGCATTCAATTTGCTATTAACAATGATAAACGGAAAAGTAAGGCCAATTCCAATCTCAAATGCAGTAAAATAATATATGGCTTAAATTATTAACCTTAAAAAATATTCTATTAGGTTTGCAATGCATTGAATGAATGTGCAAGCATGAGATGTTGCATCTGCGGAGCAAACTCTTCCGAAATGAATGACATCAATGCGATGAAAAGGCGACCGACTGATGTAGACAAGTACTCATTTGGTTTGTCAACTCTGCATTGTTACATCAGATTTTTTGAATGCATCCTACATATAGCCTATCGTATGGATTTTATACAATGGCAGGTTGGAATGCATAAACATTACTCCTGATAAAACATAGTATTGGAATTTTTCATAAAACTCGTCGTGCGTCATGTCAATCGTCAGTGCGGGGAGTCGGAGTTTCGAGGCCTCGCTGAGCCGAGCCGGGCCGCGAAACGCGATTGAAAATTGGACATTTTTCTCAGGGTCGCAAACTTTTTCCGCAGATTTTTGCAGAATACTTTAAAATTATGTTTACTTAATACCCTGACAAAAAATCATGATATACATTTTTCTAAAACCAGAGATAATGACTACTTTATTTTAACTTTTGCCTAACAAAATGTCCGCCATATTATGACATAATGACCAATACTGCTTTCAAAATATCTTCGATATAGAACCTTAGGAAATCCACAAAAGTGTTGTTTGCTTGAAAAAGGCAACTTTGAGGAATTTAGGTGCAAACAACTTCAACCATCACACGCAATCGATATTACCGGGGTCCGCCGCGTGGAGCCGGACCGCGACGCGCGGTCGAAAATTCGAATTTTCTCTCAGGGCCGCAAACTTTTTCCCAAACCTTTTGCAGGCAAACGTTTATATATGTTTCCTTATTATTATAACGAATTATCTCGACATACATATTTCTTATAAAAAAGATAATGACTGCTTTAAGTGAAAATTTGCTTGAAAAAAGCTTCCACCATTTTGATACATTACAGCACACAAATATCAACAAAAATGTTTGAAACTTATGCAAAGTACAGGCAAGAAACTATAATGACAGATGAACATGTTAAAAATTTCATGAAAATCCATCCACTGATCTACCATCTGCGTAACTTTTTACTTTTTCGAAGAAAAATGATAAATGGCGTGTTTTTCGAAATTTCGTCATGTTTAATCCTCTGTAACTCCGTAACGGCTGAGACTTAATAAAATTGACATGCTATTTCAAAATCAGCAACTATTTCCCCGTATTTGTGCCAAATTTCAATTGCCTACCTCAAAAAAAGCCATTTCGGACTTTTGTCCGGCGTTTTTCGATTTCCGACCACTGTGCGCTCAGGCAAATTAGTCCAGGAAATGAAGCTCATAAAAGTGAAAAACCTTGCAATTTTTTCAAACTGAATCGATTTGCACCAAAATTTGGGATTAGACTAATTATACCCCCTACTTCAAATTCTATATTATGCCGAAGGGCGCTTTTTATTTTTTAGGGGTGAAAACTACCCCTAAAAGCTGTAACTTAAAAAGTTATTTTTTAATGCTAAATACGTGTAAAATTTAGTTCAAATTATATGTATAATTATTTTTTTATGTTTGAAAAATAATTTTAAGGTGTTTCAACCCATAATAATCAACCCTTATTGGGGGTTAATGTAAAAAAGAATTTTCAAACTGAATCGATTTGCATAAAAATTTGTGTTTATACTAATCATACCTCCTTTAAAAATGTTTTTCAAACCGAATCGATTTGCAAAAATATTTCGGATTAGACTAATCATACCCCGATCTTCAAAATCTATATTATGCCGAAGGGCGCGTTTAATTTTTTAGGGGTGAAAACTACCCCTAAAAGCTGAAACTTAAAAAGTTATTTTTTAATGCTAAATACGTGTAAAATTTAGTTCAAATTATATGTATAATTATTTTTTTATGTTTGAAAAATAATTTTAAGGTGTTTCAACCCATAATCATCAACCCTTACTGGGGGTTAATGCAAAAAAAATTATTTACCCTAAAAATAAAAATTATGTATCACATTGTATCTTGTTATTCACTTTCTTACTCCTTTCATTATGTATTCACTTTTTTCTCTCATGATTTTAATCACAGCACAGAAAAGGTATAACAATAGGATAAACAGAACAAACTTCGTAATGGTAACATAAACAAATAAATGTACATTTATGTAGACATTACATGAAACACAATCAAACGGAGACTGTATGGCTTCCAGTCTTCCCACCACATGCATGCTCACAGGTCACTGTGAGCGAGAGCACACATACTCACATATGTGTATGTATATATACATCTTATGGGTATGTGTGTTTATTTTGTAGCAAATTTGAGTGAATCGTTAGCTTCTAACGTAAAGTACACAAAGTATATGCTGATTATGAGGAATATTATGCTCTGAATTGTGGATTTCGAATTTTTCGAAAATAAATTTGATTGGTATTTCAAACATAGCTCCTTTATTTTTTATGATAGAAAGTTCATTTAAATTGTATTTTGTAGGGTTTTTACTGACTACAAGGTCATGCGAATTAAATTTTTTTCGAGTCATTAATTTTGAAAGGGGAGGGATTTAAGGGTTTAAATAAGGTGGAGCTCCCTTGGAAATAGAGGTTTTAACTATCAATATCTCACCAAATATTTATTATATAGAAAATTTAAACACACCAAAATATTTGAAAATAAAGGAGCTACAATTTATCACTCGTGCATTTTTTTCATATCTCCAGCTTTTTTGGAGTTATTTTGAAAAAAAGAGCATTTTTAACGAAATTGTAAAAAATGACTTTTCACTTTTTCCTTCAATTTTTTCAAAATTTAGAGTTGTAAATTAAAAAAACTTCTAGGATCAATTAACAATACTTAAATAAAGAGAAATACTGAAGGGCATTGATCAATTTTGTCTAGCGTGGTAATAAGGAGTTGTTTTCACTGATTTTTTCGTACAAAAAAGTAGGGACTGATCTTATTTTTAATCATAACTCGCTCAAATTTCATGATAAAAAATATTTTTTCTCATTACAAGAAAGTTTTTTAAAAACACTTTAAAACATATTACATAATTTTTCCTCGAAAATTACATTTTACCCGCTATTTAGTATTGAATCTTTCAAATTTAGCGTATGACAAACAATAGATAACCATCAACAAGTTGTAGCTCGGTCCGAATTGGTCATAAAGGAAATCTAAAATAAGATTTTTATTAAATTTTTTACAAGCTACAGTTTTGTAATTCACAATTTCCTAATAAAATAAATACTTTTCAAGTTATTTGTCTATAATCGATTAAAATCGTTGATTTTTTCGTCAAAAAACTGTTACTTTCAATCGCAAATAACTTGAAAAATATTAATTTTACGCAAAAAATTGAAAGAACATTTTATTCTTAGAATGTATTTTTCTATCGATTCCTGTGGTCAAAATATAATTAAAAATTTCCACCCCCGAGATGGGGTGGAAACCACCCCCAGGGTAAAAGCGCCCGTCGGCATGATATAGATTTTCATTCTTGATATATTCCCTACTTATTGTGAAAATTTCAAGAAAATCGATTCAGTTTGAAAAAATTGCAAGCCAAAATGCTTCATTTCCTGGACTAAATAGGCGGTTACTGGCACGTTTCCAGAAACTTGTTACGGGGGTCTGTGACTCGTTTTTATAGCCGTAGAAGTTAGCCAGTCCACAGAAAAAAAAACTTTAAGGCGATAATGAACATTATTTTGTCGTATTCCTGACGCCAATTGACCATTGAGAGATCGAAATTCGTTAAATGCCACCTAAAACAGAATACTTCATCACGAAAGATCTAAGAAATGAATGTTCAAATAGAAAAATCGATTCCGCTTCTTTGTCGAGGTAAATATTATGTAAGTTTGAGAAACTCATAATTTTCGTTCCAATTATATTTTTGGCTTTTATGGAATTCGTTATCGCTGCAGCTAAAATATATACAAAAAAAGGAGAAAAAATTTACGGAAAGGTTCTGCTTGTCAACCTGACGAGAGAAATGAGGCTTTTGTTAATTTTGTGGACATTAAAAAAAATTCACAATGTAGGGGAGACCATAAAATCAGTGAATTGCGAACATTTACTGCGTGTGATTTACAATGATCTGCCATGCGCAATTTCTGTAAAAAATTTGATCGGAGGAAATTTTAATTGCGCCGTGTTTATTGCAAGAAAATATATTTTAAAATTTTATAACATGTGGAGGGAAACTTTTGACGCTCCGTGTACTAAGCAGGGCAATAAAAAATAAAATATATTCCAGACCTAATAAATATAAATACGATTTGGTCCATTAGTTTATTATTTCATTTAAAGTATCATTTCTTTTAGAGTCGAACCTTAAATCCAGACCGCGTACCTAGCGGATAAACGCCTTCAAAGTGCATTTGCGGCGATAAATAATTAGAGGCGAATGGTTTAGTTGACTGTCGAACTGTTTATTTCAAGAAAATATATTTTGAAATTTATAACATGTAGAGAGAGGCTTATTGTACTTAGGGTTTTAATCAGGACAATAAAATATGCTAGCACCTATTTAATACGATTCACTGCGTAGATGTGAAGTTTCATGAAAAATATTATTTCAATAAGACGTTTAATCTTGTCGTAAGAAATTTCTACCCCATGAGCAAAAAATCACCAAAAATTCGTAATCTTAGGGCTGGATAGGGCTCAGGAAAACAAAGTAATTCCCTCGAAAAACCTGGAAATATCAGCTGGAACTTTACAATTACGTGATACGTTTTTTTATAACTTCCGGTAGCTCAGCAAAAACACCATACAAGCGAAAGGCGGGTACTGCGCAACTAGGGCAACTGCGCACCCTCCGCACCACACGCTCAAGTAATTTCTGACCATAAGTTGTTAGTTTAAGATTAGTAGCAATGCCATTAACTACACTTCCTCAATTCATTCTCCCACCAAGTGTGCACTGCTGAGAGAGAGCCAAAAAAACTCTCCGAATGGCTTCAGCATTGACTTGTCTTGACCTTTACCCCGATAAAAGAGAATTTTTTTTAATGCACTATGGCTAGAGAGTGAAACGTTACGTCCGTTCTCATCAAAAACAAAAGAAGAGATATGCTGACATCTGGAAGTGCTCTGATCCATGACAACACCCGTCATCTCAGCGCTGATGCAGCCCAACAGCTCCTTGAGCAATTTCAATGGGACGTTTTCGATCACCCGCCGTGCAATGCCGACCTAGTGCCGTGTGACTTGTATCTTACGCCGTAATGAATATATGGCCAGGATGGAAGCATTTATAAATAGGCGTTGAGCTTCAGAATAAAGGTAAAAATCATTAGAAGTCATTGGCGGCAACATCCTATGAAGAAGGTATAATAAAGCTTATTCACAGGCATGACAAATTCCTCAATTACCGAGGCCATTATGTCGAAAGGACACCACAAGTGTGCTCAATATTTAGCAATGAAATAATTTTTAATCAATCATTTCGTCTTCTGCTCATGGCCCATCGGAGCTTGAAAAAAGCGGCCCTCGTACTAGGCAGCGGATGCTCTGGAAATGAAATTTCCGGAAAATAAGACAGGGAATGCTATTACTCGATGCTATTAGGAGGGAATGTTTTTGAAATTTTAATCAAAGGACGTAATATGCTTCACTTTTCAGATCAACCTCTTCCCATCCGAATGAAGTCGTCAGCAATAGAAATGTAGCAATGCAATGATGAGTTTGTCTTCATTTTGAAAGTGATATCCCACCATCCTCTTTTTCGGGCAATCCTACGATGCAATATTTTTCTCTGACCTTTTCTGACTCCAATTCCGTCCTATCGGGGCGCCTGACGAAAGGGGGGTCGCAACCTATTACACCCCTCGTGGTGTGGGAAAGAGTTCTCACACGTTTTATGGCGTGGAAGTGCGGGCTAATTCCTTTGTGTCCTCCTCGGGTTTTAGGTCGAGATCCCGTGATTTGTAACGGCTCCAGAACTTTCCGGTGAGCCCTGGATACCTTTCACTAGAGCTGCGGCCGGCTTTATAAGGGAGACCCTGGACCCGCATGCTGTCTGCGTTGTAAAGTTTGCAGCTCCCATGCGGCTTAACTCACTTATTCTAACGGTCGCTCCATACTCAATTGGCAATGAATATTACTTTAATTTTAAACCCGCTTTCTTATGTAAGAAAAAAATCAACTTCAAATTAAATTGTGGACTAGTGGATGCCCGATGATTTTCATACGTTCAATAAACGTTTAGAAAAGATGCTATTCGCCCATTTCCCTATAAACCCTGAATCGCACCATCATTTGTCCCATCACTCAGAATGATAGCTTACGGGATAGGCTTTTAGGCACAAAAAGTATGATCGCTCAACCCAAGGGCACAACTAGGATTTTTCTCTGGGAGGGGGGGGGGTCTGACAGGCAAACAGTCCTCTCGTATTTGAGATCATAAAACGATTACTGTACGAAAATTTATCTTTATTTTGATAAGGAAGTTATTACTCTGAAACTAAATGATTGAGGCTCCGTAATACACAAAACAGAACGAATGTAATGATGTCCACCAGCTCACTCCTATCTTCTCTATCAATGACTGATCTCTCCCAACAAAGGATTAAAACAGACTTAAAACTTGTATACAATATTCTAAATTCACACATTGATTGTCCTGATTTGCTCTCATCCATTAATTTCAGAGTGCCTTGCCGACTCATTCGTACACATTCCTTCCTCCTTACGCCTATCCCTATACTATCCCTCATTAAGCACTCACTCCAACACCGCCTTTGCTCCCTGCTCAATTCATTACCAGACAATATTGATCGGTTTTTTTCTGCCCTTAAACTCATTTGTCAAACTCGCCATGTCCCATTCCTCGGCTAATAAATAAACCTCCCTCTCCACCTCCCTCCCCTCGTGCCTTCTATTTTGTTCTTTACTATCTTATGCCTCTACTCTTTGTTCAGATTTTCTATGTTAAAATTTTCTGTTTGTTACTGCGTCACTATAAATTGGCAGAAATGCTGTATGTGAGCAACTCCTTAAATAAATAAATAAAATAACCGTAATAAAAATCTTGTCTATTTTTTCAGTGTCTGGGGGAGGGGGGTTCACGTGCCCCCGTGCCCTCCCTCCCCTAAACCCGCCTACGGCTCGACCTATCATTTTCAGAATCACACGGCGATTCCTACCGTCCCTATTTCGTCATTTATTCCGCAAATACAACTGTGATTCAATTAAAAGCCAGGCGTGCCTTATAATCACTGTTAGCGGCCGTGCGTCCTGATTGGCTGAAGGACGGTGCCAGCGATGATTTCAGCGACGGAAAAAGGGACGTGCCGAGCGATGGGAGAATGGATGGGATTCCCATCCCAAGACCATCGCGGGAATTGATTGAGTGAAACGGTCACTTTTCAATAATCATTGAAGCGATCGCTTGAGCTGTCCCTCGGAAGGGATGGAAAAATGATAGCGTGTATCAGGCTTAGGACTCAAGGGGACACCGTCTTCCCCATAGTGGAAGCATATGCGACAATAGGATAGTTTCCTTCGTCAGAGAAAAGGAAAGGCATTGATTGAGATTCGTTACCCACCATTAGTGTATTCATAATATACATATTATTTGGTTTTAGAAATCCCAGTTTAGACGAATGTTAATGGTCAATTTTAACCTCATTTGAAAAAGGCCAGATTGGCGCCCATGCGAAGCCACTCCTCGTGACGTCACAGGGACCTAGATGCTATACGAGTAGTCAGAAGTTTTACATCGTCTGAGATTACCAATGCATGCATGTGGCACAGAGCTCAAGGAAACATCTCTTAATAATCACTTTTTAAAATTGCCTATGGTCGGAAAGTTTCCTTAGTTTGATAGGGTAATAATAATCCTTATTTAAGCCCAGCGCTGCCTGCTAGCAGCCTGCATCGTAGCGGCGCTCATAGCCTCGCACCAAGTAGACCTCACACGGCGGCAGCCGGAATCAGAATGACGCCACACAGGCTTTTCCCAGCATTCTAACTTAGCCATCGCGTTTTCGTGCGCTTGAAATATTTACCCCTTTCATTTAATCGCGAAGAATAGATATCGTCATTTAAAAATCTAAAAGCGTGAAATACGTACTCCAGGAGTAATAATCTTTCGATTAAGGCAATTAAAAGAATAGGAAACCACCCTATTGGTTAGAAGATATTAACAAGAGTGCAATCTAGAGGCTTTGTGTTCACTCAAACCTTAACGCCGCTCTGCGGACATTTCAAAAACCGATTAAACTGCAACCCAAGTGGCAACATAAATCTAGCTCCTTTGGAACGAAATAGGGTCTCCTTCATGTAGCCCTATTGGATAGAGTCTGCGGTGACCTAACACGACACACACTGGTCACGAAGGTTTCAGTGCGAAGAATGGCACCAGTACTTTCAACTCGATATACAGTGCACACAGCACTCAAATATGAAACGATTAATCATCAAGGCATTAAAGTCATCCTGGAAATAGCGTCAGTATCTTACAACTACTCCGGCTGGAATCAGCACTTTAGTGTTGGTAAACTCATCCTTTATTACAGCTTTGTTCCTTTCGGAATATTCACTGCTGTGTTATTTTTTCTCCAACACATTACTCAGATAATCTAAATATCACGTGATTCTCTCAAATTTATCTATCCCACCTTAATTAATAATGCGCACCCCTCCCTAAATTGGTGTATTACGGTCACCTCCATGCGTATTACTAATTATGCAGTCATATTAAAATTTTATAGTTTATAAGGCACCCCGTAGTCAACACTATCCCCTCTTTCAAATTTGAAAAGTGTACTTATAAATTATTTTCTCAGATCTAATTTTTCTTATATTTTAGTCACCGGCAATTTTTGATCAGGGTATACTCTGGTTGTCCTGAAAATTACAAGATAATTTCTACGCGAACTATCTATCAACAATGAGTATCGGTCAAGGGGGTCGTATGCGTCCACATGAGTATCCTTATTCGCATTAAAAAGTCTGAAATAATCTCTTCACGCCTATTTCAGGTTTTGTTCCTATCGTTTTCCCTAATTTACAACCACGGTTCCTCCATATAGCCGTATATTCGCTGGATATTGTTACGACTTACCTTCAGGCTCCGAATGAGATACTAATATAAAAAAATGATACGCGCAACATTTCGTATTTTTTACTTTACAGCGCCATGCGATTTATTAAATTTTATCGCCCTGAAATCAGTGCTCGGAATCTTAAAAAATTATTATTCTCAGCCCGAGTTTTTATTTATTTTTTAAATAAATTATCTTTCGGCAAACTGTAAATAGTGTGACAGTCGAGTAAACTATTCGTCTCTACTTATTGACAGCAAAAATCGTGATATGAATGCGTTCATCCGTTAGTAACGTGATCAGGAATTAAGGTTTGGTAATTAATGAACTAGGAGTTTTAAACGATAATTTACATGACCGCTGTAAATACTATTTACATTCATTAGGTCTCGTATATCTTATTTTTTTAATGCTTTGATTTCAACCCTGAGCACTAAAAGTCTCTCCCCACATGTTATAAATTTTAAAATAAATTTTCTTGCAATAAATACGCAGTCATAACAATTTCCTCCGGGAAAAAAATTATACAGGCATAACACATGCCTGATCGTTGTAAATCACGCTCAGAAAATGCTCGCATTTAATCGATTTTATGATCTCCCCTACGTTATGAAAAATATTTCATTTTTTTAATGTCCACACAATTAACACGAACCACATTTCTCCCGTCAGGTTGCCACGGTAAATCTTTCCGAAAAAACTTTTTTCTCCCGTTTTTACGTGTACATTTTAGCAGCATCATATCAAATACCATAAAAAGCCAAAAATATCATTGGTACGAAAGTTATGAGGTTAGGAAATCAACATAAAATTTATCTCAAAAAAGTTTTTTTATGGGGTGAATTAGATCCGAAAATTTAAAGGTCTTAACCAAATTAATGAGTAAATATGGCAATAACAAGAGTATTAGTACAGGGAGAAACATTCTGGATTGCGTTAAGGATAAATATTTCCCAAACTACTTTCACTTAAGAAAATGCACAAATATCATAGCTTCCGCAGTTTTGTTCCTGTGCTTACAGCATCCTACAGGTACTCGAATACGCTTACATGACTTAAGTTCAAGCGCAATGGAATGATTAGGTTAAGCTACAAATAGGCTAAAGTAAATATGTGAAAAGACGAAATTTATTATTTATTTTGCGAATTTCGGGAAATATTTTATGATTTTTCGTGAAACCCAAGCGGAATTGAAGCCCGTAAAGTATGTGTTGATTGGCTAGAAATTCACTCAGCTGCCACCGACGCCAACTATCGTGATTTATCTTAAGCCTGAATCACACGATCATTTTTTTTCGTCGCGAAAGTGATCTCTATCGAGATCACTTTTCCCGTCGCGAAAAGCAATCGCTTTAGTGATCATTTTTCTGAATCACACGGTCACTCCCGCCGTCGCTTTTCACATCATTTCCAATATCACAGCTCGTTGTCATAGGACCCACATCGCGAAATTATATAGCGTGTTTGTTTATTTATGTCGTTCCCACAATTGTCAAACGTTGCGCTGCAATCGCTCCATGGGGGAATGCGTTCCGATTGGCTGATATGGGGTTTTAGTGACGGTTTTAGCGACGGAAAAAGCGACCGGACGAGTGATGAAAAATAGCGATCCTCATCGCGATCGCGAAAAACAATTGCCGGCGACTATCATTTTGCGTCGTTATCGCGATAGTGATCACTTTCGCGACGAAAAAAAATGATCGTGTGATTCAGGCTAGTCTAGAGAACACAAACGTCGTTCGGCCATCTTAGCAACAATGGGCAATTTCAGTATGCATAGAAGCCAATGACCACTTAAATATGTTAACGAAAGATAATACCGTTTCATACCGATTCACGATAAAATACACTAATACACTGGTAAAACACGTGATCATTTTTTTCCATCCCTTCCCAGGGCCAGCTCTAGCGATCGTTAAAATGACGGCGGAAAAAAATCAAACCATTTCACGTGATCATAATGATTGCAAGGATTGTACTTGTTTATGACCTAAAAATTGAAACGCGTCGTACTTTAAATAAACCTGTGGAAAAGTGCCATATTTATTTTCTTTTAATACTTATCCACTAATTTTATTTTAAATTGATTTTTTCTTATCTTTTTAACCTACTCCTTAAGCACGAGAACTGTGCTTTGAGAAAAATGCAACCCGTTTTCAATGAATAAGAAATTCAGCATCGATTTCTCTCTCGATTTCCAGACTGTACGGACGGTTTTGAAGCTGTGGTTGCTGAATGTTTTACGCAATTTCATTCCGTCATGTGACGTAGCGTAATGTTTCACGGCGTTTCCCGAGATGGGGCGGATTGATAATCCTCGCTCGCATCAATTTTCCCATCGCTACGGACCGCAAATTCGTTATTTAAGGGCCGTTCCTCTCTGTGTCTGCCGAGATTTATCGCCTCGCGCCTCATGATCGATGGAAAAAGAGAGAGGAAGATTGAGGGAATTCATACGGAGAGAAATACTAGAGGGAAAAAAGCGGACCATTGGGCACGTTCCTCCCTACATGGTATCCTTCTTTTGATGCGGGTCTGGATCGATGAATTAACATCGTCCGTCTAAAACGATAACGTGTTCCCAACACACACACACTCTCAGATATCGACGACCGCAGCGATATCTTATTCCTCCCCTCTTCGCTTCGTCAAACGTGACTGGGTAAAATCCCTGGTGACCTGAAGGAGGCGTGTGAAAATTTGGAAGGATATTTTTTTTATTTTGGAGGAAGGGTCGATTGCGAGGGGTCGAGGTCCATGAAGCCTTGATTGCTCGTTGAAGTCGACTTTTATGCTCGACTCGTACGAGTTGACAGCGACTATTAAGCACTGGGAAGAAAGCACGAATCAATTGAGGTCTTGAGTAAATCTATTTGAGAAGTTGTAGCAGTCCAACTCTGAAAGGCCGTTTTACACGGGGCACGGAATTGCGCAGGTTAGCGCTGCATTAGCTTCTAAAATGGCGTGGATTTGCGCGAATACATGAACGAAATTAGAACAGGGGCTATTTTGCCGTCTCGCATCCACGCATTCTCGAATGTGTTCTAGGAATTCACCGCTTTACACGACGCAATTTTGATTGCACCTTCGCACGTACGTCAGATTGCGCAATTCCGTGTACCGTGTAAAACGGCCTGAACGCAGTAGGATTCGGTGACTCTTAATGCATCGCAAACGGAAATCGTTGATCTGATTACCCATGCAAAGAATGATATTGGTTCCTAGCCCTCCGTGGCTTTGTCTCCATCTTCCCGGTTTTCGCCACGTCGGTCATCAGAGGTTGACGTAATTCACAAAGAATAACAATAAAGATCGCTTTTTTTCAATTTATTACGTGTTAGGGATCTAGGGTAAGCCAAAAATAGATATGATTTTCTAACAAACAAAAGGAGATTATTTTTTTTCTTTCAAAATGCCATTTATTTCGCTTTCCTTCCTATACCATCACAATAGGGTGGTTTCCTATTATTTTTTTAATGCCTAAATCGAAAGATAATTACTCCTGGAGTACGTATTTCACGCTTTTAGATTTTTAAATGACGATATCTGTTTTTCGCGATTACATGAAAAGTGAAAAATTTCAATCGCGCGAAAACGCGACCGCTAAGTATGAATGCTGGGAAAAGCCCGTGTGACGTCATTCTGGGTCCCGCTGTCGCGGTGTGAGGTGACCATGGGGCGAGTCTTTGAGCGCTGATACGATGCAGGCTGCTAGCAGGTAGCAGAGTACCCTGCTAGCAGGTAGCGCTTGGATTAAATAAGGATTATTAATACCTTATCAAACGAAAAAAACTTTCCGACCTTAGGCAGTTTTAATAGGTGATTATTAAGACATGTTTCCCTGAGCTCTGTGCCTCATGCATGCATTGGTAATCTCAGACGATGTAAAACTCCTATCTACTCGTATAGAAACTAGGTCCAAGTGACGTCACGTGGAGTGACATCGCATGGGCGCCAATGTGGACTTTTTCAAATGCGGTTAAAATTGACCATTGCCATTCGTCTAAATTGGGATTTGTAAAACCAAATAATTTGTATATTATGAATACACTAATGGTGGGCAACGAATCGCAATCAATGCCTTTCGTTTTCGTTGATTAAGGAAACTACCCTATTAAATCAGTCAGAGTTCTTCGCCATCACGAAGTGTAATGGAAAACTTAAAAGACGTCTGTGTTGGTAATAGTAGCGAGATTGCGTATTGGATCTACTGCTACAGCCTTATACTAGGACGTGTAAAACTGGCTATTCCTTCCCTCCTCCCGACCGGCGTGACTAGCGCGGGATAAAATCCCTGGTGACGAGACCGGGGCGTGTGAAGATATTGGGAGGGGTTTTGGAGAAAGGGTCGGTTGCTAGGGATCGAGGTCCCTGATACGCGGGGATCCCCTTTTCATCATCCCGACGCGACTTCCCTCTTCCTGCCTCTCTCCTTCCACCACCAACATATTGCGTACACGATATTTCGATCGATCGATATAGCCTAACTATCGTGCGCGAATCGATGAACCAAAAATGTCGTGACTTTGAAGATAAATTACTTGGACCTTTAACGTCAGTTTTTGCACCTCTAGCTTCCTCTAACTAGCCTATAACCGTCTCTAATACCATTGAATTTCTAATTTACGTGACGAGGATGCTTATATTGATGAGTAAGGCCATTTTCAAAAACGCCAATAATCAAGTTAACTGATTTCCAGTTCACTAGATGACGTAGAAAAACAATATCATATTATGGTTAACGAACTACCTCCAAAAGTGGAGACATCGTGCGGTCATTATTATTTAATAATGACCGCATCAAATAAACGAACAAACGAATTTATTATTATTATTGATTTTAAAAATGAACATCGAATTACCATCCGATTACCATGAACATACGAAGACATCCTGCGGTCATTATTATTTAATAATGGCCGCATCAAATAAACGAACAAACGAATTTATTATTATTATTGATTTTAAAAATGAACATCGAATTACCATTAGTAACCATAGTACCGAATTTTTAGCTATTCACACGATGTTGATGTTGCGTAATCCTTTTACACGACACAATCCTCACACGACACCTGCATTACGCATGTTAATTTTTCTTGATTCCTAAGTTCTTCCATTTTATTCGAGTGGTTTGCACTTCCGAATTTTCTCATTAAATTGTTTTCTAAATTCTAACAGAATATTATTATTGTTCATAAGTGTCTTGGAGTGTAGGTCTTGAATAATTTAAATCCAAATTTTTGTCAACGTTTCGGTACATTTATACACCTTCATCTGGGCAATGAATGAATATGAGTGCATAAATTTATTACAAATAGGCACAAAAGGTTATTACAATGTTTTTTTACAATTATAAAATGAAGAAAGAAAAATAATTCAGATGTAAATTAATAAGTAAAAAGATTAATTCTTCTTTTTAATTAATTTACGACTAAATTTACTGAGAGTTACCAAAATACATAACTGACGAAAAGAATAAATACAGGTATTGCAAAAGGGAAAAGATGTGGTTGTTTGCTCATGATGAAGTTTCACATTTGCATAGATGAATGAGGTATGGTGATGAATGGAATGAGATGCAATGATTGTCTTGGTTGGCGATTTCATATTTTATATGTACTTTCAGCATGGTAACATTTTTTGAGTAATATGTACCAAAGCACTCTAATTGTAGTCGTCAACTTCAAAACAGAGTGTTAACTCCAAAGGGGTACCTATGTTCCTGCAGCCATGTATTACTTAAAATTTATATTTGTGTGGACAAAAAATTATAATTATCATTAATTATTTTTATTTTTTACTTTATTATTGTTAGAAGACATCGTAATAATCTTATAATCTGGATTTCTAATTCAATCTTTTTCGCTCTCGGTATTGGAGAGATTTCGAGGCCACGTGAATTCCACGTACGATTCCGCCCCTTAACTTTTAGCACCGCCCTTTTTAACTTTAATTCGTGAGTGGCGTGCTCTCCGCCAGACTTCCCTCTCTCCGTCAGCGATGAAATATTCAGCGGGAGAGTCCTTGATTGTTTTACCGGGGTTAGAGTGAATGAAGGAGGAAGTCGAACCAATGATGCTCTTCCTGAAAAATATATCCCTTCACTTCCAAGATTTTAGCTGCGCTCACCCACGCCCATGGGCGTTGTTGTGATCGGGATTATTATTGTTGTGACCGGGATTATTATTGTTGTGACCGGGATTAGTATTGTTGTGATCGGGATTAGTATCGTAGTGACCGGGATTAGTACTGTTGTGACCGGGAATAGTATTTTTGTGGCCAGGATTAGTACCAATTGTTGTGACCGGGATTATTTAGGGATTGTTTTCGATCACTTCGGTAGCGGAAGATTTCCCCGTTTTTTTATTTCCATTTTTGTTTTCCATTTATTTTTCTCCGAGAAAGTAAATATAGTTTCACTTTCGACCTTTTGCACAATGGCCTCAGCCGTTTCCTGTGAGACAAGAATTATTTGCGTCTCCCGGACTTTTCCTGTATATTTTCTGATTATGGAAACTTCCAACTTCTTCTCCTCTTCCGCCTCCTGCGCGGACAATACATGGCAGACCATATGCATTGACAAGCACGGCTAGTATTGCGGTCGGTCATCGCTTGTTGGTCATTGTGGGTCGGTCGTTGATTGTTGGTCGTTGGAGGTTGGTCATTCGAGGTCGGTTCAGCTTACCGGTAAGACCTTTTCACCTTAAGTCTTTAGCGTATTAAACCCATTAACTGGTACCTCTTGTCACTTTCCTCACCAGAATACTCCCCTTTTACTGTGAATAAACATTTTTCCATCAACTAGAAGTTGCATGTCTGTTACTCTCACCATTCCGACGCCAAGGGCAAGAATCCTAATCATATTAAATTGTTAGCGGCACTCGTCAAAGGGAAGCGCCCAGCAGCGTAACTTGGTTTAACGGGCGTAACGGTAATTTGGTTGAATGAGGTATTGGGGGGGGGGGGGGGGGCATGGGATCAGCCCAGGACCATCCGCCCTCTGGGGGATCTATAATCATGGGCGTACCCAGAATGAAAACTCGGGGGGGAGGGGGGAAAAGGCAAAATTAGCTGTGGTCGTTCAAGTGGTAACTTTTTTTGCACAGAAAAGGTTAATGAAACCAAAATTTTAAGGAAATTATGACAGCAATTTATTAGTTTTTATAGTTATTTGCTTGAAAAAATGATGATTTTTATTGTAGTATTTTACTAGTATCATTTTTCTTCAAAAGGAAAATTTTTTCATAACCTTTGTTTTGAACTAAATTTATTTTCGCTTCTGGGGGGGGGGGGGTTAACTGCCCCCCCCTTCCGCCCCGCTGGGTACGCCCATACCTATGCTTGTTAGTTTTTTGCTCGTTGGATAATCAGCACTGTACTTTGTTGTATATACTCAGTGGACGACGGCGTCCACGGACAATAACTTTATGTTCTATTCTAAAGGATAATATTAATTAGACCATCGCGTCTCCTGATGTGGCCAATGAAATAATTCCGTCTTCTGCCAAAGATTTCAAAGAAGTACCTCATTATATTCTATCGCAGACGTTGGTTCATTCGTTACTACGGTTGGTTCTTAAGTTTTAAATAAAGAGAAAACAGCATGGTTTCCGCCTTTTTTTGTGAGCTTGTGACGTCACTTAAGTTCTGGTTAATTCACTGGTTCAGGGAGAGCCGTCAGTTGAAGGGAAGGAATGGCACACCAGAATGAAAATATGTTTGATTAATTTGGTTCATAGATTCCCAACTTCTCAATTTATTTAAAAAATGTATATGATCCCCTACCAGCGGCGCAGTTAAGAATTAAGGTTAGACGGGGTTTTAGGCGCAACTAATTCTTAGGGGTGTAGGGGTATTGCATACCCGCCAGGGTAAGCAGGAGCTGCGTGGCCCCTCCTCCAGAAAATCTTTAAAACTAATGGTTCAAAATGGCGAGTTTTATGGCTTTCTGAGGGATATTTGATTAATCCTAACACTATAGGTAATACCGATCCAATTACGTAAAATGGATTAAACTTAAAAATTTCTCTGAGCTCTGGGGGGGGGGTCTATCCCCAAAAAAAAACCCTTCGCTGCGCCACTGCCGCCTACAGATATTAGTAACGGATGATTACTGATATATATTCAGTGCCATTATAATTATAAATATTTTGTATTTTATATGCACTAATCAGAATTATTAGAATAGAATAGAATTCCATCGCAACATTCTACGTTAAAAAATAAATAAAATTAAATATAAATTCATAGCGGCAATCGCGTATCATAGAAGAACGTGTTAACCCGAACGAAGAAAAATTAAATTAACTAATACAAGTAGTACAAAGCAAGGCCACGAATCCGTCTTTGAACTTGACGATGTCAATTTGAATATTTACCCGGTACTCCTTCTCTAGAACGTTCCAGGATAACAAAACGGGCGATAACGATTTGCATCATTGTTGCGTGGGTGGTGGGCAAAATGGAAGGCTCTGCCGTTGTTATGTTAGGCATGTGGAAGCGAGAAAAGGGGCTGAGTGTCTGTGTAGGGTATTGAGGACGGTGTTCGTTGGCCATGGCTTCAAGCGGGACCTTTAGCAAGGAGGAGGGTGGGTAACAACCAACCTCCTCAAGCTTTCTCGAACAGAGCGCAGCAAAAAAAATCAATCGCGTTCGTTTTAATGGCATTATACTGGCTCTCGCAACCATTTCCTTCTTTGTTTTCTCACCCCCTTCCTCGTCGTGGCGAGCCGCTGCGTCACAATGCCAAATCCTCGATACTCGATCGTTGGAACAATGACGTCGATATTCACCACGTGTTCGTCTTCGCTCGCGTGACTGACGAAGTGCTCTTCCTTCGTCGCTGCTGCAAAGTTAATTCAAGACCGACGGGCGTCAGAAGTAGGATCTTCTCAAAGGCACGAATGCGAAAATTCTTGACGCAATTAAATTAGCACCGGCAAAGTGTTGACGATTGCTGTGGGCCAGGTAAAAATATAAAGAATAATAAAAATAAAAATATATAAATAATAAATAGAAATAAAAAATATAAATATATTAATAAATGACGTTTATTTCCATGAATTTGCCTATAACATCATGGAATTACATTGCGGGGGGCAGAAGGGAGGCAAATACCGCCCTAGAAGCGAAAATTCCAAAAGGAAAATTTAGTTCAAAACAAAAGTTATGAACAAATTTTCCTTTTAATTAAAAATGATATTTGTATAAGATATGGAACTAAAATAAAAATCATTATTTTTTTCAAGTAAATAATTATAAAAACTAATAAATTGCCGTAACAATTCCCTTAAAATTTTGGTTTCATTAAGAAGTTACAACCTGAACGACCACAGCTAGTTCCCCCCCCCCAGTTTTGATTCTGGGCACGCCGATGTATAACATCAGTATGTTTGAATATCATTCACGCAATTGATGAGGGCCAGGTAAATATCTCATGGAAAATAAGGTTTCTTCAAAGTATGCACCTAAAAACATGAGCAAGTAATTGTGCGGTGTAAATTCTAATAAAATTTATTTCGATTGTTGCATGATTTTGTATTGTTTGATGTTATAAATTACTATTGTAATGTTGATAGTATAATTGCACGATGTTGGAAATATTAAAAAAATGTATTTGAGAGAGAAAAAAAAGAATGACATCAAATGCAGCATCAAAAATAAAGAATGACATCAAATGCAGCATCAAAAATATCTCTTTTGCGTCTTTATTAAAAAGAGATTTAATAGATGCCGCAAAGTTAATCCAACACCTTAGGGGAGCAAAAGTAAGATCTCAAGACAAGAACGAATCTTGACGGCATTAAATTAGCTCTCGCAAAGTATTGGGCGGATATTAAAAGCTCGGTAAATATCCGATGAATGAGGTAAATGAATTTTTTCATCCTGAATATTTACCTATAGTCTAATAGCAATAATGAGAAGATTTATCATATTTTTAGCTTTAGAACTTGGGTTTATTACGATATAAGGCTTTGGTTACTCATTTTTTTCCAAAAGGCTGAAAAATAGATCATTATGTGTATAAGAGTTGTAGGGAAATGCTGTTTAAGCCCCGCTATTTAAATCATGGTATTTTCAAGATGATGGCTTAGATTTTAACCACTAATACGCTACAAATAAAGAAAAAAAAATGCCACCGTTTGAGTGAGATTAATTCGTCATCTAAAATAGACAATATTATGTATTCCAAAAATGTTTCTTCTGACTCTCTTTCATTGAAAATTAATTACTTCATCAATCTTATGACCATCTCCGAAAATCTCCACGAATGCAACCCACATTGCATTGCTTCTCGTCGCTAAATTTCAGCAGAGCCCTCTGTATAAGCTTATAACGAAGGAATAGTCATGAGCGTACAATCTAATGGATTTTGCATTTAAGGTGTTAGTTCATTACAGGTGATCATTATCGCATAAATGATTTACAGACGAAGCTTAGCTATTTGCCCTAGTAAATAACTAGGGTATCGGGAGATTAGCGTGGTATAAAAATGGGGAAATTTTTACTGCAGCAGCGCAAGCAAACTCGCAGTGATTAACAATGATGCAGACCCGTAAATTTTCGTGAGGGTGCGTAATTGGATATTGTTACCTGAGTAATATCCATAGCCTAGGCAAGAACCATATTTAGGGCTATTAATAAGCTTTTTTGAGCCTTGGTGGTACGACGTAATTTTACAACGGTTAATTTGATAAATAGAAAACAAAAGGAACTAAAACCGACCCGTAATTGCTCCCAGAAAGACTTTAAGCAAAGTATACCATTTTCGTTACTAATAAATTTTATCTGAATGGAACCGCCATTTTGAAAATAACCTCTTATGCAGCTACTTTTTATTTAGCTTTGTCATAATTAAGTATTAATGAATTTCGTCTTAGTCGGTCCAATTTTAATGTGACAGCGGAAAACGTGTTTCAGTGCATCCATGACAAAAGGACACAAATTGTAATTCAGAACTCAACAAACGACCATGGTTTCAACACATTGTGTAATTTTCAAGGTTGAAAATGGCTATACTCATCATACTGCTTATAAATTATCATTACTAATCCTACTCTTTTTTTGGTTTTTCTCATTTCAAAAAGACACTAAATTTGTTTCTACCATAATTCATACCAGGTTATCCATGAAAAAGAACGCAAATGGTAATTTCCACACTTTTTATTTCAAAACTCAAACACCGACAATGGTTTCAACACATTGTGTCATTTTCAAGGAAAAAGGTGAACAATGAAAATGACACAAGTTATATATAACACTTTTTACGAAAAAGTTACAAATCCTTGTAATTAGTTAAATGTAACATTGTGTTACAAAACAAATATTCGCGTTACATAACAAGTTTTTGGCTTCCCGCACGAAGTGGGAAAATGTGTAACTGTTACAGAAAAGAGGTGAGACGCATGGTGGGGATAGCCAGATGACGGGTGGGCTAGGACTGAACCTGTAACATGTTATTTGTGCATTTTTAGCTCCGCTGGACTCTTGTTATAGAACAAATGTTTTATAAAATTTAAAAGTAACTTGTTACATATAACATGTTTATATTACATGCTACACAATGTAAACGCACCTTAACGCCTCCAGTCTTTTCTCGTCCTCCTTCATAAGTGTCCATGTTTCCATGATACGCATGATTTCTACGGGAAATATCTGGCGCACTCAAAACGCTTAAAAATGAAAATTCGTCTGCATGATGATGATGATGCTGAAACTAATTTATTATGAGTTTTGTCTCTCCGTATCGTTTCGAAGAGGGAAGATAATGAGAAGGCGAGGGGGAGAGAGGTCACGTGGAATTCTCACCAGACGTCTTGAGCGCCGTAGCGAAAATATTTATTTATCCTTGTTTTTTTTTCTAAAACCCCGCTCCCCTCTCTTTTATCCCTCCACTGTGAGACTCAAGTCCCCTCTCTTCCTTGTTCCCCCCCCCTAATGCTGTCAACGCCCTGACTGACACGTCCACGACGAAGGGTACTACTATAAAAACAATGGCGCACATCCCTTCCGTGCGACGATGGCGTTTTTCTATTTTTTTTATTCCTCCATACAAAATGAATAAACCACGAGGTCCGTCCATCGAAATGAAAAGGTAGGACACCATACGAATGAAAATTTACTTTTTATGATCACTTATTTCCATTGAAATGCAGTGAATAATAAAATGTCAATTTTCAATAATAGACTCAGTGTTTTGTGTCACCTTGGATACTTGTTTACAGTCGTCAAGGACTCTAAATTTTGTTGATATAATAAGAGCTGGAACAATATTAGAGGAACGGGGGAAGGAGAACGTACTATTAATGTGTTGAAAATGTGTGTATCTTCTTACGGATATAAACCAAAGTAAAGGTAAATGAGAAAATATTTCAACAACTTCCCTGTAAAACTACTACCTTTATGAGAATAAGTGGCTTTAACCTCATGTGAAAATGGTGCACACTAGGCCCTCGCTTTACGATATTCATCCCCTCCGTCGCTCAAGTGAATTCGATCTCTAAAATTATTATCCTAAACTAATCAAGGAGGACATACTGAAATAATGAAAAAATAAAGAATAGGAGCAGATAAGATGGGCGCTCGCTTCATCGTTAGCGGAAGAAAATTTTCGTTCGTCTACAAAGAAGAAAATGAACCATCACCTTCCAGTTTGAAAAGTGGCGCCAATGTATACCGTTTCTGAAAATTCCCATAAGGCACTCGCCCTGAAGACGATGGTTGGAAAGGTAGTGAAACTGTCAATTGTCGAATAAATTTAGACGCGATAAAACCCACAAGAAATGGAGTCAACAATGTAAATAAATGTTGCCAAAGCATCAGCTATGATGGCCACGTGTCTCAAACGGATAACATGTCGTTCTTTCCAGGGGCGCAGCTAGGAATTAAGGCTGGAGGGGGTTTAGGTGCAACTAATACCGAGTTGTGTGGGGGTATGGAATACCCACCAGGATAAGGGGTAGGTGCAAGATTAATAAATTGCGGAATATTAAGATGTTTCAAAATGGTGAGTTTTACGGGTTTCTGAGGGATATTTTATTAATCCTTACACTATTATATTAGTGATATCAATCTAATTAAGTAAAATGGATTAAAATTAAAAATTACTCTGAGCTCTAGGAGGGTTTTGTCCCCCTAAACGCCCCCCTCGCTACGCCACTGGTTCTTTCTATCTGTGTGAGCGTGTATCACTGGAATCTTCGTGCCTACTACCAGCGCACGCATCATCTAATGCACGCGTGCTTGCTTTTTACTACATATATATCATTTTGTCTCCTTCTCTCTCTCTCTTACACGGGGAGAGAGGGAAAACACTCGACAGAGAATATCGACCGGGATTACGGCCACGCGGCGACGCCGCAAAAACGAATCGAATCTTCGGGAAAACAAATGAGAGCCGGAGTGCGGACACACTGACACAATTCCTTCCCCTAAGAAGAGGAGAGAACCCTGCTCCCCCTCCCTTCGTTACTCCCCCTTAAAATTCCCCTCCGTACCTCCGACAATCCTGACCCCGCACCCGTTTTGTGGGGCGCTTGTAGTCCATGGAGAAGTATCCGCGCTTTAAATGAGAGAGAATATCCCATTTATGCAACAGTATTTTGTTCTAAGGACAAGACATCAAGCATTTAACAGAGGGGACCAATGAGCAAATTATATCTAATTAGGGAATTTAGTGGTGTGCTAGGTCCAAACAATATCAGGTTGATGATTTTATGGTAAACGAAAACATCTGCCTAACTGGGTAGCGAAGTGGTCGAGCCCTCGCGTGGAAATCTAAAAATAGTGGGTTTAGTCTCGCTTTGGTAGGCTTTGTGTACCTACTCATCCAGAACATGGCCGTCAATGAGTGTCGATTTAATGAAGGGCTAATAATTGAGGATTTTTAATTTAATTTTTAAAAATATTAATTATTTGAGAATACTCAGCTTACCACCGTAAATAGCTGGATGTTGGCATAAAAAATGGGGATAGGTTCCTGCACAGAGTCTAAAAAAGAAACTAATTTCTCCCTAAAACCATCAGGGACAACAACAATACCTCGAAAGCTGTTACACTAATGCCATCAAGGGTTCATCTCAGCTTGCTCATTTGGGTAGAAATTTTGTCGATCTCTAATAAAAATATTTCCCGTTAAGATAAAAAAAGGGTAGCAACAAAATGACTTACGTGGACCTATTATTCGTGCTTTTGCAAAATGTTGCTTAGCTCCCTTGGTTCAATTATATTTTATGGTACGGGGAATGTGATACAATCACAACTGTTTGTTTCACCATGGAAACCATCGGGTATTCATTATTTTTATTATGATTTGAAATAAAAAATGACGAACCTAATCACATAGCCCCTGCCATTGCCTTCTAAACACCTTAGTTGGCCTATCTATATCGTATCAAGTAACAACTTGAGGACATTGGAGCACGATTTATCGATAATGACAATAGCGAGTAACCTGATAATGAGATATGGATGTATGCACTCAATGTTTGCAACATTTTTTCAAGGCCTGTAATAATAAAAAACTTTTACACGTTCATAACATCTGTAACCATAAAATTTTTCGATTTATGAGGAAATTAAGCTCACCCTGGTGGGTCCACTAGATATTTGAGTGGTGGAAGGGATGCTTAGATCCCGTGGCGTATATAGCTTAAATATTATTGGAAAGGGGTTTCAAGATCAATGTGCGGTTAGTCGAAGAAATTTTAAATCAAGATCCCCCAGATACTATATCATAATATGTAATGTATATTGGTAAAAGAAGTATGGAAGTACGATGGTAGTGGTAGATGGATAAGAAGTACCCACCTATGATAGCTCCAATCGGCGGGTGGATAACAGCTGAAACGTTAAATATTGTCCTTATGATTTAAATTATTATTTTAAACTTTTTTCTTTCGGAACTGAGAGAGCTCTGATTTTAATCGTAAAAAAAATGGTCCGATTCGAGTGTGAGCAACGCATTCACATTCAATAATCTCGTTATCCTTAAAATCATGAAATTGAAATGACTGTTGGAAATCGTCCTCATTTTGGGAGGAAGGGGTGGGATTATTCCCCCATTATATGCGTCCCCAGATATATTGAAGGAGTTCACCCTTAATAAGCGTGGATAAAAATTAAACTGTGTAAGGGCTGGGTGGATCGACAAGTAAGAAAAAGCATGTATAGGTATAAGGGTACTCCCACGACCCTGTGGATCGGGTATTAAATCAATGATACACATAATAGGGGGGATCACGTTGACACAGTGGGTAGCTCCTGACTGAGAGGCCCCAGGTTCAAATCCAGGTTGAAGCCTTAGGAGACACCTTACTGAAACCCTTGAAGCGCGTGATGGTCCATATAAAGGAATTAAACCACGCTTGGTTTCATGCGTCATTTAAGTGGAAGAAGGGATGATTAAATTCAATGGCGTATTTAGCTTATTTTATTGGAGAACGGTACACCAATATCAATGTATGACAGTTGTCTCCGGCTTAATCTGGTGCAATTCTAGCATATTGATAAATTAAAATTTACTGGCGATTTTTCTCAATTACATTAATTTCGCTTCAATATCGGTTTCGATACATTTTGTTCCATCTCCAGTCAACTTGAAGATAACACAAGATGTTATGAAACCGATCGTGAAGTGGAATGGAAGTATTTGGGGGAAAATGCCATAAAATTTAAAGTTACTAAGTCGAGCAAAAATTCCACAGAGAAAACAAATCACTCGCCTTGACCGGGATTCGAACCCGGATCCTTTATCATCAGGGTTCCTTAGATCCTTTGATAACAAAACATATTGCGTTACCTTCAAGTTGACCTGAAGATGGCACACAATGTATCGAAACCGGTGGTGAAGTGAGACAAAAGTAATTGCTAAATTTAGTGGGTAGTTTAGGCATTTAGGCTACCAAGTCGTCATATCCCTCTGTCGTAATTTAAGAACTACCTATACCAGACATGATGGCATATTTAATGCTATGTTTAATGATGGCTACATATATTTAAATCAACGTTGATGGAAATTAATATAAAAAATTCGTGATGTGTAGTACGTGAGGGTACTCACATGGCTCTGTGGATCGTGTCCTGCCCGGAGCCCATTCCCGGCGACCCCGAGGACGACGCCGAGGAGAAGAGGTTGAGGAGGAACAGGATGAGCAATAAGTGTGAGAGGAAGACGACCGTTGAGTAGATGGGAGACCTCCTTTGACCCCAGACCGGCAGTGCACCCAGACCGCCTCCGCCGCCGCAGGCTCCGTCGGAACACCGGTGGTGAACCTCCTCTTCGTCCGGGAGGTGTTGGTCGACATCGTCGCCGAGGAGACCGGAGGAAGAGCCGGGACTCGCACGGGGGGACGAACCGCGGTCATCCGCGCTGTGCCTCAGCTCGGGCCTGAAGAACGGACCCGCCGTGTCCTCCTCCATTCCTCTCGAGGCCCCGAAGGACCCTCGGCGAACCGAGCTGGGTGCTGCAATGCGGGAGACGTTACGGGGGAATGCGGTATAAGGGACTTGAAAAGGGAGAAAATTTTCTAATACTCCTCTCCTCCCTTTAAACACTATCTAAATCGGCTCAGCAGTCTTGATGGATGCCTCTCTCTTCCACTAATCTACGTATCTATGTGCCCTATGACGTAGAAACGCCTATTGTTACGTCAACCTGCCCGCTATAGTGGACGGCATCGCGGCTGGTTCGTCCCTTTGGCCTCCTTACTGGGGGTATGGCAGCACCGGAGATATGGTGGACGTATTTCAGCGTTATATTTTCTCCCCCTTCTTCTTCGTACCCCTCCCCCGCACTCTTCTTTCTCGCCAGCACAAGCGTCGCTTCGTGTATGTGTGTATATCTCTCTCTCCCTGCACCGCTTCCCGCTCCCCCGCGCTCTCTTCGACCCAAGCGGGTGCGGCACGCCTGCGCCTCGGAGCTACCAGCGCCGATTCCGCTACCCCCTGGCGGTAAAAGGGTGGAAGCACACGTTTCGTTCTCCTCCCCTCCCCTCCCTTGGCTTCTTCCCCTCCTCCTCTTTTTAGTCTTTCTCCGGCTCGTATGCAGGCGCCACCTAACCACACGTATCCTTCTCCCTAATCTGTGTCTCCACCTTTTTTTCCTCATACAATTATATGTATGCATGGTTATTTTTCTTTTAATATTTTTTTCCTCCCTTTCTCCATTATACTCGATCGCCTTCCTTCATTTTGGGAACACGTGGCGAAAGGTTAACGCGAATAAAAATATGTACAAACATTCGGATAATTAGATATATAAAAATAATCGTTTTGAGCCTTCTTACCCCCTATTTGTTAGTCTTAAGTTATTGACATTAAGGTACATGTTAGTTTATAAAGCTTTAAAGTTATTTTTTCGCAAAGTGGTGATTTTCCGGCAATTTCTGGAACCGAGCATGGTTATAACTTACGTGGGAATGTTGATATTCTAGTTCCTAAGCCTAATCTCTCTATATTTAAAAGATCGTTTCTTTATTTAGGACCTAAGATTTTTAATAAATTACCATGTTTGATAAAAGAGTACAAATAATTTTTGTAAAAACGCTAAAGATTGGTTGCTATCCCATGATAATATAAATGTTCTTTTTTGATGTGTTTGTGAATACATATATATTATTATATACATTTTTTTTTATTTCTTGTGAAAGGTGAAAAAAGAAATTTATTTTATTTTGTCCATAAGTTTACTTTGTTCTTGTATATCGTAAGTTATTGTCACATATAGGTTTCATAAGGACCGGGGCGCAGCTAGGAATTAAGGCTAGGGGGGGTTTCAGGCGCAACCAATACTGGGGTGTCTGGGGGTATGGCATACCCGCCAGGGTAACCGGGAGGTGCGGGGGCCCTCCGTCAGAAAAAATTAAAGATAAATGGTTCAAAATAATGAGTTTTATGGACTTCTGAGGGATATTTTATTAATCCTCACTCTATTCTATAAGTAATATTAGCCCAATTAAGTAAAATAGATTTACCTTAAAAAAAAATTTCTGAGCTCTGGGGGGGGTTTTATCCCCCAAAACCCCCCCTCACTGCGCCACTGCATAAGGATATTCTTCAGAAAATTATATATACTTTCTTTTGTTTTCTGGCCTACCTTGAATTTAATTTTTTTAAAGGATGGTAGCTTCAACGCTGGTTTTTTGACCATTGAAGCCACCTAAAGCTCCTCTTTATATTGTGCTGTTAAAAAAGTGTACATTTAAGTTGGAGTAATAAATTCATTCATTCATATTTCGAAAGCAGAAAGCGAAGTAGGAATAGTCTCTCACTAAGGTGATATTTGCTGGATGCGAAGAAGAACAATGGCCACTTTCGTCTTTAGGATACAGAGTAAAAAAAAGTTTGGGAAAATACAATAAGGATCAATGGCTCATCACTAACAAGTGTAAGTGTAGCATAAAATATCTTCATAATATGTAAACTTCTTGTATTTGCACTAGTATTTGTTCAGTGATGAGAAATGGTGTAGGCTAATTTTTACATCTGGAATATTATTTTGTTTAAGTTTAAATGTCTCCAAAATGTGTCAAATTAAAATTTGTACCCAGAAAGTAATACTTATTACAGAGGATGGTACTATGGGAGTAGGTGACTAGGATTATATTTTTCGTGCTTTACCCCGGCCAATCATCCACTTAGATCACAGTTATGTCAATTTTATTTTTGTATTGGTCTTATTTACTGTTTAGAAATTTGACTGTGTAATTTTTCAATTGGGAAGTACGTTTGTACCATAATTGTAACATTTGTTGAAACCAGAGTCCTAAGGATTGGGATCTTGAAATAAATACCATTATTACTACACTAACAAGAAGTCATTAAATTACAGTTATAAAATATTGTTATAGCATGTAAATCATTACATGTATTACATGATAAACGTAATCACTTCCGTTTTTCTCGTTAAAGAAAGGCGATTTACCTAATTTGGTTGAAATAGGTGACCTAGGGGGCAATCATCTGGTTGAGTTAGGATGGCATGACTCATATAATTGAATAATTAGAAATAAATATATGAAAAAACGTGGAAATGGTTTTTTTTAAATAATAAATTAAAAAATATAAGTAAGATCACCGCGCTACAATCCTAATTCCCTGAATACAAAGCTCCACGGTTTCCGACACATATGGGGTGCATTCTCATCACGTATCAGTTCCAAGATAGAAAGGAATTCCTTCCTTCAAGGGACGGTTCCTTCTGAACGAGTTAATGAGCGGGAACTCTAATGACGTCACAAACTCGTGAAAAGTGGGCGATAACTTTCGCGGTCATTTCATTCTTGAATTTTGATAGAATAGCTTAATGAGGAAGAATTGTTTTATTGCAGCTGATATTTCTCTTCCATCTGCTGAATTCATTGATTAATTTGCAATTTTAGGTCTGACAATGGGCGATCTCATTGTATCGAATGTCTTTCAAGATACAATTGAAATTTATTTTAGGGTACCCGTTTTTACATGTACACAATTATATATTACGGCAAATGTAACTACTAAAACGCATTATAAATCTGTTTATAACCTGAGGCTCCCTTTTTCACGCTATCTGTGCATTAAAATAACAGAAGCAATGTGGATAGGACATTTTTACTTGACTGTATTCTTCACGAGTAGTTTACTTTGAAAGAATGAGTCGCAGTTAAACTAACACTTAGAGTATCCCCCTTTCATTTTCCGTCAGATAATATTAATTTATTCATCCATTTCCTTCATACTGACTTATTTTCGGGGGCGTGATAGCGCATTAGGTAGAACGCTTGCCTTCTTCCCGTAGGGCCCAAGGTCAAAATAAACCACCCCCGGACATTCCAATTTAAAATTCTCGAGGTAAAAGGTAAGCCAGGAAAAGGAAGTGACTTCCCAACCCTTAGAGTTTGAAATTCACACACCCGTGGCTTATATAGTGTCGAGCTTTACCCTTAACTATCCCAACCAAGGATATAGGTTCGGAGAAGGCTAGCATATAGGAATGAATGGCTGGTCCAAAACAGTCTTCGGATTACTGACTTATGTTGATGATGTCAAGTTTGGCAGAGTTGAAACTAGAGTTCATTTCAAATATCTTTGCGGCTGAGAGGTGGGTGTAAATGTGTCAATTTACATGGTATTACAATTTCATGTAACTGTAATTTTATGACTTCTTATTAATGTAGTAATCATTTTATTTATTTCAAGATCCCAGTCCTTCGGAATCTATGTTCAACATGTTACAGTTATGACATAAATGCATCCCCCCCAACAAAACATCCCAATACGGGTTAAATCACTGGGTGAGTACAGTTGTTTTAAAGATAGTTTTCTCTCACTCAGGATCGTTTTCAGCACCCATAACCTGCCGCAGAATTTCTTCACAACGGCTCTGTTCTTCGCTTTGCCATTAATACGATGTTTTGTATCTTTTTATGACCCAGAATACTAAATCTATTGACGCTCACTTTCATTTTCATTAAATATTTCTAATTCGCTGGTCAAAATTTGGATAATTTAAATTTTTTGTCACAGAAACAATATAAATAAAAGTAACCTTATAACCTTCCATCCAATACATTGTGTAACGTTTTAAGAATATCCACTACTAACCAAACAAATAATTTTAGTACAATTCAAAAACCAGCTCTATATTTTAAAACTTTGGAGCAAAAAAAACAACATCAAAAAGCCACCATGATTTTCACAATCCCATTTATATTTTGTACTACCACTCACTGAACCACCGCCATGTACTGCACCATTGTGGATCTTGAGTTCTTCGTATCCCTTTCCTTCCGTTCTCTTCTCCTCTCGTAGGCGCCTCCTTTTCTCTGCGTTCTCTTCTTCTCCCTGCCGATCTTGAATTCTGCCGTATCTCTTCCTCTGCTCTCTCAATACACCGCTACTTTAGTCTTTCTCCCGATCTTTCTTTTTAACACGTCTGCCTCCTCCTTCTCTCCATACACGACTGCCTTTTTCCTTTCACAACAATCTCCCCGTCCCTCACTACCATTGTTAGTTTGAAATTACATACAAACAACATGGTGGCTTGTTTATGTTATGTTATAATTGGATACTAGAAATTTCACCATTGTCAAAGATATTTAATTGACCATTCATTTTCACGGACGTAGTTTTCCACTTCATTCCTTATTTTAAAAAATATTTTTTTCCTGCAGATGAAAACAGACCTACAGATCCGGACTCAATTTTGGGCCATCACTCTACCTCGGAGGTTCAGACCTCTCATTTTTCTAATTAAAAACTGTCTTCAACTCTACTCACTTGAGCTAGAGTAATTATGGTAACGTTCAGTCAAAATTAAAAAAAAAATAATGCGTTTACCAAAACTCTTGACCATCATGATATCCCGTTGAAAGTGGGCTCGTATTTGTCTGAGGAAGGAGGAAGAACGGCATGATGATTTCTAGTTCACACAACTGCTGCAACAACGCGCGTGGTCTCTCAAGAATGTCGTGTGAATGCGTTTTCCGACTCTCGCAACCATGATCCTTCTCAAATATCTTTGCGACGAGGCAGTAATGCCTCATTCAGATTACGATTGTTCCAGCGATCGTTGGAACTATCGCGCATTCACACAGCGATGGTTAAAACATGTGCTGCCCTCTAGTACTGACATCTAAGGTGAACGAGAAATTGACGGTTAGCAAAGCTGATGAGGCATGCAGGACCAAGATATTACTGTGTTCAACGAGTATTTAACGAATAATTTCTCTTCCGCCCATATTCTTCCTTGCCTGGAAAAATCCACGAATGAAAAATAGTGCGATGGGAGCTTCACGAACTTTTCGTCTTTCTCTTGTTGCTTCCTCTTCCGGTCTCCCAGCGCCTAAAAATCGTAAAGTGGCAACGTCAGGAACTACGTGAACTATTGTCCGGACATGCATTCACACAGCTAGTTCGGCCAACCATCGTTAGGACGATCGGACAATCGTAATCTGGACTAGGCATAGGTGGGACCTGCGAAAATAGGGATGTGGGGTAGGGATAGAGAGAGACGGGCGTTGCCATATTTTCACAAAAGGCTTTATCAGTGCATGGAAACGTAAGTTTGTCTCGAAAATCATCTTCCCACTAGGCAACACAGCTAACTTACGCATGAAGCGTACACAAAGGAGCTCTGAAAGCGACTGAATTTTCCTGACACTGGGCTCCGCCATTCGAATTTTGTTTGTTTTTCAGGAAGTCACGTGACCTCCGCCCTCACCTAAAAAAAAACTTGGGCCACCTCTCAGCCGCAAAGATACTTGAAATGAACTCTAGTTTTAAATCTCCCAAACTTGGCATCATCATCATAAGCCAGTTATCCGAAGACTGATTTGTCCCAGCCATTCATTCCTATATGCTAGCCTTCTTCTATCGACGCATTTCTTCTCTTTTGCATCCCTCATTTTATTTTGCGTTCCTATATAAATCACTTGGGGTCACCCCTTACCCTTCTTCCCTACCTCCAGCCCCTCAACGATTGTTTTCATCACGCCATCATGTCTCAGAATGTGGCCAACTAAGTGGTACCGTCTTCTGCTTAAGGTTATTAAAAAACTTCTCTTTTCTCCCATTCTTCTTAGCAATTCCTCGTTACTTACACGGTCGATCCATTTTATCTTCATCCATCTTAGGTACCACCTCACTTCGAACGCTTTCATTCTTGACTTTTCCTATAATATCTACCACTAGCATTCTTGTAAACCTAAATTACATGTTCTCCTGCAAGTCAATGAGTTTTTCGCGTCCGTGAGGGCTACGCAAAAGCCATATCATCTTTTTTAAATCGTTTTTCTCCAACTGAGCGATAAAAAAAAATAAATTTTTAACCCACTCCTGACCGACTAGGTGAAATAAAGCCGGTAGTTCCTTATTCCAAGCGCTTAGGTTTTTTTTTTTGCTTCCCACGACTCGCAAATGATCAGTCAAGCGGACATGAAAGCGAGAGAAACAAGCATGCAGTGGAAGGTAAAAGTTTTCGGCTCAGATCTTGGAGTGTTAATGCGATATTTTAGCAGATTTACACACAAAATCAGCCAAATATGAAATTAAGCAATTAACAAAAAATTATCTTAATGGCTCAAGGGCATTTTTTTTAAAGAAAAACAATGCAATATGAAGGCAATATACTATTCTTCGGAAGAACTAACAGCTAACTGCACCGCTCGTGTATTGAAATTGAATGTTGTAAAACTGAAATTGTTACTGAATGAGTCTTCGCATTAGACGTCATTCCTCAAGCAATAAAGACGATAAAAAAAACATGCAATGTGTAAAATCAGAAGTTTTTCTTTTTTTCCTAATCTTCTTCATTTTCTTAAAGATACAATTTCCTTTTGACTTACTACTTCGAGAACATTTACATTTTTTCTCTCTTTTCAACAATCCCCCCTCTCCTCCCATCAACAACTCCCGAACAACATCAATAATTAAGTATCAAACGTTATGAATGGCTAATTTGCATTGAGAGAGATGGATGGTTTTATGAAATTCAAACAATTTAACGATGTCAATGACAATAGGGAAGTGCACTAATTTTTTTATTGCTGAATTTGAAAGTTTAGCCTAAAAAATAAACATTAGTATAGTCACTTTTATTTTCTGCATCTGGGGTATGCACTTTAAAACGTTTTGAAAGTCGGAAAATTTCATGTTGCGCTGAAACACAGTGCCTCCATCTTGATTGAGATGTGGCGTCACAAGGCAGTAGTCACCAGTGGAGTATCGCTGTATTCCGTCGCCTTCTTTAGCGCGGCGAGAGTTTCCGGGAATCGGTGGAGTTAGCTTCCTTAAAATGTCGTCTAGTACCGAAAACATGAATTCAAAATAGAATTACAAATGATTTTTTGTTCCCAATTTCATCTCGACGTCGAAACAAAAGCCTGGAGAAGATATTCATTCCCGTGCCTTAAGCACAAGCTACACGGAATAAATGGTTCAAGGCTGCTCCTGACTCTTACCTATCGATGATATTCTGTTTTGAAGATCATTTGAAGGTATTGTAAGAACAAATTGATATTTATATTATAATAATTTACTTAATAGGTACCTCAGTCACATCAGAAAGTGTGTTGAGTCAAAATATAGCATCTTCCGCGTAGACCTACGTAATTTATAAACTGAAAGTAGTTTGGTTAAAGAATTATGGCGCGACTGTTTTTTTACACGACCGGGCAAAATGCGTACTTTGCCCATGATATGTGCATATATGATAACAAACGATTTTTGTTAAAGTTAATCTTTATTTGTTGAAATTAGTACATTTATAGGTGATACAGATATAAAGGTACACGGCAGGTCGCGCGGCGTAATTTGTACTCCACTGGTGACGGGTTCATCTTACTGATCTAAAAAATTAGCTACAATACCTCGAACTTTGAAAAATCGCTATATAGGCAGTCAAAGTACATTGTAAGAATACACGAGACCTTTATAGCCCATAATGTACGTACAATGTCGAAATCCTTGGTTTTCAAAGATTGACGTATTTTATACGCCAGCGCGCCCGGTCCAGGGTTATCAACTTTTATTTCATCCTTTTTGTTAATTGAAATTATATTTCAGAATGGTTCTTTTAGCACTGCTACTGAGGTAAACTGGTAGGTACTGAGTACAAGGCACTGAGGTATGTACTGAGTAAGTAAACTCTCTTTGGAGTAATGTGAATTACAAGTGTTCGAGATATATGGCATTTTATATTCGCTTTGTGTTCTTATTAATTATGTCTGTACGCATATTGTTGCTTGCCGCGAGCCTTTAATGGTATGCGCTTTTGCAAGAGTGGTTTTCATTTTTAATGTGGAAGTTGGTCAGTATAAGCAAAGAAAATATTAACATTTTAGCGCACACCAACCCTTGTAGTCATCGTATCTCTGCGTTTGTAATGTCACTGCTAAAATACCTAAACGCCATAATGATGATAAAAAAATTGTCTCATGTCAATGATTGCTGCAATTATAATTAATGATAAACTTGATGCCGTATCATCACAATGAAGACAACAAAAAATAATGCCATGACGTAGTATTGAACCATGGTCCTTTGGGTGAGATCTGTCCTTAACTCGTGCACGCTACCACTACCCAAGCGACCCGTTATGCATTTGTTGATATTTTGGATTTATATATATAACTTGTAAAAAGTAACGCATGAAAATTAATTAATTACAGCCTAACTAACGCCCTAATTGAAAAAGATACAGCAAGGTACGCGGTCTCCCCTTGTTAGCCTTAACGTCTCGCATTTCTATGGAGCGTTGAACCTGTCCCCCTTATTCAAAAATTCAGTAACCATCAATACATCAAAGTTTGGTATACCATTTATAAATCGCTGGAATTTTCCTTCTCCCAACCAAGATTATCTTTTCTTGAACTCATCCTGGACAGCGAACCATTGCAACAACCAGCCAGCTCGGAAATAAGGCTAACATCCCATGATTCTAGTTGCGAAGGGCGAACGTTCCGGCCGGCGTGAATACATACGCAACGAATAAGTCTTGCAGCAAGCGTCTGAAATAGGTTTATTAGTTTGACTCGGTTCTTACAAAAAAGGTTTTGGCATGATAAACGGCATTGTGCCAAAATATACCCAGCGAAAAATAAATGCCGTTGCCTATGTGCGTGCCGTTGCCTAGGGTGCGACGCTCCTTATACTTTAAAGCCAGTTAAAGCGGTTGTAAAAGTTACTGATATGATCCCATTTTTTTAGGTCGCAAATAAATCTAACAGCTGAATCCATGGTAACTTGGAGTCTAGTGTGAGTGTTTTCGTCGTCTAGGTTTGTGAATAAGGCTACACAATAATCCAGGTGAGGGAAACTCGTGTCTTTACTAGAGAAATGCGTGTATCGGGGGTAAGTATTTCTCTAGCTCTGATAAGTTGATATAGTGATCCTAAGAATAAACGAGGTTACACGAGGAAAATAGGATAAGAGATGAAAGGGAAAATCGCTATGATGCATAAATTAGAGGAAATTCGTGTAATAGTGATCCATCAACACAAACTTCATACGCACTGTCTCACCAAGTTACTCTTCTATGATTATTTTCGATATCTTTCCTTTTACTAGTTTTCAAACGGTCAATTATTGAAAAAAATTATTGTCGCAATATTACGAGTATATATACGCAAAGTATAAATAAATGAAAAAAGAAAAAATATATCCTTACACAATTTAAAAAATTACTACTTCAACTAAAAAAGAAGAAAATAATTGAAAAAGATACGCGTTCACACCAAAAATTTTAAAAAGTAAATACTGCATTCATATTTCCTATTACTTTCACGTATTTTCATAATAAAATAGTTCTGATTCATGTGCTAATTTTCAATTAATTAGTAAACAAGTTTCTGCTTACAAAAATATGACACAATACGCGCACAACACAGACAAATGCGCCCAATAATTATTGTTTTGTTAACTGGCTGGTTGAGGCGAATTTGGATTACCAGGACAGCTTATGACGCGCCACAGGCGATGGCTTCATGGTGGGGCCATGGACGACCTCGCTCCTTAAGCATCTCGTCGCCAACTCTGGCTTCTAAAACGACAGCCCCTTCTCTGTGAATCAAATGGCGAAGGATGAGAGTAAATTTTATAATGGGTTCAGTATGGACATGAGATTAAGTGACAAGAAGGGAAAGAAAGCGCACTGATATGATCAGGAAAAACGATTACCGATCGCTTGGCGCATTAGGCGGGAGATCTAGTAACTAGCGAGTTCCGGGCGGGTCCAGCGTTACGCATCCTCTAGAAAAAAATTTCTTTCTTAAGTAAAATGTTACCACTACAATTTTTTTACCTTGCAAAGGAAAGTTGTTCTTAAAACGCACAAAAATTAGAAAAGTCGATAAGGTCCTCCACGCATCCTCTAGAAAAAATGTTTCTTTCTTAAATAAAATATTACCACTACAAATATTTTTTACCTTGCAAAGGAAAGTTGTGCTTAAAACGCACAAAAAATGAGAAAAGTCGACTAGGTATCTGCATTGTTCAAATTTTTTTTGAAATTTTGAAATAGGGAAGTGCACTAGTGTTTCAAATGCACCAAAAAGTACTCTGTTTGTCTGTCTTTGTCTAAAATTTGTCTGTTTTGTGCGCGTATTGTGTCATATTTTTGTAAGCAGAAACTTATTTACTAATTAATTGAAAATTAGCACATGAATCAGAACTATTTTATTATGAAAATACGTGAAAGTAATAGGAAATATGAATGCAGTATTTACTTTTTAAAATTTTTGGTGTGAACGCGTATCTTTTTCAATTATTTTCTTCTTTTTTAGTTGAAGTAGTAATTTTTTAAATTGTGTAAGGATATATTTTTTCTTTTTTCATTTATTTATACTTTGCGTATATATACTCGTAATATTGCGACAATAATTTTTTTCAATAATTGACCGTTTGAAAACTAGTAAAAGGAAAGATATCGAAAATAATCATAGAAGAGTAACTTGGTGAGACAGTGCGTATGAAGTTTGTGTTGATGGATCACTATTACACGAATTTCCTCTAATTTATGCATCATAGCGATTTTCCCTTTCATCTCTTATCCTATTTTCCTCGTGTAACCTCGTTTATTCTTAGGATCACTACATCAACTTATCAGAGCTAGAGAAATACTTACCCCCGATACACGCATTTCTCTAGTAAAGACACGAGTTTCCCTCACCTGGATTATTGTGTAGCCTTATTCACAAACCTAGACGACGAAAACACTCACACTAGACTCCAAGTTACCATGGATTCAGCTGTTAGATTTATTTGCGACCTAAAAAAATGGGATCATATCAGTAACTTTTACAACCGCTTTAACTGGCTTTAAAGTATAAGGAGCGTCGCACCCTTTTGATAATAACTTAAGCCTTCAGTGTCTTAACGACCGGTTACCCGCCCTACCTGTATGAGAAATTCGTAAGAAAAACTGAAGTACACAACATACGCACCCGAAAACATACCATTGATCTCCATATCCCAAGACAATGCGCGCCTCATATGAATAAAGCGTTCATAGTAGCCGCCTCGAGAATATGGAACTCTATTCCAGCCCAAATAAGAAGCATTACAAGCATAAAAAAATTTAAACATAGCACATATGGGTTTCTGAAAAATGCCTCATTAACTTCAAGTTGAATTCTTCTTGTTTATTACTATTTCTAATGTTTAGTCTGCTTATTATTATTATTTAATTGTTATTGATACACATATGAATAAATAATTAACTGAGTTAGAATTGTGTTAAATCACAGTGTTATCCTAGTGCTTTGGTTTCTTTTGGAAAAAAATATTGTTTGTTTGACACTATTGTCATAATAAATTATCACCTTAGATTCTTGTAATTAGTCTGTTACATCAAAGTGTGATTTTTTTATTTTGTTGAAAATATTATTTTTCTGAATTGTTTTCATGCTATTGGCGATCTGCACAAGATGAATTTGTTTGAAATTTTATTTATAAATGTACCAATGCTGAAAATGTAAAAAGTTGTACATTTATTTTTTCATGGGCCTCAGTGCTCACGAAAATAAACGAAATTGTTATCATTATTATGATCTGGGAAACATTTGTGTAGGAAATACTCCAATCAGCCGTCGCTCACATTCTAATTTTACATCTATTAGCCACTGCTAAAAAGTAGTAGGAAATGAAGACATATATTATGCTAGCCACTCCGTGAAAATTCTGTTTCCACCATCATACGATCGACTTTCTTAACTTACGTACCATCAGTAATTAATACCTTATCAGCTCTTATTTGCTATTTTTATTTGTAAATATTTCATTGCTGAATAGCATGAAGAAACCCAGTATGATAAATCCGAAAATCGCATGTTATTCGTTTTCTCTCAGCCTAGGAAGTTAAAAAATTCAATGGCAGTATAAAAAGAGAGGTTATACCGTAATGAGGTTAATGCAGTAACGAGGGATTTGAAATGGAGAATACACAAAGTTGATATCATTATTTGGAAACTCGCAGCATGTACTTGTACAGCTGATGTGGATGGATTTATGAAAATCAACTTACGATTAAATATACTTCGTACCACCTATACAAAATTTAAATTATTCAAAGCCCCAAGATTAAGCTACGAATTAAAACATTTTGCGGATTATGGAAAGCAACTTGAAAGTGTTCCGCATCTCCCATCAGCATTTCATATCGAGTAAAGTTGGTAAGAATATTTAAGTAGAAGATTTTCCTGTCGGCTACTGAATGTGTTGTCAACCACCGCGCAACGAAATGGGTTTTTATAAAGGCACCAATCGCGTCGCTAGTGGGAACTGCGATCCGAATTACACGGAGAAATTAATGAAGCGTTATTTGACGAATATTGACCCATTTCCGCCCACCACAGCCATTTGGCTACGGTGGGTGCGTATGTGCTTCTTCACGCTATCAAGTGGGCCCTGATTGGTTGCTTCTCGATTGGTGTTGTTTACCTATATTGTTGTTAATTATGCTCTTCCTCGTATTGCTTAACCGGAAGCTTTTGCTCCCCATTGTTGGTGTCTCTTCGAGTCCAATTTGATTCGCATCTTTTGCGTTACATTCCCAGAAATCGTCAGTGCGGCATAGAATATTCATATTTTGGATTCCTAAACTTGAAGACCGGCAGTTTAACGCAAGGATGGCAAGTGAAACGAAACGAAAATGTTTCGTTTATAAAACATCGAACTTAAAAATCGAGTGGCCAGTTTGCGTTCACCGTTCTCCTGTTAGTGGTAAAAATATGAGCGCCCCATTCATCTAACGGCGGTAGGCCGAACCTCTAATTCAACTTCATTCAACAATACTTCGCACTCGGTGTATCGGTCGAACTAAACCGTTCGAAAGTGAAGCACGTGGTCCCTTCGGTGCGAAACATTGGGTGCTTTCCAATCACCTTGCGCAGATTAGCTCACATCGCAACAGATTGAAACACATTAGCGCACAAAGAAACAGACGATTGGAACGCATCTGCGCTGATGTGTTTACAAATGGTGGACCGATCGGCGGCAAAAGTTGAATGTTCAAATGACCTGTAGCTTTTGAACTGACCTTCGCCACATGATCAATCAAGAAGGATGATAAATGTTCGTCTATATCATTTTGTATTTATATAAGCACTAGTAAGTATTAATTGAAATAAAATACTATGGAACTATCGCTACTTAATAATTACCTCTCCCGAACCGCTACTGTGCCGGCAGTTATACCAGTTATACTTCATTTCGCATTTCTGGATTGAGATACACATACAATAATAATTAATAATCCATATCACGCAGGTAAAGCCGTAAAAAATGTTAACACTGCATTATAAATCTGCCGATTCTATAGTTATTTTGCGGTACTGAATTACAATTAATGGAATAGAATTAACGCCACATGAACGTTAAAGGAAATTTGGTATATAATACGTCCGCTATCCATGTAAGCTAATGAAATAAATCTGCTTAGAATCTAAGCAATATAACATATTAGTTTAATAGCTTACATTCTCCATTTCTAATTTTTTTGATAAGGACAATTTCTCTAGAAAATCGACTAGCCTCCTCTTGCTATCGTCCTTTGCTCATGTTATATCAATCATTACGTTTGACGAAGATAATATTATATTTCCCAAATTACGAGCTTAATTAAACTTATGTAAGACATATACAGATCAAATTATAGTTTGTTATTCTCAAATGATCATCATACTTATCTTTGAGATGGTGGAATTCATTTTCCGTCGGCAATATATTTTCCCGCCATCATTAGTTTTGTCTGCTAGCGCAGACGAACAACGGTGCAGGATGTGTTCCCATCTGTTTAGCGCAGATGACGTCACAGGTGCGATTGGAACACGCTCTGAGCTAAACAGTTTCAAACAGATCAGCGCAGATACGTGATTGGAAAGCACCCATTATCTGCGTTTCGTTTCGTCCCAGAGTTTTAGTTTAGTTTCAACCGGAAGTAGTTTTGACTCCGATTTCTTTTCGACTCTGAGTTTAGCTCCCCGGTTTTAAATCCATTTCGTTTCGTTTCCACATTTCGCTCCCGGGAATGAAACTATTGAAATTTTACTGCTTTTGGCTTTCCTTTAGTTTCTGTTACCACTCCTAGTTGAACGGCAATGGAGGGTATAGGTGCCGACAAGAACTTGGCTCCATATTCTATTCTACCAATAAAGACGATGGCAAACTAAGCCGTTGAAATTTTGGTAACATGCGTCGAAAACAATACGCGGTGGAGAAAACTGGAACTATTCCTATAGATCATACGCCGGGAAAAATATAAATTCTACATACTACGTATATGTTGACGTAGTTACATGCTGCGGAAACGCTACGAAACGCACGGAAGAAATATTCAGAGCGTAGCTACCATCCCTCCGTGAACGTGGTAGTACATTGAGGGCAGTGATGAAAGAAAGGAAGGGGATGGTGGTAGAGGCCGTGATGCAGTGGAGGATGATGGGTAGCGGGCGGAAAGGAAGCTGGGGGGACAATCGGCCCGCTGCAGCTGGAGGGGAACAAAAGAAGATAAGACGCGCACTCAGGCGATAACAATCAAGGAGACAACGACACGCGGTCATTCCCACGACAGAGATCCTGTTAACCCGCGGACTGGATCGCCACTAGTTATATTTAAATAGCCATACAACTAAAAATAACGAAGTGTTCTGTTTCAGGATTAGCAGTAGTTTTTGCATTGAATTAGTTATTACTTTATATGTTCCCTAGATTTTTATTCAGTGCCGTCCGCGGTTTCAGCGACTGAGCGTCATGGTCATCATTCACAAACTCATGGAATTTTAATATTAAAGTATTCTACCGATTAAGGTAGGTTTCCATGGAGTACTTATGAAGTATTCAGGCAGCCGCCTTCCTTATTATTATCTTAATCAATATGAAATATTGCCACTAAGTGGCGTTTATTTCTGTAGTATTTGTCCCAACGATCATTTTGTGATTCAACCCGTAAGCAGTGGTGTCATTGTTCCAGAACGCGCAAGAACGCCGTTCCGGCACTGGTTAATAAAAGATAATATAATAAGTCAGTCAACCAAAAGACTAAACCATCAATCATAATGGACAACTTTTATCAATTTTGTTGCCTCAAAATTTCTAATGTACCTATACATTCGTAACCAAGAAAAAATTTGTAATAAGATGTAAATAATAACTTGTAATAAAAAAGACAGGGATTTTTTTTCCCACGTGTCGTTATTCTACATTTTTTCCTGGAGTCCTCCTTCCACCTTGGGTTTTCCCGTATCTGCCGGCCTCGGTGTCGGCGGGGCTAAGTTCTCGCCTGACAATCCGTAGGTCGTGGGTTTGAATCCCGCCTGGGTAGGTGATCTCTAACCAGGGCATGGATGTTTGTGTTGTGCTTTGTCAATGTTGAAAGCCCGTTATAAAGGCCGCAACGTGCAGTTTACGGGGAGGTGGGAAATAAATAAAATCTCTTTAGTTGTATCTTTTCTCACTGTCTCCACTCTGCACGCCTGTTTCCCACCCCTTCTTCAAACATGTCAAATCCTCCCCTACCCCTTTCTCAAAGGTATAGAGGTGATGTTTGAATGTAAGACAGTGTCTTGTACCAGAGGATGGCTCTGTGAACCCAAGCGCGTCGTACGCATTAAAATATTGTAGAAAAGTGCTGCCATCTCTTATTTAATTATGTCGAACTTCCACCAGATAACGAACGCCTGAATGTGTTAGACTTAAAGAGAGTTATATTTAACTTTAATATATAATAATAATATATAACTTTATTCCAGTTACAATCAAATATATTACATTTTACAGCATACTTAAATAATGATGGAATATATGGGTACCCCTTTGAATAGTTATGGGGCTACCATCTTAAACTTTTTTCATAGGTCTGGTGCTAGAACACATGAGAAGTAAAATTTCTTTGCATTCAGTTATTTGTTCTATTGCCGATTGCATTCATTATTACAAAATGTATTTCAAATATTCGCACAATGATAACTATTTTTCTTGTATAAACGCATAATTACATACATAGAATATACAATATACCTTTTATTGTAAACTTTTTAACCCACCTTTCTTAGTAGAAACTCTACTTCCTCACATCTCATAAGCCATTTTTTTTTTACAGCGGATGCAAATCCCCATCTTTTTTCCGAGTTTGCTACATTACTCGGCAACATACTAAACAATTTAGGCCCTAAGTAATTGTATGACTGTCGATAAATTTCAGTCGTCGGCCTAGGTATATGGAAGTTTCTCCAAGATCTGATGCCATAAGTTTGTGGTCTGGAAACGTTAAGGAAAATGTGTTCCGGCACTGCTAATTTTTCCATGACGCCACTGCCAGTCCGGTGTTTTTCGGAAAGGAGTGAGTGCATTCCACCGATACAAATCACGGACAAAATCTCAGGCGCGTGAATTCAAAACTGTCAGGGCAGGGAGGCCAGTCCATTTCCTTGGGCCACCTCGTACTTGGAGGATTTTTTATTTGAGCAACCAAACCATTGCTCTGAACCCGGGACCATCCGATTAGAAGCAAAGCACTTTACCCAATTAACTACCGCGCTTCCCGACAACGACATAGTAAGAAGCAAATTAAACAATGAATAAACATTTTCCGACGTAGAAGCAAAGCATTCTACCCAATTAACTTCCGCGCTTCCCGACAACGACATAATAAGAAGCAAATGAAACAATGAATAAACATTTTCCGACGTAGAATTGCCTGTTTGCAATCAAAAGGGGAACCTTTAATTATTAGTTAAACTAAAAATCACGATTACAAGATGAACTGCTGGAGAAAAATAAAATATAACGTAAAAATCATGTACACAAACATACACCTGGGCCTCACCCATGGAGTCATGAATGTTTCCCCACTTATTACGTTTGCATGGGAAACTCAAACAGTCCTTCTTTTTTCTCTCGGCATTTACGGATATTTGCCTGAACGATGTTTTCTTCCGACCTTGTGAAATATTTATTTATCCGTGTAGAGACTTTCAGGGGCTCCTGGAAGGGGATCTCGAGAAAGGCTTAGGAGGAAAAGGATTTACCTATGCAAAGTAGAAAGTTTGCCTTCCAATTTCTGAGGAAAACTCTGAGGAAATCTTTTCCAATACTCGAGGATACTCTGAGTTAGGACGACGACTGCATTTTTAAATTAATTTCATGCTGTTACTAAAGCGATTTAACGAGGTATGTTGCTTATTTGAACCAAATTAAAGCTCGAAAAAACTCGTTGTACATTGCTCATAGTTATAATCAGATTTAAAATTGCAAAGCTTAAAAAAGGTTAAAAATAAATTTCCTGCGCTTATATTCATTTTCGCCAGGCCTCCTTTCGCCAAGGAAGACCGGATGGCTATTCGTTGATAAACCAATATCTTGGTCAAGCAATGTATTTTATTTAAAATATGAAATAGGCCCTTATAAAGGTACCAGGTTTAACATATTAGAAGCTTACTTTCAGGAGGATAACTAATATTAGGTGCTCAGCCCTTCTGTTTGTATCTTACCTATAATTTATTTTTTCCCCGCGTGTAGAGTATATTTCTATTTTCAGCTTTGTTATATTTCTACCTGCAATGTATAACAGTATTCATGCGAATGTGGGTCCAAGATGGATAAGCTACGGATAAAAGACGCTGAAGTTACTCTATTTGAAGAATTTACTCGCGGCTCTTGTCTAGAAAATGCTGCCGACGAAAAAGAGAAAGAGAACGCTTGAGATAACCGAAAGAAAATACGAAATATCTATTTAGAAATTCTATTATCTGGGAAGCAGGAAAAATAGCGATGGGAGAAGTAAGAAAGAAAATATCAGAAGAATTGCCCAGTTAAATAGATCATTCCGCCAAAAGAGAGATCTACTTACAGCGGGAAATATAAGCATTGAAGCAAAGAAACTATCAGAACGTATATCGGGTGTATGGCTCACTACGGAAGTGAGGCATAGAAAATGACAGCAGCGGAGAAAGCAAGGATAGAGTCCTTCGAAATGTGGTGATGCAGAAGAATGATGAGGATCAAATGGATCGACCGAGTGAGTAATGAGAGGGTCCTTAGAAGAGTTGGAGAGAAGAGAAGCCTCATGAAAACTGATGAGAAAAGCAAACTATCTTATACGCCACATTTTGAAATGTGATTGCCTGATGAAAGCAATCGTCGAGGGACAAGTAGATGGTAAGAAGGGAAGAGTAAGACATCGAACAAAATATGTGGAACAGGTAAAGAAGGATGTAAAAGAAAAGAAATACTTTGTTGTGAAAAGATCAGCTGTGAGGAAAATTAAGTGGAGAACTCATTCAAACAAATTTTAGGATTGCTAACCAGAAATGATGATGGCAAAAAATATGGCAAATATTCATAAAATATGACAAAGATAGGGCCAGGAAAAATATTATGAAATAACTGAAGCGACGCCACTTACATCAGACAAATGGTGAAGATGATTTAGTACTATGAGGAGTGCTAAAAAGAGGTAATATTATCTCTGAAGGAGCATAAAGACACGTGTTACGGGGAAATTTTCCCCTAAGGCTGAATTAAAGAGCTCGGGAGTACGTCTTGAATTTCTAATAGACGGACGTGGCGTCCTAATGATAGTGAATATTAAGACGGGGGGCATAAAATGTTCTGGAAGAGCCAGACACTAAACAAAGTAGACCACGCGGGAAATCACAGGGAAAGAACTTAGTCAAAATCCAATACGATGGTTAACTCTTTAATTTGAAAATTTTCCCCTGTCTTGAAAAGAAAAAGCCAAAATTCAAACAGGATTTGCTTGAACATTATCAAAAGACTTGTAAACAAAAAATCTTTTCATGCATTAAAATTTCAATTATTTCTATTTTGAATGAATATATAGAATTGATGCATGCTTCATAGAACGAAGTGGTGTAAGTCACTTGGCGAAACTCGGCGGAAGTATCTACTTTTTCCTCTATGTTTAGTTAAAAAAATGCCTAAAAACAGGCTCCGCCATTTTGTTGTATATCTAATGGTTAATTATTTTACAATACTTTTGAAAACCCTCAAAATAGAAGAAAAAGAAGTATTTATTAGCGCGGTATGATATTTTTGCTAATAAAGCTATCCGGAAAACCACTGCACGAGGATGAAGTTGGTAATTTTCAGAAAAAATCGAGGGTGGTCGTTTTTCGTTAAATTTGTTCAAGTTTGACCTCATTTATATTGTTAACGTGAGGGCAGAGGAAGGAATAAATTGGGAAAGTTTTACAAAATATATTTAAGAATGTTCATGCGAAGTTTCAATTTCCTAACTAAAAAAATCGTTTTTGAGGTTTTGGCCAGCTTTTTTCGATTCCAGCCCACTGTGCGTCGGCGTAAAACTTGCACACCCTAACCCAGTTGGAAAACGGAGAAGAATTGAAGAGGGAAAGATAGCAAGTCACAAAATGTGAACTTTACAGGAGAAGAAAGGAAGAGGTTTGCCAACATTGTGAAGCTTATATTAGTGTACAAACTTCGTCAATCGTAGCAACTGATAAATGGTAGGTACCAATTGACTTCCTTCCTTGGCCATGTCATTGGCCAGTGGCGTAGCCAGGTATTTTGTTCCCGGGGGGTCCAAAATCCAGGGGGGGGAGAATATTTGAAAAACAGGGTACTAAGCAGAGAGTTTTAAACTAATTTTAAACTTCATTTTTCAAAGAAATCTTTTGTAAATTCATGATTTTTCAATATTTGGTTTCTTCTTTGTGTCTTCATCTTTGTGATGCAAAATAAGTGTGCTTTTATACTTCGAGGGGGGGGGGTCTGGACCCCCTTCGCTGTGCCACCGCCATAGGAATGTGCACAGCATGAAATTTTCCATGAAAAAACGAAATTTCGTTTTTTTTCTGACTTGCTACCTCTTCCATGACAACGCTTCAATTAATTTAACTCATTCACCGGGAAAAACTCAGATATTTCAATTTAATTGCACAATTCAGTCTTACGGAATTCGTGTTTTTTGAAATGAAGAACGACAACCAAAGCGGAAGGAGTTGAAGACCAAAAGAGCTTTTACCGAAGAAAGGCGCCAAGGGGACTACGGCTCAATGTCATAAGCGTTGGACGGATTACAGTACCGAAAGTGACCTTCGCACGCGGATGGGTCTGAAAAAATCTCTGCCTTTTCCGGGACTTGAATCAAGGGCCTCGAAATGGGAAGCTAATATTGCAGCAGTAGGGTAGCTAGGAATTTCGTTCTAGGGGGGATTCCAAAAACAGTGGGGAAATTTTTTTAAAAACAGAGTACTAAGTAGAAGGTTTAAAAGTAATTTTAACACTTTTGTAATCGAAAGAACTTCATTTGTCAAAGAAATCTTCTGCAAATTCATGATTTTTCAATATTTTCTTTTCCATTGTGACGGAAAGAAATTGTGTTTTTATACTTCGGGGGGAGGGGAGGGAGTTGCGGACCCCCCGGACCTCCATCCTCCAGCACCACACCAGCCTGATTACTGAGAATGTCTGTGCAAGTGTGCATGAAAGTACATAAATTTAACTATGCCTGAATGGGTCAGTTCACACAGATCTGAAATCGTAAATTGTTTAAAGAATTCGTTGGATGAAAGAATAAATTAACGACGAAAAACAATTTATTCGTTCGCTCGATGCGACGGTTCGACTCCACTTCAACATCAAGACGCTGGTGACTCCAAAAAAATCAGCAATGCGCTCGTTTACTTTTTAAAAAAATTAATGTTGACTTTGATTAAGTTAGAAAGTGAGGTGAGCCATGCTTTTCCATTTTTGGTTCCGTCGCCTACTCCTCAGATATTCTCGGCGAAAAATCGACGATGAGTTGGTTTAAGTTTTCTCGGGTTTTCTACCGCGTGAGTTGAAGGTAGGTCGACGCGTCAGAAGAGGGTACATGCCATGAAGGCAAGGCAAATTATGTGTGGTTGAATGTATTGCACTCAAGATCTGCTACGCATATCACGCAAAGTTCTCGAGTGCCCATACCCCTTGTATTGCGGGTCAATGGGCTCAGGAACCGCTCGACATCAATTTGCTTTACCACAAAAAAAAGTTGCAAATTTGTACAGGATTTTATCGTTCCATTGCATAGAATAAGTATCACTTTAACTGTTGATGAAAATATCACCGCGGATATAAACGGAGATAAGTAAGTTTATCTCTGACTTAGTTAAAATTTAATAGAAAAACAGTTAATTTTTAATTAATATATAATGGTAATTTGGAAAGTGAAATTTTCCAAGAATCATAGCTTAATACTATCTAATAAGTGTATACTAGCGTTGTATATTCGTCAATACAACAATATTTTCGCTTTGTTTCCACACCAGGGCAACAAACATAGAGATATTTTGCAAAAAATGTAGCTTTGGACTCTCGCGATTTTTTTGTCACTTTTTGAAGGATAATATACATATAACGAACATAAATAAATAAAAACGAGTTAACATATTTGGGTACTTAGGCATTCTAGAACAATACTATGTAACTTTTGGATCAGTATAAAATGGTGAAAAATTGTGTTATGGCCAGCTTTTTTCGATTACCGTCCACCATGCGATAAAAAAAAGTGCACGGATTGAAATTTGATTGGTGTAATTTTTCACTCGGTGACGCGGGGATAATGTCACTTAAAAGTCGCGGGTTCAAACCCCACCTGGGTTGATTTACCACAATCCGGGGCATATATGTATGTCACTGCCAAACAAGTTAATTGTGAGAATAGACTATCTAGTCCTACCTTTGTAATTGAGACGACATCATTGTAATTATCAGGTCTGAGGGATATTAAGTCAAATTACGTCCGGTTAATTTGATATGAACGATGTTTTACGCTGCGAGCTTAAATTCTCGCCTCTTTTCATTGCACCCTTCCTGTGAGAGCGTGTGGTGTGTAGGTAGTGTGAGGGTATGTGGGTTCGGCAGTTTTTATTTCCTCACTCTCTCTCGTGTTATTCCAACCCCTGCAGAGCGCAGCAGCGGGAGGGTAAAGCAAAGGAGGGTGGGTGGGGGGGTGCAGTGAATGCGAGGGGGGGGGGGGCTCTCCTCGTTAAATCGATCGCTCCACATCGCCTGCGCACTCCTCCCATATACCTCCCCCTCTCCTCCTCCTCCTCCTCCCCTACCTCCCCTCTCCACCCTCCCCCATCTCCACTATATTCAACCCCCTCTTGCACTTTCTCCCGGACCTCTTCAAGCGTAAAGAGTCCCTCACCCCCTCGCCCATTCGGTCGGTCTCGCGTAGGCGGCGCGGGTGAGAGCCTGAGTGTGTACTCACAGTCAAAGGTCACGGGTTCGAGACCCGTCTTGATGAAGTTTTTTTTCCCGCCGGAGTTGGTTTTCTAGCGTCTAAGAATGACATGACTCTGCAGAATTAGGTAGATGGGGAAAAGAATTTTGATAAGAAACAAAGACTTAATTTGTGGAGGACCTCCTCAGTCATCTCAAGGAGTTGGTTATCAGAGCGGGGAGAAAATGTTTAGTTTTTCATTTTTGCCACATTTTTTTAGAAATTCCAAATTTCTTTAGTTATTCACGGGGGAAAAATGCACAATTAACCTTAATCACATGCACACATGAGGTGGGTGGTGTATGCTGGCATATATTAAACATTGAATTTAAATACCTTGCTTACACAATCAGCTCAAGCAATAGTGAATCATATGGGATAAAAAACAGAACAAATTCAGCCAATAGAAGTATGTATGCCCTGAAAATACTGCTAACATCCAAAATTTTATCCATCAGACCCAAACTTGAAATTTATAAAACCATAATAAGACCTATCCTTTTATATGGAGATGAATCATGGGTTAACGACATAAGGAACGGAAAAGAAATTAATTGTCTTGGAAAATAAAGTATTGAGGAAAGTTTTTGGACCAACAAGAGAGAATGGAAGCTGGAGAAGAAAACACAAAAGGGAAATCAGGGTCCTATTCGACTCGCCCGACTTCGCAGCTGAATCTAAGAGCCGCAGATTGCAATGGGCAGGGCACATAATCAGTGACGCCGACTCTATGGGGCTTGAGGGGGCCCGAGCCCCCTCAAAGATTCGTTTGGGGGGGCGGAGCCCCCTCAATAATTCAAGATAATAATTAAGTTATATTATGCTTTGTGAAATCACAAAAATATATTGGTAATTTTTATTTCCCATGTTTGACGATAGTTACCTTTTAAATAAATTCAACAATGTGTGTTGAAACAAATAATTATAAGGTTAAGCAGGTTAACTGAATCAAGTAGTGTGAATCATGGTTGTGTTTCGGTGCTGCGACACACTTTGGATTTAAACTCTTCCCGGGGAAAAACCTCCGATATGGGCCCCCCCAATATTTTTTATAAGTCGGCGCCCCTGCACATAATGCGAAGAGAGCAGGATGCCCGAGTAAAAAAGTCTGGGCAGAAAACCCTGATGGGAGACGACCTCCAGGAAGACTGAGAAAAAGATGGCAGGATGAGGTGCTGATTGATATGGGGACAATGGGAGACAGTGAGGCGGATGCAGAAGTTAGAAAGAGTTGGAGGCAGACAGTTGGCGAGGCTGAATACCATTTAGGGTATAAATGACCATTGGAGTGAGTGAGAGTTTATTAAACATATTGAAGTATACCGGGACTGGACACGGTCATATCTTTACGGAGTCACCCGCAATGCACAAATTACGAAAAATCCACAAATGAAAATGCGCCTCGGTAGTTCCACTGGCTAAAGCACTATCTAACAATTTGATCGTTGGATATTTCTTCCTCATAGAATGGTCCTCCAAGATCGTTAGAACATTAATGGCTTTGCCTGGTTTCGCTAGGGTAGGACCCGCCCGCCTTTGTGGCGGTGCGGGATTCCTCGTCCCTTCCTTTCCTTCCCTATCCCCCTATTCCCAGGAGGCGTCGTCGGGGTCCTATTGCGGCGGCGCCTCCTTCCTTTCTCCTTCCCGTCCTCCCCACTTCTGGGTGCAGAGGCGGAAAGCTCGCGCTTACAGTCTCTGCCCCAGGAGCGTAACCTTGCGAGCCCGCCCTGGAGTCTCGTCTCCACTGGCTAAAGCACTCGACCGGAAATCGGGGGATCCGAGTTCGGATCCCAGTCGAGGCGAATGACTTTTTCCCTGTGGATTTTTCGCACAATAAACATATAATTTGTCGATGACCGAAATTTTGTTTTCGTTCCATGCCATCAAATTAAGTCTTTAATTTTTTGTGACAGTTATCTTTCCATCACTCGTCCAAATGAAAGATCGGGGGTTCGAGAGCAGCCTTGATGAATTTTTTCACTCAGAGTTGGTTTTCTGAACGCGGAGATAATGTTTAGTTTTCCATATTTTCCACGAATTAATTCTTTATTTCTTCAGAATTTTTTTTTACATCAATCTCATTATAGAAGTCATTTGTTTATTCAGTTGGCCTCGTGTAGGTGGCGCGAGGAGAGCCAGAGTGCGCTCCAAGTCAAAGTTCACGGTTTTGAGACCGGTCTTGATGAAGTTTTCCCCTACAGAGCAAAAGTCTGAACGCGGAGTAAATGTTTAATTTTCCAGATTTTCCGCTTCTTTTTGGGGAATTATTTAAAACCATCATCAGGGCTATGAATGAAAACATGAGAACAAAATAAAATACAATGATATACAATATTGTTATATAAAGAGAAGTTACGAAAGTTTTTTTTACAATAATATAATAAAAAATAATAAGAGAATGCAGAAAAATTTTGACATACCTTAGCTTTATTTATTATTAATGGTAACTAGGTTTGGTAATGGCTTAGTAACCTAATACCAATAAATATGTGCAAAGCAAGGGTTAGTTAAAATTTTTGTGCATTCTCCTCTCAGTTTTTTCATTATATTATTGTAAAAAAACTCTTTCGTAACATTTAATTATGAAACAATTTTGTATATCATTGTATTTTATTTTTTTCTTATGTTTTCATTTATAGCTATGATGATGGTTTTAAATAAACTGAAACGTTGGCTAATAACTTTTTTGCATCATATACATTTGACCCATACTCCAAGAATTATTACATCATTAGTCATAAGAAAAATTAATAAAATAAAGGTATCAGAAGAATAAAGATAACCTGATTCCTTTTTTGAAAGTGTTATTCGCAAAGCTTAATTTTAGTTTTTTTAGAGTTGTATTATTTTTAAGCTGTAAAATGCTCACTTTTTAAATTACGTTCTTCTAACGAAATTTCTATTTTTATTAACTTCTATCTAGTTTTTTTAACAGCCAAAATAGTGCAATTTCCCAAAATTTTCAGGGGGAGGGCCCTATCGTTGGTCTCAGCCAGTCTCAGCCGATGGTCCCCAACCACCCCAGATCGCCCCTGCTGCCAATGGAACTGAAATTTCCAGATAAGAATCCTGCCAGTGTCTTTAAATTATCCTGAAATCATCAAATGCTTCTTTCAAAGGGCGGCTCAGCGCGTCTTCCATCGGATTACCTAGGTTCTGCTACTTTGCATGTTTTCGTACAACTTTACGTTCTACTCATAGGCCTCACTTTCACGAAACAAGATTGGGAAGATAATACTACAATATATTTTTTTTTAATCTTAAAAAAATTAATTTTAAGGAAGGGGGACTAGAGAACACTGTGAGCTTTTGAGATGCTGTTGTGACGAAGAATGGAGAAGAAGAGGAACCACGAAGTGCTGGACATGGTGGGCGAGGAGAGGCAGCATTCAGATGAGATACGGAGGAGACAGAAGGTATGAATGGATCGAGTACTTAGCGGGGAGGGATGTTGAAAACGGTGCTGGAGGGTCGAGCCTTAGATAAACGGAGAAGAGGAGGGAAGAGAATAGGATTTTTAGATTATATTGAAAGGGAGTTATATTATAAGGAAAGGGAGCGGGCCTTATTTTGAATTGAAGAAGGAAGTATATGAAGGAAGAGGAGGCTCCTTAGATAATCCATGGAAACCTACCTTAATGGGTAGAATACTTTGAAAAAATTCTGATCTAAAGGTTCCATGCTGGAATCCTGGGAGAAGATTCGGATATATCCAAATATAATCCTCGAAGTGAGAGTTGTCCCAGGGAAATAAAATAAAATCGAGAAGATAATACTATAATAAATTTAAAAATTATCTAAAAAAACTTTAAAATTTTGACTAAAAATTAGGAGACATAGCCTAAAATTAAGAAATAAATTTTAAAACCCGAGTTTTTGATCGAACTAAAAAGAAGATAAAAACCACTCTGCCTTCGCCCAAGGCCCCACGTTAAAAAATTTATTTAGATTAAATACCAAAAATTTTCTAAAGCAAAAATGTTAGGAGCATCAATTTCGACATTATTAATAAAAAAATATCCCTGAAAATGTTCCTTAAACTACTACCGGCCAATTCCAGTTGTAAGAGAATTACCTTTAGAGAAAACTATGCAATAGGATATTTCGATTGAATTGTAAAATACAAAAAAATTGTAAAACTTAAATGTGTATGATCAAAAAACGTTTCTGAAGGTGATTTTCATGTACAGAAACAAAATTGATTATCGAAATACCTTCTAAATATGCCCAACATTAAAATGTGACGGAATTACTGACAGGTCAACCTCCTAAGTCTAATATTTCAAACATCTTCAAAACTCTGTGAATCGAAGTATAGTTTGAAAAATTTTAGTAAGGCTTTGAATAATATTGATATTATAAAATATTGATTATAATAATTATCAAATATTGATTTAATAAAATTCAATCAATTAGCTGTTGATTTATAAAGATAAAATATTTCGGGCCTAAATTTTCATTTGTGAGAAAAAGTTGACATTTTCATGGAAATGCGCTGCTACAATAATCCCAAAGAAACGATGATGATAATGAATTTATTTCATTTCAGAGTAAATGTAAAGCGAATATGCACCACGTTTTTGGTTTTGAACATGTAGTCTTTCATCTGTAACATTTTTAACGTGGGACCTTAGGCCAAGTCAAGGTAGTTTATTTTCTTTTTGTCCGTTCGAATAAAATCGTGGGTTTTTAAAATTTATTTTTAATTTATCGTAAAGATATTGTCATTTATCGATATGTTGTTCTTTCCCGTTGAATTCGAAAAATCGCTTTTCCCAGGATATTTCTGAACTCTTTGCGATATTTTATGTTATGTGAGCGAAGACTAGATTCGCATTCGTATTGCCCTATGAAGTGATGAAATAATATGTGAAAGATTTGAAAAAAATATTATGTACATGTTGAAGGCAATGTAAATTTGGACAACGGTTTATTTTTGATTTTTACCCTCTAGTTGACGAAAAGAGAGGTAAATGAAATTATCCTCCCTGTGTTTTAAACCGAGTCCTACGGTGGATACGGTCTTAGCCATTCTACCCTTCACACCCACACGATCCGGTGAACTATCTCCTGCATCCCACCTCACAATTCCCCAGTAAAGTCCTAAGGTCACATCGAGGTTACGGCGACCGTTGGGAGTATTTTTTAGCTCTTCAATTACGATGTAGGTAATACATTTCATTTCAGCGGTCTGCGGAACGTCAGCAGTATATTTAGAACTTTCGAAAGAACCAAGTTATAGCTGGGAAGCCCCTCAAATCGTTCTCTTTTTATGACTTCTGCTCTAGGAAATGTGTATTTCTCGGCTCAGTTGAAAAAAATCGTCATCTCTTTACTAGTTCTTCCGAGGATTTGTGGGATTGTCGTAATCTTCTTCTCGAGAAATCTTACCTTTAACGCCGAAGGAGGCAAGAAAATTTTCAATTTTCTATTCCCTCGTTACTAAAAGGTCATAGGTTCACATTTCGCTTTGGGTGTACAGAAAATTACCTTCTTTTCTTACGTCTTTTCTAATCCGTAGCGATTGAAACATAAAAAATGTGCATTCCTCAAAAAACAATTAGTTATCAATATGCAGTCCTAAATAGAGAGATAATTATAAAAGTTTTTTTACCGATTAACAATTACTATATTACCAATTACCGATTAACAATTAATATATTGCTAATAAAGGCGTTCTGTTTCAGGGTTAGCAATAGTTTTTGTGTCTGATTAGTTGATCCTTTTAATATTATATTGGTTTTTATTCAAAATCGTCCGTGGTTTATGCGACTGAGTGCCATAGACATCGTTCACAAACTGATGGAATTTTTATTATTAAACAATGCTGTAGCTGGGAAAAAAATGCAAGCGGTACACACCAAAATTTGCCAACAGCTGAACACGTATTATACATCCGGTCGCGATTGAAATATCAAACTCCAACTCTTATATTAGTTCCAAGTTGTGCCACGAGATAACTCTGAATGAGTAAATTATAATTTCCAATTTTTCTTTCTGAAATCTCTTGGACAATCTACAGTAGGGCTATTTTTTATAGATTTAAAAAAGGTAGTTAAACCGGTACGCTTATAACGAGTTTGGATTTTTTGGGGTACGCCGAACCGGCCCAACTAAAGCACTGTTATTAAAGTATTCTACCGATTAAGTTAGGTTTCCATGTAGTATTTACGAAGTATTCCGACAGATTCCCCCATTCTTGGAAATCCCTCTTTCATTCACAAAAAGGCCAACTCCCTTTCATTATATTCGAAAAAATCCTATTCCTTTCCTTACCCTCGTTTGCCCAACATACTAACCTCTGACACCGTTTTCAACATTCCCTCTCCCCTAAGTACTCCTCCCATCCATACCTTGTCTCCTCCGTATCTCATCTAAAATCTGCCTCTCTTCACCCACCATGTCCAGCACTTCGTCCTTCCTCCTCCTTTCCGTCCACTTCACCGTCTCCATTCTTCGCCACACCCACATCTCAAACGCCTCCCGTCTCCTCTGGTTCTCCTTCCTAAGAGTCCACGTTTCCGCACCGCAAAGCGCTAAAAACCCGGAGTAGAGAGGCATACTTTAAAATGAATCGATTGAATGGCTTAAGAGGATGCATCAGTCCTGACCGTCCGGTCCTTTGTAAGAAACAATTTCTCGAATAAAATATAAGGTATGACGGGGAAATAAAATTTACTTTGTACGTTCCATACCGAATATTTATTTGTCTCTGCCATGGCTTCGGCTAGAATGCTGGCCTCCCTCCCTGTGGGTCTGGGGTCAAATCCCAGCTATGGTGGATATTTTTCACGACTACCCGATCTTATTTTGACTGCCTGGCGGACTTCCCTCTTCAATTCGCAATAAATACTACTCCCTTCTACTATATCATAAAATACTATTCTTTTCTCCCCAGTTTAACCGGCATTCTACCCTCTGACACTGTTTTCGACATCTCCTCCCCGCCAGGGGCGCAGCTAGGAGTTAAGGTTGGGAGGGGGGGGGGGGTTTAGGTGCAGCTAATACCGGTGTGTGTAGGGGTATGGAATACCCACCAGGATAAGCGGTTGTTGCGAGATTAATAAATTGCGGAATTCTAAGATAAATGGTTGAAAATGATGAGTTTTACGGCTTTCTGAGGGATATTTTATTCATCCTTACACTATTGTATTAGTAATATCAATCCAATTAATTAAAACGGATTTAACTTAAAAATTTTCTGAGCTCTGGGGGCATTTTATCCCACAAACCCCCACCCCCCTCGCTGCGCCACTGCTCCCCGCCAGTAACGGATGCAGAAAAAACTCAAGGGGAGGGCGCAAAATATATCTTGAGCTACCTATACCTATATTATAATGAATAACAATCAAGTCATATGCAAAGCTTAAGACAGTTTTGTCTAAACTGACTACACACGTATGCAAGACAATGCCATCTTATGATATAAAAAAGTTACACTTGTGGTTCTGCAGTGTTAGGCAATGCGGTGGGCTCCGCGCGCCCCCACCCCCCCCACATGCATCCGCCATTGCTCCCCGCTACTTTCTCACTCTCTCCGTACCCTTTGTCTCATCCGTATATCATCCAGGGGACTTCCAGTAAAACACTCCGTCCGTCGAATCTGGTGATTACAGTATGCTATATGGAAAATTACCGACTACTATCATTACGTTGGTCTATATTCCACAATAGGGTGGCTTCACATTAATTTTTTAATGCCTAAATCGAGAGATTATTACTCCTGGAGTACGAATTTCATGCTTTTAGATTTTAAATGACGATATTTATTTTTTGCGATTAAATGAAAAGTGAAAAATTTCAAGCGCGCGAAAACGCGACGGATAAAAGTGAATGCTGGGAAAGGCCTGTGTGACGTCTAGCTGCTGCTGTGTGAGGCCACCTGGGTGCGAGGATATGAACGCTGCTACGATCCAGGCTGCTTGCTGCTGAGCATGGCGGTAGCGTAGATTACCCGGCTAGCAGGTAGCGCTTGGCTTAAATAAGGACTATACCCTATCAAACGAAGAAAACTTTCCGACCTTAAGCAATTTTAATGAGTGATTATTAAGAGATGTTTCCCTTAGCTCTGTGAAATGTTCACAATAAACATTAAGGAGAAAATGAGAAATGGAGTAGTTATTATTATTTAAAAAAATAAATATTCTCCATTTTTCATTATTTTTTGTGTTCTCTTTCTGGCACTGTCTTGGATTTTTTCTTTGGATTTATTTTTTAAAATTTTTAAAAACAATTTTCATGTGAAAATGCAGAGCAAATTTAATTGTGTCGGAATTTTTTACACTTTTGTCTAATATTTTTCTTTCGAAGATAATTTTAAATTGAAACCAATGACGTCACTAATCAATAACCTATGATTGGAAGGAGACTAAGATAAAGAAATGACTCAGAGAAGAGTAACTTGATGTTTCCCTTTATTTCATATTCCACAAGTTATAACGTCGTCCATCGCATTACATTGCCTTTAGCTAGGTATTGAAATGCGAGTATGTTACGTAATTAACGTAGAGTAGCTTGTGGCTACCGAGTTCATAGTCTTCCGAACTTCGAACCAACCCCCTACGCACAACTCTCTGAGTTGGTGGCGGAGGGAAATTTTTGCGTCCATACATTTCCCGTGATGCTCACTCTCTTCCCTCCACAGCCTCGGGGAAGAGCCACCTGGCCGACATATATAAGTTGGACGTCTTATACCTATCCTATGATGAAAAGTTTTGCTCGAAAAACTCGGCGTTGGGAAACTCTTAGAAGTTGTGAAAGGATCAGTGGGCCCCGCAGGGCAGGTGGGTAATGTTAGCCCACAACCCTTTCCGACCGGGAAACATTAGGCTTTTATTTCTCAGGTGAGAAAAGTTTCCGCGCAGAAGTCTTCAAAATGTGCGTGCAGTTATCAGTTTTGTAGAACTTTCTGGATCACCAAGGTGATGTATATCCCTATACGGAAAAGCATGGCGTCAATTCTTCCTGCAATCCCTTCTAATACGAGGTTTGTTCGGGAATTAACGGGAATTTTTCAAAATTTCGCTGGATTGGAGATTCCGGCGGTCAATTGTTTTATGATGTAGGCTTAGACCTTTATGGTCTAAGAATATAGGATTATACGTACTGCTGAAGTATGACAACATTTTAAGCTTTATCCATTGTTTACTTTGCCCGTGGCAACACTAAGATTAGCTCGGCGATTTTAGTATGATAAAGAAATGGATAAAAGGAATTGCGTCTAATTTTGCGTAAAAAATTAAATACAAGTGCCTGTAAGAGAGTGTGTGAAATATTAACAAAGGTCTACGATGTGTCCGCTGTGAGTAAAAAAAGTAATGAAGAGCGGTGTAAGCGTTTCCAAGATGGCCGTGAAGACGTTGAAGATGACTACCCAACACATCAACAACCGATTGAAACATTAAAAAAGCGAAAGAAATGGTTCTGAGCTAGTTGTGAAATGGGTACTCTTTTGACGGTGACGACTTAAATGCAGGCGAATGAATTAATTTTTTTAAAGTATCTGTTTTTCTCGAACAAACCTCGTACATTTTTGCCACAATGGGTGGAATTCTGTAATAGCAATTAGCAGTTTATATAGATATTATCATTTTGAAGGCGACAACATAAATGCAGGCGAAAAAATAAATATTGGAAAAACCAAAATTACCTGTTATTTTACGAACAACCCTCGTACTTTTTTTGCCACAATGTGTTGAATTCTTTAATATATTAAAGTAACTAAATTATTATTATTAGTAAATTATTATTTAAGTAAAGTTATTATTTATAGTTATTAGCAGCTTATGTAGATGATATATTTTAGGGTTAAGCGGAAAAATCGATGAAGCAAGGTAAGGTTGAGTTTTTGTGATAAAGTACACCCCAAAAGATATAAGAGATTTTGCGAAATTTTCCATGAAAGCCTACCTTATCCGATAGAATACTGGAATAGTAATTCGTAGCTAATACAGACGATAAATTTTGAGGGTTAGGGCTAGATTAATTTAAGGTTAGGCTGATTAAATACAAACAGGACACCTCACGATATGTTATACTTGAAATTAATTTAAAATTAAACAGGAAGTACGATATTACTGCTATTTTGATAGAAATGCTACTGTAGATTTTAGAGGCGAGCGATAGAAAGCTTAATGCTAAAACTATTCCTCATTTCGGGGGGCCCAAAGCTCATCATCTCCCCCTATAGGTACACTCCTCGTCTCCTTCACTGTTCTCAAGTTGGGGTAGCTCCTAGGGTATCCTGGAAGTATCCAAGTATGTACTTAATTTGAAATAGCGATATACCTCGTTAAAATTCTGTAAAATCTGTGCCCTCAATTTTGTTGCTCCTTTAAGGACAAAACCTAGGTAAATTAAATTAGTATGCCATCATTTATTCTCCCTCAGTTACCATTGTCAATATTTGTATTCCCCTTTAAAATTATGTCAAATGTGGTTCGTTGCTAGGGGCCACATCTGTTGAATTTCTTGGTTGATAGGAAGGATTCTCACAATCACGCGCTTACTGAGTTAAGTTCGCAGTTGTGAAATCCGAAAAAATATCTTTCCTTTATGAAATTTCTTATAAATTGTCCCATCACAGGCGGAATTTGTCGAGATTAAAAATTAATAAATGTGCACACAGAATGCAGAAAATTCAACATTCGTAAAGGATGTTTCAGAAGGAATAAGCAATACTTCTGAGAAGCAAACCCATGTTTACAGAGCAAAAAAATGCTTAAAATTGTCTCCTTTCACATTTCCTTAAACACCCTGTATTTATAAGGGAACAACAACTCTTGGCCTACCCTCAATGGGTTCCCCTCCCTGATGATGATTGCCTGAGGCAATCGAAAAGCCCATTTCAAGGGAAAACTTTCCTTCTAACTTTAATTGGCATTTGGATGTACTGTTATCGGGCGCCTTTATATGTACTTACAAGTTAATACCAATCCCAGGTCTAATAGACGAAGTTAGAGCAATTTTTGTGTAACCAACGTGATTCCACTTCATGTACATCTTTCATTTGTTAATTAACCAAAAATCAGTCTAGTATTGTGTCAAAATATTATTTTTATCATTGATTCTAAAGATAATAAATACTTAATAACTTTTTAGTGAAAATAACTTGGGAATGCCTGGAACAATCGGCTATTTAAGTTTTTTTATCGACAAATACTGCCAAAAGACTCTGTTTAACAATGTGTATATTAAAAAGCTATATACGAAAATTATATACTATTTCATACCATTCATTTTTGTTGCCATTAATCAATACAAGTAAAATTGGAGGAGTATCTTTTTCAATTTTCATGCTAATTACTTGTACTTAGTTTCCCGGACCAACCGTCTTAAAATGTAAAAAACGACTACTGTTCGTGAAATCATGAAGGATCCCCCGACCCTTTGCCGAGGGTAATTAGATTCATTCCGTAGAAATTTTGCACTTAGATGCGCCCTCCTAGGCGACTTCTCGAAACTTTCACGCTGTCTAGACTGTGGTCGCATCCTTAAGTTCGAGCGTTCTTGTTTACATTCTCCCCGTGATTCAGGCAAACGGAAAAGCCACCATCTCATCCGAAATGACGGGCCGACCCAATGAAAATGATAACGTTACGGGACATGAACAGACTACTGCATAAATACTATCCCTTCTGCTTTGAAATACCGTCTTTGAAATCGTGTTGATTTAGACGTGTTGACCTTTCGCTCGCATTGGACAGGCAGGCGTAGCTCAGGTCGATTCGAGCCGTGGAATATACTACCACCCACTCGCCCTTTCTCAACAATCTGTTGGATTCCTCGCTCTCTCGTTTCACGTTCCTTGTCAAATGGACCGCATTGAAATTAATGGAAATTTAATATAGGCACTCGAGTGCTTGCTGCTATGGGAACGTCCATTGATTACGTGCGGTGATTTTGGCGATTTTTGTACCTTCCCTCCTCCTCAGTGAGATACCGTGAGATTTAGCTCCAACCCCTCCCTCTAATCTCACGTGATATTGTTCAAAATGCGTATTTTAAGTGTGAATACGTAAATAATGCTTCATTGAGTTGGGTTTATAAAAAAATAATTTGTTTAATTATTTTAAATAATAAAAATTGTTTTTATTTATATTTTTTAATAGTGAAGAATAGGTTAGTTTCCTTCATCAAAGAAAACGAAATGCATTGATTGTTATTCGTCACCCACCATTAGGGTTTTTATAATATACAAATTATTTGGTTTTAGAAATCCCAGTTTAGACGAATGGCAATGGTCAATTTTAACTGAATTTGAAAAAGGCCAGATTGGCGCCCATGCGATTCCACTCCACGTGACGTCAGAGGGACCTAGTTTCTATACGAGTAGATAGAAGTTTTACATCGACTGAGATTACCAATGCATGCATGAGTTACAGAGCTCAGGGAAACATCTCTTAATAATCACTTATTAAAATTGTCTAAGGTCGGAAAGTTTCCTTCCTTTGATAAGGTAGAAATAATCCTTATTTAAGCCTAGCGCTACCTGCTAGCAGGGTACTCTGCTACCTGCTAGCAGCCTGCGTCGTATCAGCGCTCAAGCCTCGCCTCAAGGCCACCTCACAGGGTGCCAGCGGGAACCAGAAATGCGTCACAAGAACTATTCCGATCATTCCTACTTAGCCGTCGCGTTTTCACGCGCTTGAAAATTTTCACTTTTCGTTAATCGCGAAAAATAGACATCGTCATTCCAAAATCTAAGAGCGTGAAATGCGTACTCCTGGAGTAATAATTTTTCGATTTAGGCAATAAAAAAATAATAGGAAACCACCCTATATTATATAAGATTAATGAGATCGCAATTTTCCACTGTTTCCTATGGAAAAAAAATACGCGATACTTGCCATGACCCCATCTCTCCCTAACATGATAATACATTAAAGATTACATTAAACCGGTAAAATCAAGCATTACATTGAAAATATTTCATCCTTTTTCCAGAGAACGATCAAAACTCGAATATCAGTCAAGTAACAGCTAAGCGCTTTGAGAGCCCCAAGAAGACATAAGAGTTGAAGCTGCAATATCTTTCGATGGGTTTGATGTTTAATACTTCCCAAACTGTTTTTTTTACGATTTTCAATGCTCAAAAAAATGACGAGGAAGCCTTGGAACGTCTCTCCATGCTGCCACTTCACTCGATTTTTAATCGATCCGAGAAAATAAATACTTGTAATTTTCATGAACATTTCCAAACATGCTCCTCCAATTGTACTTAATTGACCGACGGCCACAAGAATGGCGGTCCGAAAAATTCCTTCTGGATATTGCATTTGAATATCTGCTTTGCCAAGGAAACCTTTTGGCGGTATTTGTCAAGCATATAAAAATAGATGATTGTTGTCAGAATGCCCAACTTTTACGAAAACGTAATGTAATTTTAATAATACTAAGGATTGACAATTAAAAAAATAGTTTTCAAAAATGTCCGCAGCACCGCTAGACAGTGTGTCAGTTAACCTTGAAAACCGGGAAATCCTGGAATACTCGGAGAATTTCGCTCATCTGGAGGGTGTTTCAGGGTCTCCCTTTCCGAGCGGATCGGGAGACTAGACGCGGATTCTACGTCACTTACTATCGGCCAGGCAATCCGTGCGTTTCAGACTTGCTTCCTATCGACTCAAGGACGGCTTTCCGATCGGATAGAAGTCGATTGGGCTAGAGGTGCCGGAAAGTCATTCCGGTTGCGAATGGTGATATGCTTTAATGCTGCTTTTTTATTAATTATTTGGCTCTAATAAAATAATACCACTTTATTTCATGAGTGCTGATATATGTGGATGTTCTGATAGAGTAATATAGGTGTAAGTGACTTTAATTCTCGTGTAAATTAGACAATAAATGCGCAGACTGTATCATTCTCGGCACCAGTTCGTTTGCATGTTATTTGGAAGAGTAATTTGGAAAAAAGAGCGTGAAGGAAGTTGGAATGCATGGCGTAATGACTTACAAATGTGTTGGTAGCATAATGCATTGAATACGTGTCCGTGGATTTGGAAATATAACAATTTGTCTAGTTTGATATGATTGTGTGCGTGACCTGGTATCGTAGTTACATCAAAATTAGACGTGGTTAAATACCTAATTCAGTTGATTCCATGGTATACACTCTAAATATTTGTTTTAATATGAAGCATTAGTTCAAGCATAACGGAAATAGCCACGGTAATCACTATACGTAGTCACCCTCACACCATCTTGTCATCTACAGTTTATAAATTTCCATTGTCTTGCAAAAAGCGTCGGTGGCGCACTAGGTTGAGGGAGAACAAAAAGTTTTCACCCCAAAAATATACATAATTATGCATATATAAGTAGCAACGGTGACGGTGACGCGAGTCCAATGTCTTTTACCCATCTACAAAAGTGCTCAACGCGCCACAAGAAGTTTTCACTTCAAAAACGTAAGGGAAGAACGTGAAGAATTTCATAAAACCTACAGCCAATCGGACGACACCTGAGCCGTATTGTTGCCCTTGTAAACGGTCGTATCGGTTCAGTGTGAAATTAGACTTCCTTAGAGTAACACGGCTTTGAAGATGGGGGACAAGTCGTCTCTCGAAACGTCGGCTTATATGAAAGAATTCACCTGGCTGAGGACCCGAGAAGAATTCATCGATAGCATTCACCAGGATGAATGAAAATCTTTTGAATAAATAAATGTTAATAATTAATATTAATAATTAATTATTAATTTTGTAATAATTGCAAAGCTAAGGTGTGTCAAAATTTTTGGTGCATTAAAAAAATTATATTATTGTAAAAAAACTCTATCGTAACATTCATGTACAATTATCGTATATCATTGTATTTTAAATTGTTCTCATGTTTTCTTTCATAGCCCTGATGATAGTTTAAAATGAACTGAAACGTTGGCTAAAACTTTTTTGCATCACATACATTGGCCTATACTCCGAGAACTATTTTACCATGAATTAAACGAGGTCAAGATTATAAGAAAAAAATTAATAATTTTAGATGTAAATCCAGAGCTTTAACCTTGCTCTTTCGTCGCCGACGCGAGTGGACACTTTTGTAAAATCCATTTTAACGCGTGGAGGGTGAGCAACGGCACATTTACTGGCCGACCGGCGAGCCCTCTGCTGTAATATTGACGAACCTTATCTCGCAAAATGCCTCATCTCGCGCTTCGCGTGTTCCATTCTCGTTTGGATCTCTGCGTCCCTACGCTCTTCCAATTTTCCTCCCGCGTTGATTGTCGCCGCGAAAGAGATAGAGAGGTGTGGGTGTAGGAAGGACTCCATTTTGTCGACCATTTTCCTTGCAACCCTGTGCTCGCGTCATAATTAAGTCTTTCAGTTCCGAGATTGCCCGCAGGAGAGGGAGGGCGCTGTATTTGCTGCGCCTGAAATCGTTTCCCTTTGAAACCACCTCGCTTCATAACATCTCTACAACCTCCCCTCGAAAGATCATCACCCTTTCCGTTTGTTCAGGGGGAATTTCGTGGGTGTGGTCTCCTAGATTCCCTTTCCCACGTTCTATTGAGGAGATAGATACATCGCTGTGCGGTCGTAATCGAAAAATTTTCGCATATGCCACAGTAGTGTCATGGTGCCGGAACGCGACGGAACGGGTGTTCCGGCACTGGTTAACAAAAGACATAATAATCAAATAACATTTTTATCAATTTTTGTGTGAAAAATGTCAGAAATACATTTTATTTTTTTCAGGCATTTTTCAGAGGCTGCCCGAATGCCTTAAGGAGGGCACTGTAAGTGCTTATTGGTGTGAACATTATCAGTCATATTTTGTTGTGTAACAATTATTTCGTGAAATGTCGGCCCTCGGGGACAACTACTCTTCACAACAATAACGGTATGTTTAACCTAAATCCGAAATAGCAATTCATCATAAGGGTTCGGTAGACGAAATAAAACATTGAGTTACGGCGAAAAAATCAACTGCTTTCCGCTATTTTCTCATAAGATGAAAATATAAAAATTAACGAAGAAGTTGCCTCCCATTCTTAACGAGTTAGTGACGTCATTAATGAATCAAGCGAGGCCGAGGAATAACGCATAAGAAGAGACCCGCTCTGCGAGAGTGCGTTACACCATAAAGTTATCTGCGAAAGAGCAAAGGCTATCCGTAGATTTTTCGTCGCTAATAGCTTGAGAAGTAGTGGACGGATAGGAGAAAGGAAAAGTACATTACTATTTATGATGTGGTATTTTGAAGGAGGCGACCGACAGCTTAGGTCATTTGCGCCATGAGGAAAGGGTAGGTAAGGAAGGGTGGAGAGAAACCCGGCGTTGATATTAGCCTGCTCTTAACGAAGGGCACCAAGGGGACCACGGCTTAACGTCCCATTCGACAGACGGAGTGTTGTCCTTGAAATGTCCTCCATACAACACTCGAGCAGGGATCGGGCAATCTCTGAAAATTCTTCGTCACCACCGAGATTTGAACCCGAGCCCACAGGGTGGGAAGCAGACACTCTAACCACTACATCAATTTTTTAATTTTAAACTCATTACTATTGAAAATCAGACACATAGCCAGTGGGAAGGGGATGGGGGGCTTAGAAGGGTCTTACCCCTCCAGCCCCCCAAAATGTACTGTGGCCCATTGTGCCGACCACCCACGATATATCTGCTAAGGAGGCCAGATTCACCTCTATTCTGTAACTCGATTTTTAGATATATTTACTGTTCATAGTGCCTGCCACCAAACAGCTTTGATGAAATATATATCGATAATTCTAACCGTGGAGGTGAATATTTTTCGAAAATTCTTTCCATAGGCTGTTTACGAAATAAAACATAATAACAAGCCATAACAAAATCAGTTTCAGTAAAAATCCAAGAGCTTTTTAAGTTTCATGACGATAATAACAAACGTTATTGTTTATTTAATGAAATTTATGGCTTTCCGATTCGTTAAATTGACATCTTATTACTTTTGTATGCAAACAGCTTACCGCTCAACCATTCTTTTGCTACGCGCATGTTGATATTTAAGTAAAATTTGTGATAGAGTCCGTTACGGCTCCGCTTGCTGAAGTTTGCTCGACCGTCTCCTTGGTCCATCCTTTTCACTTATGATCTACTGCATGCGTTACAGGGCATTAATTTTTCGTCGCCTTCGTCCTGACGTCACCTCAACTACGTGACGCCAGATCCCACTCCCCCATCCATAGTTCTTGCCACATTATAACCTACGAAGGCACCTGCGTGTCTTGACCGTAAGCCTCATCCTTTCTCCATCCTCCTTGGAGGTGATGGTTATGAAAGCCGTCTCCGAAACCTGAAGAGCATCTGATAACTGCGTGGCCACTTCTGCGGTGTATATTCATAACGTACGTTTTAATTCGCGATCAATTGGTTTCCATGGCCTTCAGATAGTCTTCATCTACATCTACATTCTACGCACGTGGAACGAGACTCCAGGGCGGGCTCGCGGGGTTACACTCCCGTGGCAGGGTCTTTAAGCACTCGCTTTTTACCTCTGCACCACAGAAGGGGGAGGACAAGTTAGGAAAAAGGAGGGAGGCGCCGCCGCGATAGGAGCCCGACGACGCCTCCTGGGATAGGATAGGGTTGGAAGGGATAGGGAAGAGGACTCTCGCTCCGCCACAGAGGCTGGCGGGTCATACTACTAGCGAAACCATAATTTAATGTTTCTATAGAAAGGAAAAAGAAATACTACGAGGAAGGAAATTTCTACGATTTTCCGTAGATTACATTCTACGCAGAGAAAATGATGACTCAAGGGGAGCCCTTCGAGGGTACAACACATAGGGGCCGGGAACCAAGTCAGAGACTTATACGCCCGATCACCCGGGGAGGGGGCAGAGAGGAGGGAAAAAGGAAAGAGGCGCCGCCGCGATAGGAGCCCGACGACGCCTCTGGGGTAGGGAAAGGGTTGGAATGGATGGGACGGGGTAAATTAACGCTATAGAAGCGAAAAGGGCCGAACTAAATAGCGAAACCAGGCAAGGCCATTGATGTGCTAGCGATTTTAGAGGATTATCCTATAAGGAAGAATAATCCATCGATCAAATCGCAAGATAAAAAATACATTCTACGCAGTAAGCCACCTCAAAAAGCGTTTGGCGGGGGGTGTGTTAGGAAACCAGTCGTTTACACATAAAAAGGAAATGCTCTAACGAAATTACACCTAACATTTATTGAAGTCTTTTATCCAAAGCCTGCAGGAGAAAAGGAACTCACGGATCGTTCGTTGCGGATGCGTTCGGCAAAATATCTTTCTTAATTTATTGTTTATGTCAGACCTGGAATTGAAGTGCGGGTTCTAATATGACATTCTCCGCGTCGCTCTTAAAGATATCTAGTCTTAATTTCGAAAGCAATCTAAGCCTAGCGCACATCCTCCGAGTCTCTATCGTACGCATTTCTACGCATTGGAAAACCATAAAGTTCATTGAACCATTGTATGAATATTGCGTGTGCAAATCTGAAAGGTATATTCGTCGCTGGTCACTGGTAGGCGTTTTGAAATGTAACTAAATCGAAAAATGAAGTGGCAAAAGATAGATGTCCCTGGAGTAGTGTTGCCCTCATCGTATGCATCGCGGATAGTCGGCTCAAGGGAAAAATTTCGTAACGGGGGCTGTATCACACAAAGCTCCCACCTCGCTACGTAACTGCTTGCGAGATGAAATGATCCATTGCAAATATTCGGTATACATCGATCGTTCTAGCCATTGCGAGGAAAATAAAATTTTCTCTGATATTTCAAAGTTTTCCAGGGATTTTTTTGTTTTCCAAGGTGTTATCCAGCCCCAAACGAAAGCATTTTAGGGAGAATATTGCTCATGTAATCGAAATTACTAACCACAGTCTAGGACTAATCCTTGCTCCCGAGTCTCTAGCGGCTCCAAATAAGAGTCTAAAACTCAATCAATGATTCATTGTGGATACTGGAATAGGCAGGTGAGGGTAGAGCTCACTTCAGCCTAACCCACAGGCACTTGAGATTTCACACTTCTAGGGTTCCTTTCCTTGTACAACGTCTGAATGTTGAAGGATAATAAATATTACAAATAAATTAGAACGTTTCATGACCTGAGATTGCAAAAAAAGAAAAAACACGCTCTTTTCAAAAACAGAATGAATAATAGGAAATGTAAAAAAATAAACATTTCTTCACTCCTAGAATAAAACGTGGGTGCTGATTAGGTTAATTAAAAACCAGCCTGATAGGAGAGCTAGGATTGGCTCACAATATTAATATCTAAACCTAATCAACACTCACGCTTTACTCTCCAAGTCATGAAAAACTATTTTTTTTTTACTTTTTGGTACATTTTATACGATTTTTCGAAAAACGTCGTTTTTTGTCTTTTTCATTTTATTTTTATTTTTCATATGTTTTAGCGGCGAAAATTGCTATCGATAAAATTAGAGAGGCTAAAGAAACAATGCGAGATCGTTGTGGTACCTGCCTCGATCTATTCGACCGCGATCCTTACCTTTTCCTCCCCTGGGCATCCTCGCCTTTTTCCCCGGATGGCCTCACCTGAACTTCCCCGTTCCTTCCTAGCTAACCTTATTCTCTCTCCAACCTCTCCTTCCCGCTTTCTTCTCTCTCCCTCAACCTCTTTTCTTGACCATCCTTTATCCCTCGACCTTCTCCCCTCAATTCGAGACTCGAATCACCGATGGCGGCGCTGAAGGCAGTGACGTAATTTGCCAATATGGCCGACACATCGAGGATATTGCTGTGATCACGAATATTACAAAAGAGGATCCTCAAGTCTACCTCTCAAGGTGTTGTAACCCAACGCGTATTTAAATAGGTTTACTAAAGTCGCCACTCGTGTCACTGACGGACAAATTGATCCGAGTTTCACGGTAAAATAATGTTTAATTACGGATGTTAACCGACATTAATACGCATGATGATTGTGATGTATCAAATTCATAACTGCTCAATGATATTCCTCGAAGTTACAAATACTGCAAAATAAGTAAAATATGGAAAAAAATAGGATCGCATTGCACTCATCACCACGCCGCGGACATTTACGAAAACCGATTAAAATGTGACCGAATTGGCAACAGAAATCAGCCTTCTATAGGATGCAATAGGGCCTCATCTATGCGGTCTCCTTGGTTGTGATGATAACGTAGGTGTAATAGAATGAATCGCAGAGCCACTGCGAAAATCAAAGTAGAAAATATCAAGTAAGATTTTCTTGGCTTTGAGAAGGTATTTCGATTCCGAATTCGCTGGGTTCCGCTATATACGTTTTTTATGTTATGAAATGGGAAAACATTATATTAAGACTTTTCAAAAACTGAAAAGTTTGCCTTTTTTATTACCGATGAGCCTGCAAACTGTATTATAATTATTTTTATTATTATGGTTTTTCCTGGACATTCAATTTTTTCTTTTGTGGCGACTGCCTACCATGCAAACCCCTTAGGACACAACAAGTCCAGGTCCACTTTTCCTACGATTTTCTCTCAACTATTAAAAGTTGTGAACAGGGAAGTCCCTGTAGTGTCACCACCAGATCTCTTTCAAGTTTCGCTAGATGATAGAGGTTGGGTACCAACGAGAAGTCAGTTTTTTTTTAGTCCCAAACGCTCAATACTTTTCGAGATATTTGCGACGGAAAGTACTCGTAAAAATCCTACATGTTTTCAACCGCGATACAACGCTGCACCGTCCGGCGCACGCTGTACACCCCAAGCTTCTATTTGAACACATTGTGACGGAACCATTGCCTCTAAAATGTGGTATGACATAATAACATCAAGCTGCTTACAGGCTCAACTAATCCTGAATGCCTTTGAATGCGAGGTATGCGAAGAAACAGAATAATATTTTTTTCGTAAAATTTTACTCGAATTCACACTCAATATGATTATCGTCCGAGTGTTAATTATACTACTAGGTGAGTGCGTGTATTAGTATGATTATTGGATCGTAGCATTATTATTATTTATTGATGATTTTGTGTCTGATATTTATGAGTAAAATGTGTTTCCAATAAATAGGACAGTTTGATCTGTCAGCATTATGCCGAAGGAGTCCTACATTCGATGTAACTCTTACAACTCTTAAAAAATTAAAATTTCTGGGTAAAGGTGTGGCATGAATCGCCTGCATATTAAACTGCCAAAGGATTGATTGCTAAAATAGAAGAAAAATAGTTGGAATATTGGTTGCAAACAAATTCTCCTGCATAAAATTCCAGAAAATGTTCAATCAAACGACGATATCACACCTTCTACCCATTCGTTTTCCTCTTTGTTTTCGCATCCCTTTCTCGTGTAAAACTCATCAATCTTTCCATCCCTGTAACCTTCTCCGTCTTCTAATCTTCTTTTAGTTTTCGGTGAAAGTTATATGGTAGAGTCACGTATCCGTGGGGAGCGTGGAGGTAACTAACTAATAAGGTAGGGATGAGAGAAGACGTCAAAAAAATAAAATAATGGGGTGTTAGTAAACCTCACCGAACCAACGCAGATTTTCTTTTTCCCCTCAAGAAGGTAAAGCCCACAAAGCCTCCATCTCATCTTCGAAATTTCCAACCGCGCGTTTTTCCTCCTTTCCCTTACGTGCTTCGCGAACAGACTGGAGGATACAGTCTAGTATGTTTTACGTTAAACGATCAAAGCTATTTTTCCACCCTCTCTTATATAGTGTAGCCATTGAAGATGAAAATCAGCTGTAACCTACGAATTCTTTGACGTCAAGCCAATTGACTTGAAAATGTGTACATAGATTCTTGAAAAACAGTTTAAAAAGTGTATATTTTCATGAAAATTCCAAGTTTTCAATAGTGAATCTCTCCAAAAAGTATTTATCTATCAAGATTGACTTAATGATACAAAAACACACTATCAATATATGCAGGTGCACACTTTGAAAAACCTAGATATTTAGAATTAAATTTGGCCCTTCCTATCGACTTTCGTGGTTATTCCGAATCATTTGAAATAAAACCAATTCACTTGAAATTGCGTTCATAGTTTCCTTAAAAACAGTTTGAAAACTTTCATTTTCACGAAGATTCCAAGTTTTCAGTCGCAAATCACTCTAAAAGTATTATTGATCTATCAAGAAAAACTTCATAGAAGATATTATGGTTAAAATTTGGTCCTCTCATCGATTTGCGTGCTTATTTTGAGAAAAAAAATTTCCCTCCCCCAGAGTGTAAGCGTCGGTCGGCGACGTTGACAAAATCTTTAAATATGTACAATAGTTAAAAAAAAACGATAGTATGTAATTAGAAAATCGGTCAGGTCGGTAAAAACTTGAATGGTTGGCAAATAAGGTAAGATTAGGCAAGGCAAGTTGCCTTTACGTCGGTGAGAGCCTTCGAGGACAGAAGGGAATGCAATCGAGCTAGAGAAACGGGAGTCCAACACCAGGGTAAAGACGATCAGGGGCGCAGCTAGGAATTAAGGCTCTCTTATTAATTAAGGAAAGTGCAACTAATACCGGGGTGTGTGGGGGCATGGAATACCTACCAGGATAAGCAGTAGGTGCGAAATTAATAACTTGCGGAATATTAAGATAAATGGTTCAAATTGGTAGGTTTTACGGCTTTGTGAGGGACATCTTATTAATCCTTACATTATTATATTATTAATATCAATACAATTAATTAAAATGGATTAAACTTTAAAATTTCTCTGAGCTCTGGGGGGAGGGGTTTAACCCCCATACCCCTCCTCGCTGCGCCACTGAAACCGATACCTCCACTGCACAAACGCTCAACAATTTCAAAAACTCAAAGAAGAATTATTTGCAAGTTATGCATACGCAAAAAGTAGATTTCTTAGCTGAATGTGACCGTAACTTGAACTAAATTAGTAGTTGTATTATATTTGCTTTATATTTAAAAATATTGTTGTCTTAGCATATTAGCACCGTGTTTCAATTCTTCTTCTTCTTCAAAACTTCATTTTACAAAGAAAACATTTTATTCACGATATTTCAATATTTTATTTTCTTTTATGAAGCTAAGTAATAGTGTGCAAATATGTCGGTGGGGGGGGGGGGGGTCCGGTATCCGGACAACCAGGTATAAAAATGCTTTCAAAATAGATACAAATGCAAAATTGTGTTTTAACTATATTTACTGTAAACAGTGGACACTGCGTTAATAATTGTAAAGCCATAACCTACCCGTTGAAATTCAACAGGTATTTTTTGCTAGTGTGAGATACATGCTGGCAGATGTGTGCTTGTTCGCAGGCTGATTCCAATCGGCTGATGAAACAACAATGATACGATAAAAATGAATCGTTCCCGCGTAAGTGAGTCATGAGCGGTGAGTCATCGAGTAAATTATTGAACTTACGAGCACTGCACTGTGTTCGGATGAATTTGTGTCGTCACCAAATTCGGAAATACAGAATAACCTCTATTTCCTCGTCGATGTCATAAATGGATCTGAACTATTGCTGGTTTATGATCCCTTATTGCACGTGGAAAAAATTATACCTTAAACCTACGTATCTGTTCTGCAGTGTATTTCTTTAATCATATTCACTTGATCGTTTCTTATAGAATAATTAGGCTTTCTCAAAATGTCTTGAACGCTCGGCTAAAAGCATTCCACTTGAAAATTTCGAAAAGGATTAAGTCTAAATTTTTCCCTTCGATCGGTCAGACTTTTTCATTCTAAACTCCTGATTCATTCAGTTACATTAGTATGTCAATCATAGTGATTTTTTTTCTCTTTTGAGTCTCCGTTCTTGAAATTATGAGGAAATAGTTTTTTTAAATGGAGTTGACTTATCAGCCATCGAAACACCTTTTGAGTTGATTTCAACTCTTTGTGGCTATTGTGAGGCTTGTAGCCATATTAGACGAGGAAATTCGGAGGGATCTTGGGATGATTACATGACCCCTCTCTCTGCTTGAGAACCTCGGGCGAAGGTGAGACAAAGTAAAAATAGATGCGTTCAAAGAGTTTTTTTTTACTCCTCACGGCAATGCCTACGAGTGAAACGAAAAGGTTGGGCTTCCTTTTCCATATTAATCATCTAGGGTGAAAACTTTTGAGCCTCAAGAGTGGGCGGAATCGCTCCCGTGATGGTTTTACTCTCAAAGTTGCCGCAGGCTTTAGTTCTCGTCTAAGGGTGAGAGAGAGATCTACCCCTAAAATCCTACGCGATGTTATGTATTCTACCCAGAAATTTTATCTCAGCCAATCCTCACGGGAATTCCATTTCAATGAAGCTAAAAAGAGTACTTACTTTGATATCATGTTGAACTGAGCAATATCTCACATTCTCCACAGTTTAAATGTGATGTAATCGGTGTCCATTTGTTTGTTTATTCCTTTTCAGTTTATTTATTTATTTGATGCAGTCCAAAAAAAGCACAAGGTTAATTAAAAAGTACTCAGACTACAGAGTTTTACTTCCCCTACCTATTTTTGTGTTGTTGATACATGACTTCCAAAAGGTAAAGACTTTTTTTCTTAATAAAAAGTTACATAATTCGTTCCATGTGCATCTGATCCCAACCTCACAAACCCGAATAATAACTACGAGGGCGTTTTTTTTTCATCCTCCGATCGCTCGGCAAAAACATCATACAAGCGACAGGCGGGTAGAGCGCAGATGGGGCAACTATGCATCCTCCGCACCACACGTTCAAGTCATTTCTGACCGTAAGTTTTTAGTTTAAGCTCAGTCGCAGTCTCATTAGCTACACTGTCTCAATTGATTCTCCCGCCTAGTTTGCACTGCGGAGCGAAAGCCAGAAAGCTCGCCGAATGGCTTCAGCATTGACAAGTCTAGACCTCAATGCCGATAAAGGAGAATTTTTTAAATGCATTGTGGCTAGAGTGTGAAACTGTGTGAAAAATTATGTCCATTCCCATTCAAAACAAAAGAAGTGACATGATGGCTTCTGGAAATGTTCTGATCCATGACAACGCCCGTCATCTCAACGCTGATGCAGCCCAGCACCTCCTTGAGGAATTTCAGTGGGACATTTTTGATCACCCGACGTGCAATGCCAACCTTGTGCCGTGTGATTTCCATCTTTACACTGAAATGAAGATGTGGCTAGATGGTAAGCGTTTTACACGGGCGATGACCTTCAGGACAAAGGCAAAATTTATTAAGGGTTATTGGCAGCGACATTCTATGAAGATGGTTTAGTAAAGTGTATCCACAGGCATGACCAATACCTCGATCGCCGAGGAGATCATGTTGAAAGAGTACCACTTGTGTGCTCAAAATTTACAATGAAATAATTTTTAATCAATGACTTCGTCTTCTGTTCATGACCTATCGGAGGTTGAAAATAATTTTATCTCCGCCAATCCTCACGGGAATTCCATTTCAATGAAGCTAAGAAGAGTACCTACTTTGATATCATGTTGAACTGAGCAATAGCCCTCCTACATACTATTTGGGTTATTCGACGGGAGAGTAAAATTTCACTTGGAACAGGAAAAGGAAGTTCAATTGGTACTTTCCACATTCTCTCGTTATTTCCGACTACAGTTGCGGCAGCATTAGTTCCATATGCGTATTTTATGCCACTTTTGGACCAAGAAAGAGGATATCCAGTACCACTAAAGTGTATGCGCAAAACAATGGTCATTTTTTATTTATATGCCTTAAAATTGTCAACTAAGTACTTCAAGAAACATAATAAAGGCACACTGTTGTGTGTTCCACAGAAGTTGTAATAACCGACCCAGGTTTCGACAATGCGCTATGTCATTTTCAAAGGTGTAAGTGACAAAAATGACAGTGTATTGTCGAAACCTGAGTCGGTCATTAAAACTTCTGCGAAACATACAACAGTGTCCCTTTATTATGGTTCCTGTCACCAAGTTCCATCATGTATCACCATCCAGCCTTACTTTGATAAGAAAGTACTTCAAATTAAACCAATAAGTGTTAACAACAATTCAATGGGAAAAAAACTGCCCTGGACCGGGAGTCGAGCAATGGACCTTTAGAGTGACTATACTGCGCATATCACTACGCTATCCAGATTCAACAACTCCGTAATCTTTTTTCTTCCAATTCTTTTACATTTAAATGCAATTTATATTTTTTTCTAAAGCAATTATTGTGAATTTAGCCAATTTTTACGCGGCAGGTTGGAAATATATCGCAACAAAATGTCTATCTCTCCTAGTTAAATAAATATGGGTTCTTAGTCACCAACGATTACTGCTTTGTAGACATCCTTTATAAGAAAAGTCCTATCTTTCGTTTTTTTGTTTCCTTTCTCTCGCGTGAATCGTATTGCCGGTGGCTCTACATTCTGGAGGCGTCCTGTCCTTTCGTAATGGGCTTGGCGGCCGAACGGAGAGTCAAATTAGCGCATCACACAAATGCCTCCCCCGAAGTAGACCCACGTGCCTCACGTGATAAGAATCCCCAGCAGAATTTCCTCCAGAAGAGGGGGGAAGCAATTCTCCCACAGCCCATCGATTCATTTGATGCAGCTCTTGTCGCAGGCTAAACAAACCACCTCAGACCCTCTATTTGAGAAGGCGGTCAAAATCGACCGCAAATAGTGAGACAAAGTATCACAAGCATGGTAAAATACCGGAATGCATACGCTTAGAGATTGCTCAGAGCAAGTCACAGTCTGTCCCATAAAACCTAGGTAATTTTTTTTGCCACATAGAGCACATTTTTTGTAAGAATGTACTCTATGTGACAAAAATTACCTAGAAATTACCTAAAAATTACCTAAAATTACCTAAAAATTATGTATTGACATTACCTAAAAATTGCCTCAAAATTACCTAAAATTACCTCCTATTCTTACAAAATATGTGCCCTAAGCGGCTAGTTTTTGCAGATGATTTAGAAGTAATAGAAGAAAACAAGGGAGACCAAAAAGATCTAGCAAAGGTGCCTTTAAAAGAGGCGAACAAATTAGGTTCACAAGTGAACGAAGACAAAACAAATTGCATGAAAATTAGCATAAATGAAGATAATTAGAATTCTCTACCACTATTAAATTAAAAATTTAAGAAAAACATCCAGTATGAATACCTTGGAGCATTGTTGACAAACATCAACTACGAAGAGATGGAAATAAACGCCCGACTTGCAGTGGCTAACAGCTCATATTTGAGCTTGATAATAAAAAAGTAAACTCTATTAAAAATCAAATATTAGTATTAATAAAATAATAGTGCTCCCGATATTAGTGCATGGTTCTGAAGTGTGGGCTTTTAAAAAACTAACAAAAGAAGGTCATGAAATTCGAAAAAAAAGTTTTGTGAAAAATACTTTGTCCCATTAAAGAAGGAGAAATATTGAAAATAAGAAAAAATAAATGCTTTAGGACACAAGAACGAACTAATATGTGCAATAGAAATAGTGCTCATAAAATGGTGCCAGTGTTTTTTTTGGCACAATTTTCTTGGTTCACAGAGTTCCTCGTTCTTAAAAAAGGATAATCAGCTTTAGTGAAAGCACTCTTAGTAAATGCACTTACTTTAATGAATATACTCCTTCAGAGTCATGAAACCTGAACTCGATCGATGTTACATTTAGAAAATTTATCCTGCAGAAGTTGACAGACTCCGTCTAGGCTTTTCTTTTCAAACTAAACTCTAATGCTTTCCAGTGCACGAACATGCATGTCGATGTCTATTGGCGTCTTTACCGCCACTAGAGGGCTACGATAAAGGTACTTCCTCTTTTTTTTCAATCATCGTTTTCCTCCATCTGAGCGAATTTATAAACAAATTAGCCACCCACGTCCGTCCGGCACGGCCAAATAATTTCGAAATTTCCCTGTTCAAGGCTTACAGTATTTTTTTCTTTCCACAGCTAGCAATTGATCGGACATGCGGCAGAATAAAAGAAAAAAAAACAAAAACAAACTAACATCCGTGGGAAGTAAAATGCTTTACGGCTAAGGTTTTTGTGTTATAAAACCTTGTTACAGCCGGTTTACAAAAAAAATAATGAAAAATAAAATTGAGCATTTAACGAAAAATTATTCCCGTGGCTTCGGGGCGTTTGCAGAAAAAAAACTCGCTTTCGCTCGCTGTGGGAAAAGGATTGAGGCCTTTTCCGCTTACTCTCCCAGTTCTTACAATTCGATACCTCCACTGCAAAAGCGCTCAACAATCGCCCACCGAATCGAATCCGCTCATCTAGTAGCCCAGCAATAGGAATCCGCTCAGCTGGTAGTAGCTAGAGCATAAACGCTCACCTCCAATTCTCCATCTTTGGAGGTGAGCGTTTATGCTTCGGCTATTTCCAGCTGAGCGGATTCGTATTGTTGGGCTACTAGATGAGCGGATTCGATTAGGTGGGCGATTGTTGAGCGATTGTGCAATAGAGGTTTCGAATTATTTGTTGAACCCTTTAATGCATTACTATGTATGTATAACACTGAATGTAAACATCCGTTAAAATCAACTGATTTGGGCGTTACTTGGTGGAACGATGAAATATTCACGGTGAAACAAAAACACAGTACTATTCCACAAAATTTATTTAAGCTGTCTACTAGTTTCAACGTTTACACCGTCATTATCAAGACTAACTAGTTAGTTAGTCTTGATAATGACGGTGACGGTAGTCTTGAACTAACTAGTTAGTCTTGATAATGACGGTGTAAACGTTGAAACTAGTAGACAGCTTAAATAAATTTTGTGGAATAGTACTGTGTTTTTGTTTCACCATGTATTCATCCGTTGTTGAGATAGTAATTCACGAAATAGTGATATTAGACAAATTGGCCAAACTTAAAAGTGCTCAGATCGCTCTAAAAACTGGTATCTCAACATATCACGTGGTCTAGATTATATAAAAAAAACATTTTTTGAAAAATCGATTTTATGCCGTCTAATTTTTATACCTGGATCATCCCCTCGAATCGAATTTTATCGCTTTCGAAAATATTTGTACACTCCTTAAAACCCTTTCAAATGAGCTACTTTTTAAATTATTGTAATCGAAATTTTTTTTATTTCCTTCCTAAAATCGTATGACTGCACTCCATATCATAATGCAAGTACACTTCAACTTCATTTCCGCCTCATATCCAGCGACTTGGAAATTTTTCTGAAGTCTTTGAAAACTTTTAAACTAATTAAAAACATTATACCATTTTTCCTCTTCTTTTTCTCGAACGAGAATGGCTCTACTGGTGCATGTGAAGCTAAGACCAAGCTCATGAAGCGTATTCACACGGTAAAAATGTATTTGTTTACATTTCAATCAGAAAATAATACTACGGAGAATACACATTTTCAAACACCCTGTTTCATCCCCCTGTGGAAAATAAATTATAACAATGTAAAATTGCTTTCTATTGATATTCTATAAAATCTTCCATGAGGTGAAAAATCCTAATAAATAGGCATTGCATATTATCTCGATATTCAGGTGAAAGGAAAAATAATAACATTCAACAATAGAGAAGTTTTGTTCAAGGGAATAAGTGGCGCCACTCAGTTTGCGGAGAAACTTTTTTGATCCATGATAATTGTGATATTTATTTTCTTAATGGTGCCGGCCATTCAAATATGCGATCGGGTTAATGAAGTGGAAGACTAAACTCAAATGCTAATGCCACTAGAAATAAGTGTACACTTTGCCGCGTCCTCATTCCTTGGTGGGAAGCTTTTAGGCTCCTAATTACGGCACGCACCTCGATCGTGACACGACAGCTATTATGGGCGGACGTGGGTTGCCACGTCTACAATTGTTGATGACGAGTTAAGTGCCTGCATTATCAAGCCTCCTCCTGCAATGGCGGATTACCTCGGCGTAATGGTTGCCGTGTGAATGGAATACGTAGGTTTTACAAATTTTCCACATGGTTGAGTGGGGTTGGGTGGTTAAAATTTCGGGAGGGAATATTATTGAGGGAGACGTCTTCCCCTGGATGTAGTCCACAACCAAGTTCCTGCAATGGAGGAGCGCTGTCTTGCATCCCAAAGTTTTGTCCCACTGCTGCGATCGTTAACTCAGACCTGGTCGACACCAGGGGTGCAGCTAAGAATTAAGCCTGGGTGCAACTAATACCGGGGTGTGTGAGGGTATGGAATACCCACCAGGATAAGCGGTAAGTGCGATATTAATAAATTGCGGAATTTTAAGGTAAATGGTTGAAAATGGTGAGTTTTACGGCTTTCTGAGGGATATTTTATTAATCATTAAACTATTCCACTAGTAATATCAATTCAATTAAGTAAAATGGATTAAACTTAAAAATATTTTTGAGCTCTGGGGGGGGGGGGGGTATTTTATCCCCCAAACCCCCCCCCCCTCGCTGCTCCAATGCTATTTGGTTTTTTAAAAAATGAGTGGTATTTTTATATTTACCATACCACAAAAACAGGTCCATATCAACTTATTAAATCGTTTTTTTTTCAACGATTAACAATTGTACTTACACGAATATCCATGCCTGAGATGGGGACAACTTACCTAGGTGGGCTCGAACCCGCATCCTCTTTTTTGACAGGTGAGGGCTTTACGGTCGATACGTCAAAATTCCCGCCACCACTGAGGCCATCAGAGATCCCAAAGAAAATATATAAATGTTATCAGGCCAACATTCACACCCGAACTTCCAAATGATAATAGGGTGGTTTCCTATTATTTTTTAAATGCCTAAATCGAAAGATTATTACTCCTGGAGTACGCATTTTACGCTTTCAATTTTTAAATGATGATATCTATTTTTCGCGATTAAATGAAAAGTGAAAACTTTCAAGCGCGCGAAAACGCGACGGCTAAGTATGAATGCTGGGAAAACCCCGTGTGACGTCATTCTGGTTCCCGCTGTCGCAGTGTGAGGTGACCTTGGGGCGAGTCTTTGAGCGCTGATACGATGCAGGCTGCTAGCAGGTAGCAGAGTACCCTGCTAGCAGTTAGCGCTTGGCTTAAATAAGGATTATCATATCAAACGAAAAAAACTTTCCAACCTTAGGTAGTTTTAACAGGTGATTATTAAGACATGTTTCCCTGAGATCTGTGCCTCATGCATGCATTGGTAATCTCAGACGATGTATAGCTCCTATCTACTCATATAGAAACTAGGTCCCTGTGACGTCACGTGGAGTGGCATCGCATGGGCGCCAATCTGGCCTTGTTCAAATACAGATAAAAATGACCATTGCCATTCGTCTAAACTGGGAATTATAAAAGCAAATAATTTGTGTAATGGTGGATAACAAATCGCAATCAATGCCTTTTGTTTTCTTTGACGAAGGAAACTACCCTATTGAAAGTGTAAACAGTTTGCAATTATGAATAGATATCATTAAATCCTGTCACGATTGCTTCGGGAGCGATACGTAAAAATAGAAATAAATATTCCAATCGAAATGAACTACCTGATAATTTACGTTAATGTCTTTGTCAGCAAATCAGGTCCTTCAGATCCATCACGTGACCTTCGATTGAGTCTTTTCAATCTTTGCCCCAAAAACTAATTTTACTTCACTACCCGTTTCAATACATTTTACATTATCACTAGTGATACGTGAGAATCGTAAGTGCGATAAATGCGATATTGATGCGATGTGCACATACATAAATGCGACTTAGGCGCGATGAAAGGAATTTCATGATATTGAAACAGCAAATTTGCCTTTTCGATGGCAAAATTCGTAAATTTAGTGCCGAGCGCCGTTGAAATGCTCCGCCGACACTTATCGCTTATTGGCTGGTACTCTCTGGGCGCGGGAAAGCTACACCGCCGCCACCAGCCCATTCTCACTAGCTTCCACCGCGAACTTGTAAAAAGGCAAAGAAATCGGCGAGTTCACCAACCTATGCGACAGTTGCCAGAAGACAGAAACGCTTCCATATCTTCCTAGGAATGGTGTTTTTTTAAATTATGACCTTTAAAAAAATGCTATAAACTGTAAAATTGAAAGTTTTATAAAATTGAAATGTAAGTTTTACTTTCACGTATCTGTAATTATCACCAAATAATACAAAATGTGAATTCAAATTTAAACTGTTTTTGAAAATTTTCCCGAAACTTTAAATTTAATTATATATTAGAATTTCACCAGATGTGTCGGTGGGGTCATGCGAAAATCCTGGGGGAGGAAAATATTAGCTTGATCGACATGAGATTATGAATGAAGGTTGGTGATCGTTGGCTTCGTCCGGAGTAATACCTTTCCCTTTATGTTATTTTTTCTCTCCCGTTATATACTCGCCCAATTGGCGTGAGGAAAGTCTTCGGCCAGGCATGACCCGCAGGTCAATTGCGGTGCTTTGATCGGTGGCGTAGCTACTAATTTCAACGGGGCGAGCCGTTTCGGCCCCGTCCCTTTTATTACACCCCAAAATATTTTTTAATATTTGAATTTATGCGTTAATTAAAATTTACTGTCACTTTGCCAACAACTCTCCCGTTTCACATTTACTCTCTCTATCACGTGTCTCTAATAATAGCATTAGGAACTCCACACTACGAGCCTAAGGCCATCCGTTCACTCCGCCTTCTTCGTGACAGCATCGTTTAGTCGTTAGGAAATGAGCATTTTACAGGAAAATCTGATACAGCATGTATTTTCTTTTTGCTCAGTTTCCCCACCCTGCGGCTCCAAAATGCACCGCAACCGTATCCATGGCAACGCATCTCGTGCCAACTTCCAGGCTTACTCACTCGCCCCCGAGTCAACGATGGCGTATTTCCTGATAGGAATTGCACCGTGATTCATATAAAAAATTCATACGCCACGCCCCTTGCCATTTCAGTTCAGAATCTGGTCTCGTCTTCGCACTTCCCTTTCCATTTCGGTTGTATTTCTCTGTCTGCTTCGCAACCCGACTTCAATTCGACTTTTTGGCAGTTTATTTTTTTTAAGTCGTTCAGAGGATTGGAATGGTTTACCGGAGGAAATTTTTTTGAGTCCTTCCCAACTAGCGCCACTATATTTATCAATAGGATAAATAAAATTGAATTTTGAGGGTTTTATAAACGAACAGTTTTTGAATTTGGTGTTTCTTGTTTTATTTTTACTTTGGTCTTCGTATATTATTGTGAAAAATGGATTTTGAGGGCAATGTAAATGTAGACATGTATTGTTTTTTGCTGATTTGGTGCTATGCACATGGGGACATGTATTGTGTAAAAAATGGTATTTTGAGGGCTTTTAAAAATTTTTTGTGCTTATTATTTTGTTTTGTATTTTGGTTTATGTATATTTTTGTGTGTGATGTAACCTATCAACCAAGCTGGTACTTTGCATTTTATATTTTTGTCTTAATGTACTTCTTGACTTTATGTTACCACCCGACTTCATGGTACCTTGTAACACTTTATGCAATAACAACAATAATAATAATAATAATAATAAATAAAAACTTCTAACGATTGGTGATGAGTCGGTCGTAAGCGACCGACATGCGCGATCTAAATTTTTCGTGCGATCGATTAAACACTCGGACGAACGAAACATTCTTTTTTAGCCGTTGAAATACTTGTGTAGGCTTTCGTGGTGTGGTTAAGATTCAGCGGAGAGGTTCCCGGGATATGCATTGCGTGTGTTCATCTGTGACGACAGTTTCGACGGCGTTGCATCTGGCTTCTTTAGGTCGATGATTTAAACTTGTCCGCTACCGCAGTCCTTCGACCATCACATACGACCAATTTCGGTCTTCGGTCGTTAACGACCGATTGCGGTCGACGTTATTCGCGCGATTGTTGTCGGTTGCGCAAATTCCCACTTAAACTAAATAAAGAGCAATTTTCGAGGTCTTTTTCAAGATGGCTAAATGCGCATTATCTTGCCTTCAACAGGGTAGAGAATATCAGCATTCGAGTGTTTTCAATTCTGTGACTTTGAACAAGCAAAAAATGCTTTTGTAATATATGCTACGGTTTACAAGGTGTTGAAATATTGTAAAGATGAAACGTCTCGGAACCTTCTTCGCATTTGACGCCTCGGTACCGGATATAATGGAGGTTAGATAAACATACAGGGTGGTATCCAGAAGTAGTAGGACTGATTTTTTTAAAAATTAATATATTGAACATTTTTAAACATCGACTCAATACTCTTCAAAATAAAGAGCATCCACACACTTCTGGTAGCGAGTCTTCCAAGTCCTGAGGGCCTTCCGGAAGTCGTCCTCCGAGATGCTGTTCAGCGCCCTCGTCGTCGCTGCTTGGACCACTTCCACCGTGTCGAAACGATGCTCCTTGATCTTCCTCCTGATCCTGGGGAACAGGAAGAAGTTCAGTGGTGCCACATCAGGACTGTAGGGGGGATGAGGCAACGTGGAAAAGCCGAATTTGGCCAGGAGATCCCTCACAATCCACGCGCCGTGGCACGTGGCACGGTGCTTTGTCGAGTTGGAGCTTCCATTTCCCCACCAGGTCTGGTCGCACGCGTGTGATCCGATTTCGCAGCCGTGTGAGCACTTCCACGAAAAATTTTGCATTTACAGTATGTCCAGGAGGTACAAACTCCTTATGGACAATTCCACGACGGTCGAAAAATGCAATCAACGTCGACTTCACTTTCAATTTCAAGGTTGACGGACGCCCGGCGCGTTTGTCGTCCTCGACGAGCTCCCTATCCTCCCGAATCAACCTGTGCCACTAAAATATCGAGGGACGGCTCATGGTATCCTCCTTGTAGGCCTGCGTAAGCATTTTCTTGGTTTCAGTTGCCGAGTTTGTAGCAAAACTTGATGAAATACCGCTGCTCTAAATTTTGCTCCATCGCAACCAACGTCGAGGGGTCAAAACAGGAGGTCACGAAAACAGTAGTCCACACTGAACTAATGGACGCAGGCGACTGCCAAATATGAAAATCTGTTCCCAAGGCCCCCCCCCACACAACATCCAGTCTTGCAGACCCCCCTCAATCTTTCCATCCGCGCGGAAAAAAAACAGTCCTACTACTTCTGGATACGACCCTGTACAACGGCTCATTTTAAGGGCCTTCAATAATGGAAGATAAAAAAGTTGATCATCTATGAAATTCAAACAATTTTAGAAAGTTTATAATTATGTCAAATTTATAATTCTATATTTGACGATGTAACTCCCCATTTGATTATTCTAAATATATTGTATGTAGTAGATGAAACTGTCCAGTACAATTAAAAAAATATCCAATGGTATTACATTATGTATGAAAGAAAAAAATTAATAATGTATTATTAAATATGTTTTAAAATATTTACTTAGAGTTATGTTTATTCCACTTACACAGAAAAAAAACACTGCTCCCATTTTGATAAATAGCTATACTTTGGCTCGTTGAGTTTCTACCAGCGTCCTAGGCTGTATATCACCAGAATTGCCTCACCATTTCTGACCGGAGAAGGCACAATCGCATTTTTATCATCCATAGGGGTATGTGCTATTCTACCTCACGTGTGGAATCTATGTCATTTGCTTGCACGAAATCCATTGTTTACCGAGGCGGTTGCCATAGATTATATTTTACCGAAAGTTTACTGCAGATGAGAGGGTGGTGTTGGAGTTCTAATTTAGTATCAATGCATAGTCTCCTGTTTTGATGGCTATAATAAACTTCGCAACGTTAACTAACTACCGTCATGAAGGTGAAGGAATCAAAATTGCACCAACTTCTTATGGAAATTGCGCAATATAAACTGGAGTTCTCGGGTTTCCAGCCGGGTCCAAGGGTCCTAAAAAAACCCTTGGTGCTGAAAAACCCATGGACCCGGCTGGGAACCCGAGAACTCCTCCTCCAGTCTATTCCCCTGGAAAACCTTAGATCCTTAATCACGCAATATAAAGATAGAATGCAGAGCGTCTTTGGCTCACAACTTTATTTTCTTCCCTCCAATGCAGGGGTGCCGACTTACAAAAAATATTGGGGGGCCCAAACCGGGTAACTTGCCTCGTGAAATTTTATAAGTAGTGAGTTATAAGTTTTTTTAAGCATTTTAGAAGAGTCGTCTGATCAACATTAGAACCCTGATAACTCGAATCTCGATATCTGGACACTCCGGGGAAAATCGACAAGTCTGATACATTTTTTCCTCACACCCATAACGAATTTTTGAGGGGGCTCGGGCCCCCTCAGGCCCCATGGAGTCGGCGCCACTGCTCCAATGATGGCGACGACAACAGCGACAATTATAAGAAAACTGTTTACAAATAAAAGCTGTCACTATTACTTCCAATAGTTTTTAACTTCCAACAGCTGGTGGAATCCTGGCGGAACTGTCGTCACCTCTGACAATGGAACGCCGCGATAACCCGGGAGATGGAGAGATCCACGAATTCTTAACGCCACGGAAGACTGTAAGACAGCAAATATTTCGGCCCTAACCTTAATGTTATCTTTGCTGTAAAATTACGTGGTATCGTACGTCATTTACATAAGATGAAGTCACTTCTGATAGAATGCCCGCCCGTCAATTTAGGCTAAAAAACCCACAGTTTCCTTTCAAAGTGGTAAAAAATCGGCGAACTTTGTCTGCTGCTATTATTTTAATACGAGTTGAAACATCAGATACTCCAAAAAATAATATGATACTTATCGATAAACAAGGACGGTAACCACAATTGATCATCCTCGTTCCTTTATTCAGCCTACGAGAGAAAAAAATATTTTTTTTCTATTTGAAGGTAGAATTTAATATTGAGTTATATATTTAATTACAGCTTTCCTAGAATCTAGTGCATCGAACATGAGAAAAGGATAGGATAACAAATTTCATTGTTTTTTTTCGTTCGGTATTTAATTTTTATTCCCACCCATAAAAAATGAGAAATAAGAGAAAAAATATTTTTTTGTCAATTTGGAAGTAGAGTTTAATAATGAGTTACATATTTAATTAAAGCTTTCCTAAAATCCAGTGTATCGAACATGAGAAAAGGATAGGATAACAAATTTCATTGTTTTCTTTTTCGTTCGGTGATTAATTTTTATTCCCACCCATAAAAATGATAAATAATATGATGTGCCTATGGTATATAATTCGGCAATAATCCCCATATTTGGTAATAAGAGAGGAGAATAGCAGTGAAAAAAAATCTTCCACAGAATACCCTTTACGGGCGAACATCAAAGTCCTTACTTTGGCTAAAAAGAAAGTTCGAGATCCATTCCTTGCGATTATTATTATTAAAGAAAGGAGTCACTTCATCCTCTTCGAATTTAGCTTCCTATTAAATTCAAAGATCAAAGGAGAAGGAATATTCCAGAAAAAACATCTTTTTCCCTTTCTTTGTCGGGTCTTACTATAGAATGGTATTTTCTTTTTATCACGCAGAGGAAAATGCTTCGAGATGTGAGGGCATTGAATTGAAAGGGTCAGCCCACTGTGTCTTCTGCTATTATTTCAATACGAGATGAAAGATCAGATCCTCCAAAAAAATAATAAAACCCCTAATATCCTTGTAAAACTTCTTGCAAAAAGATCCTCCAAAAAAAAACAGTAAGAAAACCCCTAATTCCCTCGCAAAATTCTACTTTCTCTTCATTTTTTCGAAACTGTAGCCTCAAATTAATTAAGAAATATCATTCGCAAGAACTCTTGGCTGAAGTCATTTGTCTGATAGAGCCTTGCTTGAGCGACTGCTGGAAAATGATGGCATTTCATTCCGGCTCTAATTTTTATGTGCCGTATTAACCGTTCTGTGCACAGTCATTACTTCACGCGTGGGCTAAAAATTACTTTTATGGTAAGTTTTGAAATACAGGTTTTGAATCCCATTTAACCTTTACGTTAATCTAGCTAATTATGTATCTTTATCAGCATATGGTACGGTACACTAAAGTAACGACAATATTAGATATACCACATTATTTGCAACAGCATTTTATCAATCCCAGAATGCATTTAGTATTAAATTAATATCTTTACTTTTCTGAATGTTTTTTCAGCTAGTACTTACTATTTTCCTCCAACCTGTTAAATGGATGACTGACTGATTGAAAGTAACTTGTAAATGCATAATAAAAGCCTTTATGTATTCATATAAATGATAATATGGCTTGATGTTACTGTTTTTCTATCGCAAGACAAGGCCAGATCAAACAAAGACTCCTTAAAACAGTTAAATCTCCAGACTCAGTATCCAGCCCTTTTAAATTTTGACTTTGGAGAGCATTTTTTCGGTAGTCTGGGTTCTATTAACGCTAATATAGAGCATATAAGCGAAAGAAAACTTCATAGCCAATGTCCTCAACATAATTCTACGTCACTGCGATGATGGATCTCAGTTTAAAAAGCAGTCACTGCTAGAACAGCTGCTCTCCTAATGTGACAATTTTCATTAGGAAATACAGAAAAAATCTCTTTGTGGGGAGCTGCGTACAATCTACCGTGGGACCGTTGACCAATTCGTTTGTTTTGATGCAGGTATTTGAGAAGAATGTCGCCCATTGTCCATCATCCTAAACACACGCGTCTCACTCTTCTCTACCGAGCGTGTACTTGACGCATGCATGTTTTCGAATAAAAATTCCCACAGTTCACTTCATTTCCTGGTTCAATCGCAGCTGACATACAGCTTCCGGGTTCTTCTCCATCGCCCTACGTGTCTGTTTCTGAACGCCATTGATGGAGGTAGAATGTTAGGAGACGTGATCCACTTAATGCCGGTTTTTTGGAAAAAAAAACTATCAATAAATTGACCGTAAGGAACACGCAACGTCATATTCCAGCACACATGCGTCAATAGCGGCAAGGAATGAAAAACATTGGAGTGAAGAAACCTGTGTTAATTTGCGGCAATGCGAGCGTGTGGTTTGGTCACTTTGAATTGACGGGAAGATTGACGTAAAATTCTGGCACGCGGAGTGATATCGTCAACGAGGATAAAGGATATCTCTCTGAGGGGACTTGTGTCACATACAAGACCACATTTCAACACAGAACTTGCACAATGCGAATGAAATCAATTTTATCCTGTGGATACCGCAACCAACATTACACGCATGACTTGCAGCATTCGCTGTTGTGGACGGGAACCGAAAAAAAGCTAGCTGAAACTCATATCGTCCTCATTGTGATACGTTTGATGATGATTAACCATGATTTCATTCAAGCCATAAGTTTTTTGCCTCCTAAATTCGAACATACTATTTGTTTTCCAGTAGAAAATTCGGGGTATGAGTTCAGCGTATAAATTCAGGGTATATTTTCACAAGAAAGATTTACAAAAAACGGCTGAAACTATAAAACGCTTATTTTCAAATGTTAAATTGGCATTGAAATTTCAATTCAACCTCACGTAGAACTTCGATAAATACTCATGTGGAAAAACTGTCGTTAGATCATCATAACTTAACAATCGTAAGATTGGTTTGACGCAGCTTTTCATTCCGCTCAGTCTTCTGCTAACCTTTTCATTGTGACGAATTTTTCTTCTCTTTTACATCCTTTATAACATGTCAAATCTATTCATTCGGGGCCGTCCCTCACCCTTGTTCTATTTCACCTGTCCTTATACGATTGTTTTCATCAGGCCATCATGCTTTATGATAATAATAATAATAATAAATTTATTTCACGGGCTTAAGCCCTTTTACATTAGCACAAATTGAAAATTGCACAAAGTTATCACAATATCAATATACTTCAAATACCAGAAACATAGATATCAATAACATGAAATACATATTAGGAGATAAAAATACAACATAGAAGTAGTTACACAACATAGAAGTAGTATAGAGGTAGTAGATGATGTGACCTACTACGTTTTCGCGTCTTCTGCTTAAGGTTTTTAGAAGATTTCTCTTTTCTTCCACTCTTCTTATCACTTCCTCGTTACTTACACGGTCGATCCATTTTATCTTCATCATTCTTCGGTAGCACCACATTTCGAATTCTTCCACGTTAGACTTCTGTGCTACTGTTAACGTCCAAGACTAGCTCCAAAAGAGAAACATGCTCCATTATTAGCATCTGATGAATTATTTCCTCACTTCTATAATTAAATTTTCTGCCATAAGTAGATTCTTGTCTCTGTAGAATTCCCTCGTCACCTGTGCTATTTTACTGGCTGTTAATTTCTCGCGTAGTCCATCATTGGTAAATCTGCTTCCTAGCTAAAAAAAAACTCTTTCACCTCTTCGAGCGTTTGTATTCCCAGTTTAATTTTTGCCCAAGCATCCTCTATAATGCTGCATGCTAATATTTATTCTTCTTTTTGATTATTATCAGCAGATATCAGGCCTTTTCCCTCACCATATTTGTCAAAGTTTTCTTCGAATCATTTTCTGTCTCAGCTATGACAGCTATACCGTCAGTAAATCTACGAATACTAATTATTTCTTTGGTATTGATGTCGAAAGCCTTTTTTTTATTTCATTGATGGCTTTCTCGATGTGAACATTATAAATTACGGAGTACAGTGCGCACCCCTGTCGCACACCTTTTCCTATTCTTGCCCCGGCACAATTGAGTCCTCATTTTATCACAGCTATTTGGTATTTATACGAACTGTGTAGAAGTCTATGATAACTTTAGAGCACTCCAATTTATTTCAAAATTCCGGATTAAATTCCGCGTTTTCAAAGGCCTTCTTTAAAATTTAAGAGGAATCTAAGGGTTTGAACCCGCACGCCGAAAGTATTGCCATCATGGAATATAATGTAGAATTTGGAATGTACCCTTTCCGAAAAAACCCTCACCTCTGAATTTTTTGCTGGTCTAGACTGGAGTCTGAGCACCTCCCGCCACTAGCCTATCGGAATGCTTCGTTAGTTAATATACGCATCTATTCTTCCGAGTACCTATTTTACCACCGAAGTACTCTAGTATTCGTCAGAGTATCCAGGGGAATTCATTCGGGTACTTGGATTACAGTGAAATAAAGTTTATCTGTACTACCTTTAAGAGTGTCCCTGTCACCAAGTCCGCGGATACTAAACGGAAAACTCCCTTCCCCGAAACCGAGAGAAACAGTTGATTACGCAATGCGTACAAACAGGCGTCTCCCTTCCCCACCACCGCTCCCCTCTCGCGGCGTCAACGCGCACCACGCCGACAGCGGGCAACAAAGAGGGAAGGGCAGACCGAGGAGAGGAGGGACGGAGGAGGAGTTTTAAATGCACTCGCCAGAGCGGAGGGGCGGCTTTACCCAAATTGCGATTGGTCGTGTGACAATGAAGGAAGAGATGAGATGATCGCTTTTTGTTTTTTTTTTGTTCCAGCCGCACGCATGGCGCCAGCTTCGATCTGCTAGTATCCCACACCACCACCACCACAGGGAGAACCCTTTTCTTCACTTCCTGAACACGCCTTGGCCACCCGACGCGCAACCAGGAAATAAATGAAGAACGAAAATAAAAGAAAGAGAAAAAAGGAAATAAATGAAGAACAAAAAAAAGGAAAAAAAATAGCTAAATAAAAAATAAAAAAAATGAAAAAAAAAAGTCGAAAGCAACCCCTGCTCAACACCCAAGCCCAATGACCCCTTCTCTCCAAAAAATAATAAAAACCCCTTTCGCGCGTGAGTGTGCGGTTTTCCTCCTACTCTTTGTTTTCCTCTCTACTCTCTCCTTCTTTCCCCATCCCTTGTGATCCTGCCTCTTTATTCATGTGGAACGCACGCTGCGTTCACATACCGCGGTCTCATAAATCCCTGCAAATCCCCTCGATGCTTCCGCTTAAAGGATTATGGACACCTCTGACTCATCTGGGAACTTCAAAGTGAGTTCCTCTTCTGGCAGTGGCCTAATAGGTTCGGTAGGATGGGAATTTAATGAATCCTGTCACCGTAGTAAGATTTAAGAGATCAATAAGCAAATTTGTGATTACAAAAGAACTTCCATAGCGATCTCGGGTGCTTACTGTGACCGTGTCACTGTCAGTGCTTACTGTGACCGATAGGTATATTAGTATCACCAGAGAGTATCCTGCGGTAGTCTATATCTCAGACAATTTCTACCATTAATAATTGTCAGGAAGCATCGGATAACTGAGTATTCATTTATTCTTTTCTCAGAGTTCAAAATTGTTGCGTTGTCTTTTCGTTATCATCTATGCATTTGAATTCCTTCTCGAAGTTAATTTTTTCAGTGATCCACAATGAAATGAATACTTCTTTGCGTGCTTAGTTATCTGAGGAAATGTAATTTTTTTTATTTACCACAGTCAGGTCTTACAGGTCTTACAGGTCAGTCAGGTCTTGGATTCCTGAATCCCTGAAGACAATGGGCGAGTTGTTCATCGAAACGTTGGAAGGAGAAATGGAGGACCTGACCCGGTGTGAAACCCGAGAAAACTTCACTGCATTGTTCGCCGGGAAAAAAAAACAAAAATTGTAGGTCTTAAAGGTCTGTTATTTGGTAAGATTCAAAACAACAATTACTGTTTTCATCGTATTCTTGCTATCGATCATTTAACTAAATACTTAAGGATATTTCAGAGGGAATCTCCAATACTTCAGGAGGTGTTAAGGGAAAGCATTTTTTGTTGTCCTATAAACATGGGTTCGCAACTCTTCAGTTACCGAACCATGTCAATGCAAATTTTTTTTAATACACTTTGCAGTTACTATGAAAACGGTTTTTTCTTGAATATCCACTATCCAGCCTTTTTTCGGCATTTCATTCAATGCTCTGGATTTTTAAGGGCATTAAATAACTGAGGGAATGAGAATCCAAGTGTTACAAGCAGGGATGGGCATGATTCGTCTTCATGAATCACGAATCATGATTCGCGAATCACAAACTGTGATTTGTGATTCGGATAATTTTTTTTTCGTGATTCGTGAACCGTGAGTCGACTCTTTTTTTACTAGTTGAGGTGATTCGTGAGTCGAATATTTGTGATGCAGCTCACGATTCACTGACGAATCACGAATTAATTTCACTGCTGTATACGTACAAGTCAGAAGTGCAACCACTCGGATAATTCAAAAATATATTTTGCACTGTAAATTCGTTCAAATGTGACTTTCAATTGTTTTGAACAAGATGACAAGATAGAAATGAAATTTGAAAATAGCACACAAGACAAAGAAAATGTCAAGAAGGCAGTCTGGAGAAATGGCCAGTACCAGTAAGTTGTTATTGCAGTTTATGCTTACCTATAATTCTTACTCTACTTTTATTAATCATTTCACTAATTCCAATTCGTAAACACTACAAAGTGATTTTTATAATAGAATTCGTGTCATTTCAGGTGAGGTAAATCATGGTCTTAGTGATAACGTTGCTGAAGGTGGTACCAATTACCGTGCCCTATCGAATTTAATTTTTGATGGAAAATTTTTCCAAATTGTAAGTCAATCTGAGAAGTATATTTCTGCCCAATGTCAGCTTTGCTTGCCTGTAAACAAAGTGGTTAAAGGAGTGGTAGGCAGCACTTCAAATTTTACTCGGCATCTTAAAGTACGAAAAAATGATCAACTTTTTATTGACAACAGTATGATTGATTCCAAATTTATTAAAATAATGTATTATCATTGCTTTTTAGTTGGTTCACAACGCATTACAAAGTTATAACAAATATAAATCACAGAAGAATGCCAAACGGACTGGTGAAATTCAGCAGAAGAAAATTACTAACAACTTTGTTTCTTCCAAATGCATGAGAGTGAAAATCAATAATGAAATGCTGAACAAAGATATAATGCACTACATTATTCATAGCATGAAGCCTTTCCGCACTGTGGAAGATGAAAATTTTATGCGAATGTGTCAACGTAACTTTTCTCAGGCCAGCAAGTGGTTAAGGGAATTTATTGATAATACGATGAACTCTGTGATGGTATTTCTCACATTTCTAATGACGTCCTACATCAACTTTTTTCTAATACACTCTGTTTTTCACTTTATGTGCTGATGTATTTTATCCTTTGATAGATATTGATCCTTCGGTTCAGATCATATCAAGGAGAACAATGGGTCGAAAATTAAACCTCATGTTTGAAAATGTAAACCAAAATTTGGGAAGCAAATTTACAGAAATTCAATTTATGACTTCTACTGCAGATATTTGGTCCACGAAACATAGAAGCTTCCTTGGTGTCACAGCTCATTGGGTAAATTGTAAAATAATATTATATAATGCCTTTTGTGGCCTTAGCGTTATTTATTCATTGATCAAATATGCTAACTGATTTATGTTTCCAGATAAATGATGAAACATTTACTCGTGAAAGTGCTGTTTTATCATGTGTTCGATTTAAAGGTACACATGATTACAAGAATATAGCATACACTCTACACAATATTTTCATCAGTTTTGGGTTAAAAAATGAGAAAGTTGCCACAATGATTACGGATAATGGGTCTAACTTCGTAAAGGCATTCAAAGAGTTTGGCTGCAGTGAAATAATAAATATAGACAGCGATGGTAATAACTTAAGACAATAATATGATACTATTATTGACGATTTTCTTACAGTACAATTTATGCATAAAAATTCAATGTCTTTGCTGAATCAGTTTTCGTATTGTTTACAGATTTGCCCATGCATGAAGATGATAGCGACATTGAAGAGCTTTGCATTGATCTGAATTTTGGCTCAATAAATATGGCATGTGAAGATCTAGAAGAAGACAGGTTTTTACCCAAACATTTGCGGTGTTTTTCTCATACATTATCCTTAATTGCAACAACAGATTTAACAAAAATTCTCAAGAACTCTCCATCTTTGGTTAATCGCTTGCACAAATCTGTAATGGCAAAGTGTAATTATATCTGGAATGCATCACGTAGGCCTGAATCTTCAGAAATTATTACTGAAATTCTTGATTGTAGTCTCGTATACCCTTGCCCTACTCGGTGGAATTCACTGTTTGATGCAGTTTCTCAAATTGTAAAATTGAGGCCAAAAATGAATGATGTGTTACGGAAACTGGACATGAAGCAATTATTCTCTGATACAGAATTTGACTATATGGAAGAATTGATTGCTTGCTTGCGACCAATTGCACAAGCCATTGATGTGCTTCAAAGTGGGAACAGCTGTTTCTATGGACAACTTCTACCCACATTATTTTCAATACGCAAGAAACTTGCGGATCAGCTGGAGAAGCCACTGCTCTATACCTTATATTTAATTCCTGAGTTGTTTTCCGCTCTGAACACTCGTTTTGGCAAATATTATAATCTATCTCCAGAAGTGAATGATGCAATACTGGCAGCAGCATTCCACCCTCAGTTCAAAATGCTTTGGTTGCCAAATAATGTGAGTGATATTGATAGTAAGCGAATTACTAACCTGTGCCTAAATTGTTTGGAAGAAGTCAAGAATAATGGCACACCATCTATCCACAGTAATAGTGAAGAGGACTCAGATTTTTATGTTTTAGCCTCACCAAGTAAAAGCAAGACATCTCGAAGTCAGTTAGCGTTTGCTTCTTTTATGGCTGATTCAGATAAAACCTTCAAATGTTTTACTCAGGGCTATCCTAATATTCGTCAACTTTTTATTAAATACAATACCCCAATATGTTCTTCTGGTCCAGTGGAGAGACTATTTTCATGGGGTAACTTTATTTTGAAACCAGAAAGATCAAAAATGTCGGACAAGGTGTTTGAGAAGTTAATATTTCTGAAAGGTAATCAACCATATTGCTGTCTCTAATAAGTTTTTTTTATATGATATTGTTTTTTCTTGGGTTTCCAGCCGAGTGAGAAAATTCGTGGCTAATGTTTTTCGTAATGTACTCGTTACTTAATGTAACACTCTTCCATCGTCCTCTGAGCAGAAATGAACTGCAGGCCTTCCCTTCTGAGCTTATATAGCTGTTCAATCCGGGGGGCATTGTTGTCATCTTCTGTCCATTATTTTTTAAATTAATGGTTTCTATGAAGAGAATGGAAACAACCATTTCCGGGCCATGTTTTTAAAATTATTTGAAGTTTTTAATTTCATATCCCGAGGCAGTATGCTGAATGCCTTGATAGCAACGTTTGTAATTTTTTTAATAATAAAAAAAAATAGATGAATTGATCGCCAACCTATGATTCTAAATTCCTTTTTTCCTCTTACAATTAGGGATATTAAAAGAGGTTAATATTTCCAATACGAGTGAATCAATGTATATCATAGGTAGCTCCATGTTGGTTTAAGGACGTGAAGGTAACCCAACTAACGGCATATTTTTGCATTCTTACTTTGCTAGATTTATTTTTTTAATAGTGCGGTTTAGACTAGTACATTATTGCCAACTCTTTTTCATGCATGATATGTAGTGCATGTTTGGTGAGAATTCACCCCCTACCACACACCTTTATTTTGGCTTGCAGGATGTTGATGTACAGAAATTCTGGTAATTTATGATATCCCGTTGATTCACACTGCATCTGCACAAGTTTTAATTAACAGGCGCAAAAATCGGTATAGGTTCCCAATTATGAGACCAATGTTCATAATGTGACCATTACTTAGTGTTATTGTCAATCTGAAATGGCACAATGATTTTCCTTAAAATATGATTCGTGATTCGTGAACCGCACGAATAATATTTTAAGGAAAAATCACATGATTCATGATTCGAGATTTGAATCAAGTTTCCAGGCGTGAATCGTGATTCGTGCGTCGAATCTAATTTCTTCCATGATTCGTGATTCGTGACTCGAATCAATATTAGGTGATTCGTGCCCAACCCTGGTTACAAGTGATATTTTTCTCAACAAAGGTCGGTAAACTTAATTGTTTGAAGAAATACACAAAAACTTGGTTGTAAAGGGATACGAGTGAGTATCTGTTCTTTGCTGACATCGAGTGGAACATCAGATGCAGTGCAAAATATCTAATTGATCTCGTCTGTTATCTATTTCTAATTTCTACACCTAAAGGTGCGTTTACACTGAGTAACATTTTGCATAAAAAAGTTACATACTACGTGTTTTAGGAAAATGTTACAAACCCGTGTAACATGATACATTTCGATACCTCCACTGCACAAACGCTCAATAATCGCCCACCAAATCAAATCCGCTCATCTAGTGTTACCAGGGATACTAGATGAGCAGATTTGATTCGGCAGGCGATTGTTGAGCGTTTGAGCAGTGGAGGTATCGATTTATCATTGTATAAAACAAAAAATCATGGTAAACAACACTTTTTCTGGTTTCCCACACGAAGAGGGAAACAAAAAACTTGTCGTATTTTGTAACACGAATTTTTGTTCTATAACAACATACTAAATGTAATATGGTGCACGTTTTTGCATCATTTTCCTAAAACATGATATATGTAAGTAGTTTATATAACATGTTACTCAGTGTAAACGCACCTTAACTCTGTTTAGGAAAGAGAAATCACTTGTACCCCTTGGCTTCTTACCCACTCAATTAAGGTTGGTCGAAAATGTGTGATTATAATTGTCTGAAACAATCAATCTTATTAAAACTAGAAGTTTGAGCGAGTATCAACATTGCGATTGCGCAATCCACCCATTTTGAGATTAATTGTATTTTAATAACCCATTGATAACAGTTGCAGGTTGCATTTTAAAGATTTATCGAGACAAAATACAACCTTACTTCTTTCGAATATTTATATGCAAATCATGTCGTTTTATGAATATAAAACTTAGATATACAATCGATTGCGCATATTAATAAATAACTAATGCGTATTTAACGGCCATCTACCCACTAAACTAATTCAGTTAAAGCTAATTTGAGAATTATTCAGATACATTTCATTGCGAGATTATTACAGTTGCGTGCGGGTGGATCGGATGGCCAGTTTTCGTTTCAATAAACACCGAATACATACTCGGGAACAGCAATTTCTACTACAGTAGCGTTTATAAGAACTTGAACTCTTAAGAAGTTTAAATTTTATTTATCTTCGAAAATGTTTTTGCCAAGGTATAAAAACCCTACTCAGATTTGACAACTATCTGTATTCCCATATCACCACCCTTTCCATACGATAAAAATTAATACATCAACCCCGCGGCAATGCACTCTATTAAAACGACAATTTTCGTATTTTTGGTTTATTTTAAGTAAGAAGAAAAATATAAAAATTTCCTTACATGAACAGTGGAAACGAAACCCTAGGGCGGGCTCGCGGGGATAGACTCCTGGGGCAGGGACTGTAAGCGAGAGCTTTTCTCCTCTGCACCCAGAAGGGGAAGGACGGAAAGGAACAAGGAAGGAGGAGCCGTCGCGATAGGAGCCCGACGACGCCTCCTGGGAGGGGATAGGGAAGGAAGGGACGAGGAATCCCGCACCGTCACAAAGGCGGGTGGGTCCTACCACTAGCGAAACCTTGAAAAGCCATTAATATTTTAACGATCTTGGAGGACCATTCTATGAGGAATAAAGATCCAACGATCAAATCGTTAGATCCCTTACATGAACAGTTAAGAAATTTTTTTACGTATAGCATACACGACAGCGATATTCATTTTCTTTTCTACACCTCGGAAATTGAAATCCACCTTTCGGCCATTTCAAAAATGAAAGAATGGGTATAATTTAATTTTAAAAAGCTATTTTTAATGCGAAGATGTAGTTCTCTCTATTAAAAAATACAATGAAGAGCACCAATCAAATATTTTACCCTTGACGAGATGAAGAAGATGACGACCGTTTCGCCGTTCTCAGGGTCATTCATTTCGGTTGAAGTGTGCGGAGGGAAAAAATAAAGCCTTACCTTATTAATAGATGGCAGTGTAAGAAATGTCGGAGGGGCAGCGGAACACGATTAATCTAAAATATGAAAGGGCCACTTTCCCTTGTCACCGCAGTATTTTGTGACGTCAAAATACATGACCGCCAAAATGAGAAAGGGAATTTACGTTTCCGCAGCCATGGATGGCACTGAGGATCACTTGACCCTCCAGAATCCTCTAGAATGCAATAACCACGGATTTCACAAAAGAGGATCCTTAAGTAAACATTTGTATGTGTTACACCCTCAGCACATTTAAGTGAGTTTATTAAAGTCGCCAATTTACGTCACTGACGGACAAAAAGATTCGAATTCCACGGAGGAATAAGCTGTAATGAGAGCTAATAAACAATATGTACGGGAGCGGTTTTTTTTTCAACCTGAGATCGCTCATCAAAATCGCCATACAAGCGAAAGGCGGGTACTGCGCAGGTAGGGCAATTGCGTGTCCTCCGCACCACACGCTCAAGTCATTTCTAATCGTACGATAGCCTAGAAATCCCGGCGGTGGTAGAGAAGTTTTCAGTGTGTGCCCGATTCCTGCTTGAATGTTATGTGGAGGACATTTCAAGCGCAACACTCTGTCCGTCGGATGGGACGTTAAGCCGTGGTCCCCTTGGCGCCTTTCGTTAAGAGCAGGCCTATGGCGACGCTGGATTTCTCTCCAACCTCCCTTCCCTCATTGCGCAAATGACCTCGGCTGTCGGTCGCCTCCTCCAAATACCATACCAATATACAGTCCACTATTTTACTGCCGAATCGCGTACTCCTGGATTTCGTATGCAGTAATTTGGTTGTCGTGGATTTAGACCTTTATTAATCTAATTGGCCTAATTAGATTTAGACATTTGTTAATCATTATAAACTATAAAATCCACTTTCGGCCACAGACTGACTGACTGATAAATGCAAATTTTTGTGGTGTACTAGACGAGATACAACAAAAATTCATTGAATCGCCCCCCTCAAAAATCGTCTGAAACCCTAGGAAAAATTGTCCTTACATTACATTTTCTATGTATTATTATTTTGCCAACCGCTTCTATGCCCATATTTTTTAAGGGGATTTGGGACACAAAAAAATCGATGGCAATGAGGAATTTGAGCATCGCGGAGAACTTGTTAATGGTACCAAATTCATTTTGGTAGCCAATAGTCCACGCCTTGTAACAATCAAATAGCCTGGAAACCAAGAACTGTTTGGTATTATTAGGATTCAATGTCAGTTGGTTAGATGTCACTGAAAATAAACGATCCTTAAAGCCCGTATGGCACTTTCCAATTTATTGGTCATTAAATCGGAGCGCAATATTGTTTAAAATATTGGACGCTACGTACCGAATGACAAGTATCAATATTTACACCAGTATTGCCCGAAATAGTGTTCTAATGTCCCGCTAGAGGACGCCGTTGTATTTAAATGAATCTACGTTGCATTAGGGCAATTCCATTTGTGAAGGAATTACCTTTAGAGAAAACCTATGCAATAGGTTATTTCGATTGAATCGTAAAATACAAAAAAATTTTAACTGTGCATGATCAAAAAACATTTATGAAGGTGATTTTCAAGTACATAAACAAAATTAATTATCAAAATACCTTCTAAACAAGCCCATAATTAACATGTGACGGAATTACTGCGAGGTCAACCTCCTAAGTGTAATGATTTTAAACATCTTCAAAGCTCTGTGAATCGAAGTATAGTTTGAAAACTTTTAGCAAGGCTGTGAATAATATTTTAAGCATTGATTTCTTGAAATTCAATCAATTGGCAGTTGATTTATAAAGAGAAAATATTTCCAGCCTAAATTTTAATTTGTGAGAAAAAGTTGACATTTTCATGGAAATGCCCATTAACATTCGTGTGATTTGTACGCTTCAATCAATATTGAAACAACTTATTATGTCCTGATTTTAGAAATTTAAAACGAATTTTCGGAACAAAACCAATTGTTTTACAGCCAAACCCTATGTTTTGCAAAGAGCTTCTTGTTTTGACCACTAGGAGTCAACAAAACTGACTTCTGATTGGAGATTGGCCGCGAGAAAATACGGAGACGTGAGGGGAAGCTCCATGGAGACGGCTGCTATGCTAACAACGGGCGATCAACAATGCTTCGCGGCGGTCGAGTGTGGTAGTGGAGGAACCAAGGAACACAGCGATATTGGCGGATAGTGCCTAGAGCTTAATGTTACGACGCAACAACTTAGAAGACATTACTTTTAAGTTTACCCTCGTAGAAGCCATGATTTGTAAACAGTGATGACCAGATAAAATTATAGATATACGAGGGACGTTTTTTTTTCAAGCTCCGATGGGCCATGAACAGAAGACGAAATGATGGATTAAAAATTATTTCACTGCTAAATATTGATCACGGTGGTGGTGTCCTTTCGACATAATCGCCTCGGCGATTGAGGAATTGGTAGTGACTGTGGACAAGCTTTATTACACCTTCATCATAAGATGATGCCGCCAAAATGTTACCTTTGTCCTGAAGCTCATCGCCCGCGTGAAAATGCTTCCTTCCCAGCCACTTATTCATGGCAGTGTAAATATGGAAGTCTCACGGCACTAGGTCGACATTGCACGGCGGGTGATCGAAAATGTCCCGTTGAAATTGTTCAAGGAGCAGTTGGGCTTCATCAGCACTGAGATGAGGGGCGTTGTCATGGATCAGAACACGTCCAGAAGTCAGCATGTCTCTTCTTTTGTTTTGAATGGGAATGAGCATAATTTTTCACACTGTTTTACACTCTGGCCACAGTGCATTAAAAAATTCTCTTTTATCGGTATAAAGGTCAAGACATGTCAATACTGAAGACGATCGACGAGTTTTCTGGCTGTCGCTCCGCAGGCAGTATAGAGAATGAGATTGCCACTAACCTTAAATTAACAACTAACGGTGAGAAATGACTCGAGGGTGTGGTGCGGAGGACGCGCAATTGCCCTACCTGCTTAGTGCCCGCCTGTCGCTTGTCTGGTGTTTTTGCTGAGCTATCGGAGGTTTAAAAAAAAACGTCCCTCGTATCTCCATAGTGGCGGATAAAACTAGTAAATGCACACGGTAGCGTTTAAAAACGCGTTTCACCTCTCGGTCCCCAAAAAGGGCACTCGTAAATATTTGATTAACTTAAACATTAGTACTTACTTGAAGCATAACCGAAGCGAGGAATTTTTCAAAATATCCCTCCACCTGCAAACCCATCCTCGGCCTTCTGCAATGGACACTGCGGCTCCGCGAAGAATCGGCGAACGACTGCTCTCTTCCGCGACGATTCCAGTAGAATAACACGAATGACGATCGTGTGGTTACTAGCGCTAGCAGTCGAAAATTAAATGCCGTCAGTATAGGGAAAATTTTCGGAGGTACTGCCTCCCCTTCCTCTTGCTGCCACGACGACATCACTTGAGTGGAGAACTCCGTCCGTCAAATGCTACGATGAGTTTCCTTGTCATTGCTAGAGCCTGAATAACACGGTATTTTTCCATCCCTCAGAATGATAGGTCAAGCGATAGCTTTTAAGGGACCAAAAGACTGATCGCTGGGCCCATCATTTTCTGAATCACACGAAGGTTGAGCATTAAAGTTAAAACCTACCCAGGTAAATTCAATATTCTGGAGATAAAACATTATTCGTGGTAAAAAAAACCGGGTTGTCACAATAGAATGGTTAGGTTTTGAACATGGTTTTCATGAAAACAGAATTGCAGAATCTGATTTTTTTTCCAGTGGATGACTTGAATGAATTCTTCTCGAGTTTCCGACCGGGTTTGAATCTGCATGTTGTTGGCCGACGTTTCGCCAGGTGACTTTGCCAACATGTTCAAGGCGAATTATTTTCCTCTGTGGATTTTTCGCACAATTCGTGCATTGCGGGTGACTCCGTAGAGTTATCACCGTGGCTATTCCCGTTATGCTAAAATGAAATCTTCAAGGCTGAAGATGCTAATGTCAGCAGTGTTATAGGTAGGTATTTTGAAGGAGGCGACCGACAGCTTAGGTCATTTGCGCCATGAGGGAGGAGCAGGTATGAAAGGCTATAGAGAAACCCGGCGTCGGCATCAGCCTGCTCTTAACGAAAGGCGCCAAGGGGACCACGGCTTAGCGTCCCATCCGACGGACGGAGTGTTGTCCTAAAAATGTACTCCACACAACATTAAAGCAGGGATCGGGCAGTCTATGAAAATTCTCTGCCAACACCGGTATTTGAACTCGAGCCCACGGGGTGGGAAGCCAACACTCTAGCCACCACACTAACCCGAACCCCCCTGTGTTCCGGTTTACCGACAACAATACGAATTGGAAAGCCAACAACAATACGAACCAATCAGGGTCCTCCTTGGTTAAGGAGGAGGGTAAATTGACCGGAACACTAATGACATTGGCATCATCAGCCCTGAAGATGTTGCTAAAGTCTGCCAACGAAACGTCGGCCTACACCATGTAAATTGTATTCCGGTTGGTAACCCGATAAGAATTCATTTTAGAATTACTAACAGCAGTGATGTAGCCAGGAATTCCATTCGGGGAGAGGGGGGTCCAAAATCAGGGGTGGAAATTTAAAAAAAAGCAGGGTATTAGGTAGAGGGTTTTAAACTTATTTTAACACTTTTCATAATCGAAAAAACTTCATTTTACGAAGAAATCTTTTAATTCATGATATTTCAATATTTTTTTCTTTATGTAGCAAAGTAATTGTGTTAAAATGTTTAACATATATATACCTGTATATAATATACATGTTTAAAAAATCGCGGGGGTTCCGGAACCCCCGGTACCCCCTCTCCCTTGCTACTCCACTGCACACGGTCATTCCTGCCGTTGTCACTTTTTCCATATATTTTTCCGCCACATTCCATATTTACAACTGTCATTCAATTAAAAGCCAAGCGTGGCGCTATAATCGTTATTAGCAGCTGTGCGTTCTGATTGGCTGAAGGACGGTGCAAGCGATGGTTTCAGTGACATAAAAAAGGGACGTGCCGTGTGAGTGAGAAAAAAGGGTTGGGATTCCCATCCCTGGAACCATCGCGGAAAATGATCGCGTGAAACGGTCATTTTTCCGCCGTCATTGGAGCGATCGCTATAGCTGTCCCTCGAAAGGAATGGGGAAAAAATCATCGTGTGATGCATTCCTTATTTTCATGAGCAGGCTTGCCTTTTTTCGTGACGTATTACTCTTGTTTACGAAGACTCATCACGTCCGAAGGTCGCATTCATTTAAAGCCCCTTTGTACAGTCACCGCAAAAAGTCTCGCAGTATGGAGAAGAGCGCCGTCGAATTACAAAAATTTGAGTGCCTCCACTGGTTCGAAGGCGAAGGGAGACGTATATGAGAAGTAGGATGGGATTTATACATGTCAGAGGGCATTCGGACTCGGGGGATAGTGATTCGGGAGGACTGCTATGACCCATCGAATTTTGGGACTGTCTTCTTCCCTAAAACATTGAGCGAGTACCGCGATTCTATGAAAACGGAAGAGTCCCAAACAGGCCCTGAACTAGGGCGGTGCAGAGGGGGCACGTGCCCCGGGCGGTATGTTTCAGGGGGTGGAAAATTAAAAAAAGTTATTTCATTTTATAATTAAATGTTTTAACAATAATTATTGATTTATAAATTATTCATCATCATTAGTCAACAATTCTAAGATTGATTTGACGCAGCTCTCCATTCCTCTCTCCTATCCGCTAACCTTGTCATTGCGACGTATTTCTTCTCCTTTACACCCTTTATAGTCTGTCCTATGTAGCCCATTCGGGGCCGTCCCTTGCCCTTCTTCCCTTCCACCTGTCCTACGATAGTCTTCATCAGGCCGTCGTGCCTCAAAATGTGTCCAACTAAGTTCTGCTTTAGGTTTTTTTAAGGAGGTTTCTGTTTTCTCCCTCTTTTCTTAGCATTTCCTCGTTACTTACACGGTCAATCCATATTATCTTCACCATATTAAACAATAATATTAACAAAACTTCTCAATAGCAAACATTCGGTGTGTAATTTTAACCATCGCACCTAGAAAAAATAGTTTACGGGTGTATTATGTTTTAATGGTGGGGGAAGAGGGAAGAAGGGAGCAAGGAGGGACCAGGGGAGGGGGACTGACTGGTCTTTGCCCCCCTGACAAAACTCCTAGTTCCGGCCCTGGTTTCAAAGGCGATCAGTGGCTCATGTGTTAACAGTCGCGAAAGCACTTGCGAAACCTTACAAAACGTTGGAGTGAAATCTACTTCAGCGAAAAAACTGACATGACTGTGTCGATCGTGGCCGATCGAGAGAAAACTTTCTGCGTTCATAATAGATGAAAATTAAGTCATGTTACGGAAACGAGGTCGCGCACCCCGTAATTTGTGTGAAAATCCTTTTCAAGAAAAAACGCACGCCACGTTTCTTAAGCAATTGACATTCTTAGATTTTCAGCGGCTGTATTGGCTCAGAGGTGGACGTGTACGGTTGCGAAAGCAAAGATTAGGTGCTCGATATCTAGTTGTCGAAGAAATACCTATTAAAACTTTTTCGGCTTTTGAAAATTAATTCGCTCATGAATACTCAGTTGTTAATTTCTTTACTACTAATCGGCGCAAAAAAGGTAGAACGCTGAAATTAAAGCATTTGCATAAAATCCTGCCGAAACTCCATAGGGTCGTATCATATATCATTTTACTCATTGTTTATTCGACTACAACAATGAATCGTTAAACATTGTTTAAACGTAAACGCTCAGCTTTTACGATCGAAGGAGTGAGGAAGAACATGCGAAAAAATATGAGAACGGCGAAACGGTCGTCTTCCTTATCTAGTCACGGGTAAAATATTTACTTCGTACACTTCAATGTAATTTTATAGAGAGAACCACATCTTCGCATCATAAATAGATTCTTAAAATTAAATTTCACCCATTCTTTTAATTTTAAATCGCCGAAAGTTAGAGTTCAATAGCCGAGGTTGAGGAAAAAAAATGAATGTCGAAGTTAAGTATGCTATATGTGAAAAAAATTTCTAAACTTTTCATGTAAGGAACTGTTGATATTGTTCCTCTTATTTAAAATAAACCAAAAAGACGAAAACGTCGTTTTGGTGGAGTGCATTATTACCGCAGGGTGATTGCTGACGGCCAAAGTGATCCGAGTTCCACGGAGAAATAAGGTACAATTAGGGGTGTCAACCGAAATTTAAAAACATGATGATGTGATCCATCAAATTCGTTACTTTTCAATGCTATTCCTTGTAATGACAAACACAATAATGCAAATAATTTGAAATAAGTGGATCGCATTGCACTCATCACCGCGCCGCGAACATTTTTGAAAACCGATTAAAATGCTACCGAAGTGGCAACAGAGATCAGTCTTATGTGGGATGGAATTTAGCCTCATATATGCAGCCCCCTTGGTTTGTCTCCAAGGTGCTTCAAAATAATTCAATAACTGAGAAACAATTGACTGGAGAATACTCCATTTTCACATTCATAATTTGGAGATCATATTTTGAAATTTCCAGGAAAATAACATTCACTTCCTTTCCTGCACCTAGCTCCTAAAACCTTGGCTACTCCCCAGTGACGCAGCGAGGGGGGGTTTTGGGGGATAAAACCCCCCCAGAGCTCAGAGAAATTTTGAACTTTAATCCATTTTACTTAATTTGATTGATATTACTAATAGAATGGTGTAAGGACGAATAAAATATCCCTCAGAAAGCCGTAAAACTCACCACTTTGAACCATTTATCGTCAAAATTCCGCAATTTATTAATCTCGCACCTACCGCTTATCCTGGTGGGTATTCCATACCCCCCTCCCCCCCCCCCCCACACACACATTAGTTGCACCTAAACACCCCTCAACCTTGATTCCTAGCTGTGGCTCTGCTCCTCTCAACTCTCCCCCTTGCAGCGACCTTGCATTCCCGGCCTTACTGGGTCAGCAAGCAGTCTTTGAGAACGGAAGGAGTGCAGGACACGACCTTGACCGTGGAAAGTGGAAAGGCTCCCGCGTTAAATGGCTCGGGCGCCACCTATTTTTCTCCTGGCTCCGCATGGTATGATTATTGTGTGTGGAGTGCAGCGTTTACTAAAGACGTAGAGATGGAGAGGGTGGGGATCGGGAGCGTTCAAACTCACCTCTCACCCCGACTCCATCCCAAGACCCATATGCTTCAAAGATACGGTTTTTTAAGTCTCACGACCCTTACGCCGTAGCAGGAAGCTAGTTTTGCCGAAATAAGTGTTTTTCCGTGCTCAGTATTGTAGCGCGAAAAACGAGAAATGAAAAATTGCGACCATTTTTGTAACTATCGATGTTTCTTCTTCGTTAATGAGCATTGAATTGCTAAGTAGTAAAAATTACCAGTGGCGCAGCGAGGGGGGTTAACCCCCCCCCCCCCCCAGAAGTCAGAGAAATTTTAAAATTTACTCCGTTTTACTTCATTTGGATAAATATTACTTGTAGAATAGTGTGAGGATTAATATAATATCCCTCAGAGAGCCGTAAAACTCACCATTTTTATCCATTTATCTTAAAAATTTTCTGGGGGAGGGCCCATGCACCTCCCGTATTCCATACCTCCGGTATTAGTTGCGCCTAACCCACCCCTAGTCTTAATTCCTGCGCGCCAGAACATAATAGAGACCTCAGACGAATCCGCCAAAACGCCTGCAGCGTAGTTTTTGCCCGAGGTACTCGGGAGTCTTAACTTGGCGTAACTTGACTGAATATGAACCCGGCCAAATAATGAGATATTCCTTCAATTACTGCACAAACCAATCGTGAAATGATTTCTTTGAAATCAATTTAGAAGGATTTAGATAAGTTAGACTGATCTCTCGTTTGAAAAAAAAACATCTACCTTGCAACCGAATATTTTCAAGAGAAATTTGAGCTTTTCTCGACGAGTCTTCTCAAGTCGATTGACGCCATTTTAAGTTTTAAAACAACGGACGCTCTTTCTGATATTTTTTAAAACTCCACAGTTGCATCAAGTTAATTGAAGGCGTTGGGAAAAACGCTGTACTACTCCAAATGAGACTCCTTCTTCTCCCCCGAAAAATACCCCTTTCTCCATAACGCAACCCCACCAACCGCCGGAAATTTTCTCCGTCGACCTCCTTGGTGTTTACTGGGGTATCTATGGAAATTCGTCGCGGGCAAGAAGCAAGAAAGGCGCTCGGCTCCCGTCATCTGTGAAGAGAGTGGAAGTGGGAAACGGAGTTTTATTTTTTTTTGAGTGAGCAACAGCGAGGCGAACTTGAATTCTCGGACACACTTCACTTGGCGTGCCCGAAAAAGGCACTTGAGAAAGACGGCCTCCAAGCGCAAGGCATGGGAGTCGAATACAAAGAGTCACCAGAAAACTGCCCCGTCTCCTTCCCTTTCTGTCGCCACCCTCCTCACCACCATTTCCTCCAGATGATCAAGCGATCTGCTCTCCTGTGAACCTCATGAGCGAACAGAACGGCTGAAGTCACAGTTTAAAGCGATGGCCCAAGCAGCAGACGATATCCATTGGATATATAAATAAGATATGGGTGTCCAAACACGTTGTTATTAAACGAAAGATATCTTGACAAGATTAAATAGCTATCCTATATATAACATCCACGACAGGTTGTAAAAATGACATCGCATAGATATACAAGTTGTAATGTTTGTGATATTAAAAAATGTTTATTCCAAAAAGTATCCATAGGTCGCATATGTTCTGCGTTAGAGTGGCGTAACAAAGAATATTCTTTGGGGGGTGATGGGATGGCCTGGGGAGGTCCCGGACCCCCTAGCAACCCCAGGGGGTCCGGGAAAATTTTGAAAAATGACATGCCCGCAAATACATTTTACATCATTTCGGCTCTAAATATTAAAATTTAAGCAAATGCAGTTACTAAGTGTCGAAACTAGGCAATAGTTTTAAACATTTTTTAAAATCATCTTAGGCTTTGGGGGGGGGGGATCTATCCCCTCATCCCCCCCATAGTTATGCCACAGCTGCGTAGAATTGATGAGCACAAATTTTTTGTTTGCATGCCTGAGGATTACAAAAAAAAAACAATAAGCACACTAATTATTTACTCTTTCAATGATGTGAATATCTGAGAGATGTTACAATATGAGCCTCCGTGTCCACTGTTGGACATCCCTGCAACGTTGTTTGGCAGTTCCTTTGTGTATTTCACAGATATCCATACGACATTAATCAACATGGATATTGCTCTGATGCCGTACTTGGAGATAATTAGGATGTTATTGAGATATTGATTGCTGCTTGGGGGGTTATATATTTTGACTCCTTATTGCAAGTCAGAGTACTAATCTTGGTGGTGGCAGAGATTTTTAAAAGACTGCCCGATCCATGGTTGAATACTATGTGAGGGGGCACTTTAAGTATAGCACTCTTTCAGTGCCTCTTTTCTAGTGTCTAGTTAAAATTATGCCAATTATGAAAACCAAAGTTGACCTCCTCCATACAAGGCCACTAATTTGACTGATCATAATTCAGAAATGATGGTGCACTTTGATGTAACTATCGAAAATTCTCAATTTAAATTTATGGGTGCACAATATTAGGGACACATGTTGAGAGTAATTTAATGCAACCTTCACACCTACCCAAAGGCAGATTCACGACTTTTTCTGGGGGGTCACAAGGGTCTGACAGGCTAACGGCCTCCTCATAATTGAGACAACAATTAAAAACAACATACAACAATTACTGTACAAAATATACTCTTTATTTTAACATGAAAGTTATCAATGTGAAATTAAAAGATTCAGGCTCCGTAATACACATAACAAAACCAGCGTAATGATAACCACATTAAAAATCTTGTCTATTTTTTAAGCATCTGGGGGGGCACCTGCCCCCATGCCCTCCCCTAAATCTGCTAAAAATATATAAGAGATTTTTTACAGTGATATTCCTGGAGGTAGGTGTGAAGGTTGCATTAAATTTTTCTCAATTGTTACTGTCAGCTCTTCTTAGGTGTACTACAAGAATTTATAATTACAGCTTGAATATAGTTGTCAATGAGTACATCACAGCAAGTTATTATCAGGAAAATTTTATTATCAAAATAACAGTATTAGGTTTATTTACAAAGATCATAACAAATATATTTGATATTCAATCAAATATATATATACATGTAACAACTTTATTGGGACTAGAATTTTAGGTTGCTCATGGAAGGAAAAATATTGCAACAATGCATTCATGCATGCTTTTGAAAATAGAGCCCTAAATTTTAGGACTTTTCTTATTATTTTAGGATGGAGGAAAAATGGAGGAACAATATTAAGTATCCCTTAAATTATGGAAATGAGAAAGATCAAAACTTTTGGAAAGTCTGAGTAAAATTGAAATATAAGAATTATTGCAACCTCAGGAGGCAACGAGATACCACTTCTTATTCATGAGAATCATGAGCGAGGTAAGCACCATCAACAGGATGTTTGGCATTTGTGTTGCACAACCCCTGCACGTGAGCAGACTCAACCTTTCCTGGAAAGTATTTTCAGCATTTATTAGCCAGGACATGACGACAAATGGGTCAACTGTAACAATTTTTTGTATCCATTACACACAGGGTCGGATTTACCGCAAGGCAAAATAGGCCCCAGCCGGCACAGCCCATACTGCATCTATATGTGAAGTGGATGCAATGTGTGACAGGACGCGTTAGAGTACCAAATATCCTTCTGTCATCCTTTGCTAGTTGCGCCATGTATGCCATATTTTTCATGATGTGGTTTAATACTTAAAAATATCTGCAAATCCTCGCATTAATTATTATAAAATTTCAAGAACTATTATTATTATAATTATTCATTGTATTCAAGATTTTCACGAACATACGGTACTACCAATGACTACAGCAGTAGGTATGGACTTGTTGTCTGGTAGCCATCTTTCCCTATCTCAACGTGTTGGAGCCTCGTAGATTGAGTGTTGTGTTGGGCGTGTTTTATAGTGATATTTTATAATTCTGACCATTGCAGCAATTTTGACTAATCTCCCGGTGTCGACCCTCGCTCACTCATTGGCCTCTACTCTCCTGGATTTGAAATCTGCGTTTGTTTTGGATTCCGATGGATACCTATGTTGTACCTCGTAGATTGAGTGTTGTGTTGGGCGTGTTTTATAGTGATATTTTTTAATTCTGACGATTGCAGCAATTTTGTCTAATCTCCCGGTATCGACCCTCGCGCACTCATTGGCCTCTACTCTCCTGGATTTGAACTCTTGCGTTTGTTTTGGACTCAGATGGATAGCAATGTTGTACTTAAGTTCTCATATGTTGTCTTGTGTACGCCTGTATTCCTTTGTTCGCCTGTCTCTTGTTTTATGCTGAGTCATTAAAGTTATACTCTTGAAATAAAACGTGCTCTGATTTATCCCGAGTAGTGTAAAACAATCATGAGATACAGAGAACCAGACAAGCAATATCGGAAATTGGTTCGACCGAGTTCAATTTTCGGCAGTTAGATGGCAGCACTTTCGTGCATCCTCATCGTCACGGCATCTCTCTAAGTGCGGCGGTCTCTCTCTTCCGCATCCCCTCGGCAGCGGACCGGCAAATGGATGGCATCTATATGAAAGGATGCGCTCATACTCTTTGCATCTGGATGACATCCAGCTGCCAAAAAGAAATTTGATGGTTTGTGCCGGCTGGGGCACGTGCCTAGGGGCGTCGCAGTCCGAAGGGCGCCTTCAAGGGCGGCAGTTCATTCAGTTACAGCAGTACGTAATATTTTTATTTTCAAAGTTACTCTCCTTTTTTGCTGTATGAATTAAGGCTAGACATTAATTTTGGAAAGGGTATTCATAAAGTGTTTTAGTTGCATAACAGTTAAACTGTTTCATGTAGTTTTACTCCAAGCTGTTTTTCTTTAATTGAATTGTCTATGTTTTCCCTGCGTAAAAATTCAAGCATAAATTTATGCTGTCAGCCATACATCTGTTTATTCCTTTTTTCCGAACATTACCTCATGCAAGTGGCAATGCATTATCACAAAAGTTGGGTAAGGGGGAGACTCAAGTGAGGAGGGGCACTCAATGGAGAGGTGCCTATAGTGTAACTTTGGGTAAATCCGGCCCTGATTACACATGGTCATTCAATGAAAGCAAGAGGTGAAAAGGAAAATTATTGGTATGAAAAAGTTAAGTTTGTCAAGAGTGATCGCAGGATTTCCCGACTTATTACAATGTGGAATCTTTATCGGGATTTACGCTGAGTCAGGTTCTCCCCCAGTGAGAAATGGGTGGTGGAATCCACGTGGAACCCACGTGGAATCCACGTTGACTCGTGGATATATGGTGGTGGTGGATATTGAGTGGTTGGACCCACGTGGAATCCACATTGATTTCAAGTGGATTTGTGGTGATTAGCATTAAATGTTAAACAGAATTTCTAATTTGTGGAACTTAACTCTCTGGTGACATTGTGTCATTTATCATCCTGAAACCACGCTAGTTATGTGAAAATGTATCGCACATTCTATTTTTATATAATTCATGGAAAGGCAGCCACGAGAGCACATGAAAAATCGTAGACACATATATTGAAGGTTTAGATATAGAGTGGTTGAGGTTTTAATGGTTTTAGGACAGCACCTACTGCTGTTTTAATTTTTCCACCAAATTTCCACGTGGGTTCCACGTTGGTTCCACGACCAAAAACACGTGGTATCCACGTTACATCTCCACGTGGGTTCCATGTGGATTCCACCACCCATTTCTCACTCCCAGTGACCCTCTGGTGGTCTATATCTAAACCTTCTATATATGTGTCTACGATTTTTCATGTGCTCTCATGGCTGCCTTTCCACGAATTATATAAAAATAGAATGTGCGATACATTTTCACATAACTAGCGTGGTTTCAGGATGATAAATGACGCAATGTCACCAGAGAGTTAAGTTCCACAAATTAGAAATTCTGTTTAACATTTTATGATAATCACCACAAATCCACTTGAAATCAACGTGGATTCCACGTGGGTCCAACCACTCAATATCCACCACCACCAAATATCCACCACTCAACGTGGATTCCACGTGGGTTCCACGTGGATTCCACCACCCATTTCTCACTGGGCTGGGCCATCATAGCCAATGCTTCAATGAACGAGTACCTGCCATAATACCTCCTAGATTTGAATTTAAAGTTGCTACTTTTCTTACCTTTGGATGTTGGGTGATACAAGTATTGACCCTCTTTCCCCTGGGCAGCTTCCCAGTCCTAAATTTATGACAGACGTGAGTGTCGTTGTAATGAATTTCCTTCAACTCGACATGCATCTCCGACCCATCTGGACTCCAATATTCTTCTTCTTGTTCTTCATTACTGGAATTTCCATCCTGTAAAATGGAACAATTCACATATTACCTTCCATTCAATTTAATTTTCAAACATGAATAATGGGTATAAAGACAAAAGGGCTTAAAGCTGTTTCAGAACTTTACTCAGAACCTTATGTTGGACAATTAGAGATCCAAGATGGTTTTTTCTTAAATTTATTTAAAAACTTTGTGACTTTATTATAGAAAATCTTGGGGTTGTTAAAGTAATCTAAAAATGTTCCAGATTTTTGGAGATTCATCATTAAAATTTTTTTTCTGCGGATTATGTTGGTAAGTGTGAAATTTCTTGAAAAAAATTCCCACTAAATTTTTTTGTAGAATCAGCAAAAACAAATGTAGGTTTTGAAAACTAAAACAACTGCCATGGAAAATTTTGACATTGAACGTAAAACCACATGCAATGGACTTCTAGTAGTTCCTATGGCACAATTAACACTTTTGCCGAGATAAATTTTTCACAGGCTATATTTTCATGTCCTTCATCCATTGGTGACAGGAAATAACTTATTTGTAAAAACGTCTTCCATGTCCTCACACGCCAAGCCTAAAGACAACTGGATGTAATGCTTTAAATAGTAGATAGGGTAGTGAATACTTAGGGAATTATATCACATATCCTACTGAAGGAACCAGTCAATTTAGGTAGGCAGGTTTGCCAAACCTAGGAGGAACTATTTTCATACTGATTCTGTTTAACCAACAGGCATTAGCTTGGTTGCGGAGCGGTCAACCTGTAAACACCTCTCACTGCATGAAGTGTAGCCTATGCTCATTAGTGACAAGTTGAAATCTTTCACTTCTAAATATTTGCAAGAGTAAATGCTTCTGATACTTACTTCTGTTAGTGCTTTTCCTAAAACCTGGTATTACTCAGGAGTTAGGACTTGATCCAATCTATTAAAGGTTATCCTGCACTAGACCATTCAATTAGCAAGCAATTATTTACCATTTGAATCCAAGTCCACAGTCTTTAGCTCATTCACCAAATTAAAAAAAATTAAAAGAATAATGTAATAATGTAATTTTTCTGCACTTGAATATTTCCATTATTTTCTCTGAATTTGAAAATTAACATGGCCTGATTTTTGGAAGTATTGTAAGTTCATATCACAGTAACTCAATAGCTTCTGTTACCTAATTTCAATGGGAATGGTGCATTTTTCCCATGCCTTTGTTCTCCAAAGAGCAAAGCTTCATCCAAGCAAATTTTATTGTTCCATACTTTTAAAGGCTAGCAGCGAGCGAAGTAATTCATGCATTAAAAGACAACTTTTCAGGGAATATTTCAAACAAAATTTAAAAAAATTTCCAATTCATATAAAAATTTTGTTGTAAAGTCTTATTCTTTCAAATTTTTAACTTACCAGATTGAGGACATGCTTATTGCAAAGTACAAGTTTGATTCCTAAAAAATTCAATATGCCCTTTTTCTATGCCCAATTTTTTATCAGAAAAGAATAGAAAGTCAATATCTAGATATAAATTATTGAAATAGAGACAAAAACAAATATGTTACACACCAACTCATGGCACTCATTGATACAATGACTTCCAAGTAGGCAACAATTGAAAAGTTTGGAGTATCTCTGTCTTCATCTCTGGAAATATTATCACCCTTGAAGACAAAAAGACTACCATCTACTTAATTTTAAGTTAGGTTTATATTTGAAGGATTTTATTCATATTAAAAAATACTTCAATTGAAGATATACCTAGATTAGGAAATGAGACATAATGCTAAGTGGTCAGGGATTACTACAGCAAGTACTTCCCTGTAAGTGCAAGACCTGCCCGATGAGGAATGAGAGGAAAGAAAGTGACAATGTTAAAGTTTTAACACAAGAGAATATGATACATGAAATCCATCACATACACTGAAACTCAGTTTTTATGAAGTTCTAAGGGAGGAGGACAAAATATGTATAGGTTCTGGGGAATGGAAAGGATGTTTACTCACGACAGAAGGTACACAAGTATCACCACCAGGAAGCATTCAAGCTTTGAGGGGTAGTCGGAGATGAACATATATATTGGCATGTACATACCAGAGGGCGCATAACTCCATATACATTGGTCTTTTTTGGTGACAGATAACTCATGTAAAACAAATGCTATTAACTTGATGTTTTCAGGGTGTGGCGGCGCAATTTCAAATCCGCGAGCCAGCCGTTGGTGCGCCGGGCGATCGGCAATTGTCGGGAGAGTTTATCGACGTTGCCGCCAGAGGTCGCTATGATAGACCCACGCCGCTGACTGGGCGCCGCCATAACAACCGATAACAACTGGTCCGATGTCTCAGAGACTACGCTGATAAAGCACGACAAACGATCTCAGAGACGCCAGATACCGCAGCAGATAAGGGCTTGGGGAAGACCTCTGATGCTGCAAAAAGCGACCGAGACGGTCGAAGGGAGTCCGATGTTAACCACGCTACTGAGCGCACGCAATTGTGGCCACGCCAACCGGCGTATACTGTAACATTACTCCGCGAAAATATACTGTTGTTTTTATTTGAGGTGGTTTTGTTTACGTTAACCGCACCTTCCCCTCAAGTGGTGACCCCGACGTGATCATTGCGTTTAAGTGTATTTTTGTGCATCGTGTTAGTTGGCGTCCAAAATGGCGACTCCCCCGGACCAAGTCCCGCCAACCGGCGAAGGTTCTGTTAATCGTGTAGCGATGCGTGTGCCACCTTTTTGGCCGGAACGACCGGCGCTTTGGTTTAGCCAGTTGGAGGTGCAGTTTTCCCTCGCCGGCATAACCAGCGAACTCACAAAATTCTCCCACGTGGTCGCTCAACTGGACAACCGCCACGCCGTGGAAGTGGAGGATATTATTGTGAACCCCCCCAGTGAAACCCCTTATAAACGCATTAAGGACGAACTAATTTCGCGTTTGTCCACTTCCCAAGAAACGCGCATCCGTCAACTCCTCGAACACGAGGAACTCGGGGACCGGAAGCCCTCCCAATTCCTCCGCCACATCCGTTCTCTTGCGGGTAATACCGTACCCGACGACTTTGTGCGGACTTTGTAGGTGAATCGCTTGCCATCCTCCGCCCAAGCGATCTTAGCCACGCAGGATTCCACGGATTTGGCGGGATTGGCGAAGCTGGCCGACAAGGTATGCGAGGTGACGTCACAACCCCAGGTCGCCAGCGCCGAAGCATATTCCGAAATGGCGGAACTTCGGAAGCAAATGGCGGAGCTAACGAGGCAGGTCGCAGCGTTGAGCACTCAAAGGTACCGCGCCCGCTCGCGCTCCAGGAGCCGCCCTCGCCATCGCAGCCCATCCGGAAACCGTGACCCGCGGTTTTGCTATTACCACGGGAAGTTCGGTGCTGCTGCTCACAAGTGCCGCCCCCCCTGTGCTTATGTGGCGGAAAACCCGAAGAGCAGCGGTTAATGGCGGCCGATGGCCGTTGCTCTACGCCCCGCCGCCTATTCGTCATCGATGCCGCAACAAAAACGGAATTTTTGGTCGATACAGGCTCAGACCTATGTGTGTATCCACGTGCCCAAGTGAAAGGACGGAAAGAATTAGCCGCCTATCAACTTTTCGCTGCGAACGGCACCGTGATCTCTACCTACGGGTGGCTCGACTTGGCCCTAAATTTCGGCCTTAAACGCGACTTCCGCTGGCGATTCGTCGTCGCGGACGTTGACAGGCCGATAATTGGCGTCGACTTCCTATCATTTTATAATCTACTGGTCGACGTTCGCCAACGTAGATTAATTGACGGCATCACCTCTTTGACGACTCGCGGCCGTGAAGTGACCTCGCCTCACCCGCAGGTGAAGACTGTAATTGACAGTTCTCGCTTTCACGCGGTGCTGGCTGAGTTCCCCCAGATCACCCGGCCATCTGGGACCCCCTGCAAATTCCGGCACACGACCATGCATTACATTAAGACAACACCGGGTCCAACAGTCGCCTGCAAGCCCCGCCGCCTTGCACCGGACAAGGCGAACATCGCCAAACAGGAGTTCGAGGAGATGGTGCGGAACGGCACTGCGCAGCGCTCCGACAGCTGTTGGGCATCGGCACTGCATCTGGTGCCTAAAAAGGATGGTGACTGGCGCCCTTGCGGTGATTACCGCGCCCTGAACGCGCGCACCATTCCTGACCTCTACCCGGTGCCGCACATAGCGGACTTCGCCCACAATTTAGCCGGTAAGTGCGTGTTTTCCCGGATAGACTTAGTGCGTGCTTACCACCAAATACCTGTGGCCCCCGAAGACGTCCCTAAAACCGCTCTCACCACCCCCTTTGGACTCTTCGAGTTCACACGCATGCCCTTTGGCCTGCGCAACGCTGCACAGACTTTCCAGCGTTTTATCGACGAAGTGCTGCGAGGCCTCGATCACGCGTATGCGTATCTTGATGACATTCTGGTCGCATCGCGTGATGACAGGGAACATGAGTGCCATTTGCGTGCCCTTTTTAAACGATTAAGTGACTACGGGATTGTGATTAACCCGGCGAAATGTGTGTTAGGGGTTGACGAAGTAACCTTTTTAGGGCATAAAGTGACTGCCTCCGGTGTAAAACCCACCCCTAATAAAATTGACGCGGTGAAGTGTTACCCCATACCCAAAACAGTGAAGGAACTACGCCAGTTCCTTGGTATGGTTAATTTTTATAGACGGTTAATTCCGAATGCGGCTGAAGTGCAATCCCCCCTGTGCGAAGTGTTGAAGGGAGGTGTGAAGGGCAGTGATGGTATCGAGTGGACGGTTACGTTAGACCGCGCTTTCAATGAATGCAAAGACGCTCTCGCGAGCGCGACATTCGTGGCACATCCCGATGTGCGATTGCCGCTGGCCCTTTTTTTGTGACGCGTCAGATAACGCAATAGGTGGTGCATTGAATCAACGCGAGGGTGACGAGTGGAAACCCCTTGGTTTTTTCACTCGTAAGCTGAAGCCGCCCCAGCGTAAATATAGCCCTTATGACCGTGAGCTTCTCGCAGTGTACGAGGCAGTGAAGTACTTCCGGCACATGTTGGAAGGGCGTGAGTTTACTATATTCACAGACCATAAACCCCTAGTGTTTGCCTTCCAGCAAAAGCCCGAAAAGTGTTCCCCCCGGCAGTTCCGGTATTTGAATTACGTTGCGCAGTTCAGCACGGATATTCGGCATGTCGCCGGTCGTGACAATGTAGTCGCTGACGCGCTATCGCGAGTGGAAGCACTATCGAGTGGTATAGATTTCAACGCGCTGGCACGCTCGCAGGCGCAGTTCTTTGCTGACAGTGATAATAATGACAATTCCCTCAGTTTAAAGAAAGTGCGCGTCCCCGGATGCGACAGTGACGTTTGGTGTGACGTTTCGACTCCTACTGTGAGGCCATACCTAACGGAGCCGTTCCGTAAGGCTGTATTCGATTCGCTTCACCAACTATCCCACCCCGGAATTAAGGCTTCCACAAAACTTGTGTCCGAAAGGTTTGTGTGGCCGTCGATGCGGAAGGACTGCCGCACATGGGCGCGAGCGTGCATCCCCTGCCAACGCTCCAAAGTGCACCGCCACACAGTGTCCCCAACAGGCAGTTTTGTTCCCCCTTCCCAACGGTTTGACCATGTCCACATCGACATAGTGGGCCCCCTGCCAGTGTCCAATGGCTACCGCTACTGTTTAACTTGTGTTGATCGCTACTCGCGATGGGCTGAAGCCATTCCGACATCTGACGCAACGGCAGATACGGTCGCACGCGAGTTCTTTCGCGGCTGGATCTCACGTTTCGGCACCCCGTTGAGAGTCACCACGGATCAAGGCCGGCAGTTCGAGTCTGCTCTCTTTCACCGGCTTTCCGTGCTCACCGGCGCCCGCCATCTCCGTACCACTGCGTACCATCCCGCTGCCAATGGAATGGTGGAACGATTCCACCGGCAGTTGAAGGCTGCTATCATGTGCCACGAGACCGACAGCTGGTACGACACTCTACCTGCTGTGCTTCTCGGCATTCGAGCAGCTTGGAAAGCCGACATCGGCGCATCACCGGCAGAGCTTCTCTACGGAGAACCTCTTCGCCTTCCGGGAGAATTCTTCGCTCCTTCCAAACCGGAGAACGAGGACGAGTCGTTCGTCGCGAAGCTGCGCCGGCACTTCCGACGGATCCAACCCGTTCCCGCATCGCATCACGGAGAGAGGCCAGTATTTGTCCACCAGGACCTGAAGTCAGCCTCTCATGTGTTCGTTAGAACGGACGCCACCCGGCCCCCCCTGCAACCGCCGTATGAGGGCCCCTTCCGCGTCGTCCGCCGCGACTCCAAGTACTTCGTGGTTGACAGGAAGGGCAAAGAGAAGGCGATATCCGTTGACCGCCTGAAACCCTCTTACACCTTGGCAGCAGAGGACGGACGTCACGACGACGGTGGTACAACTGGACCACCGCCAGCCAGCTCAACAACGCCGGCTGCCATCGACTCTCCGGCGACATCGCTGTCCCATCCCAGCCAGGCGCCACGAGTAACCCGCTCTGGGAGAAGGGTCCATTTCCCCAGGCACCTGGAGGAGTTCGCCATCTAGGCGATATACTTAAAAAAAAATGCCACTGGCGGAGCCCGCTTCACCGTAGCTCCATTTTTTTTTCTTTCTTTTCCTCGACCCCTTGAATTACACTAACGAAAACTTTTCTTTCTTTCAAACATCTTTAGTGGCCTAAAGACTGCGGAGGGGGTGGTGTGGCGGCGCAATTTCAAATCCGCGAGCCAGCCGTTGGTGCGCCGGGCGATCGGCAATTGTCGGGAGAGTTTATCGACGTTGCCGCCAGAGGTCGCTATGATAGACCCACGCCGCTGACTGGGCGCCGCCATAACAACCGATAACAACTGGTCCGATGTCTCAGAGACTACGCTGATAAAGCACGACAAACGATCTCAGAGACGCCAGATTCCGCAGCAGATAAGGGCTTGGGGAAGACCTCTGATGCTGCAAAAAGCGACCGAGACGGTCGAAGGGAGTCCGATGTTAACCACGCTACTGAGCGCACGCAATTGTGGCCACGCCAAGGCATTCAAACTGGATATGTTCAACACATGCGTGTATCCTGTATTATAAAAATGATCACTGAGAAAATAATTGAGGGGAAAAGTAAAAATATGGGATTTGAGGTAGAGGGGAATGTTGACATGGGTCTGATAGCTTAAGTTTTAAGTGAGTAAATCATCACAAAAAAAAGACTGGAGCATAAGTGATCTTACGCATCCACGGGCCCCAGTTTTTTATTTACAAAAATATTTTCTATTTTATTTTTTATTCCCATTCCACTGAAAAGAGCCCATAATGTCCTTTTACATCAAGGTTTTTTTTTTTACAAATTAACGATTACATGTGTATGTACTAGCAAACATGCCGGGGATAGAGGCAACCTAGCCAGGTGGGACTTGAACCCTCAACCCCTTGTTTGGCAGGCAAGGACTTTACCTCGCTGCCAACAAGGCTGGAAAGTTAATTATTCAAGATATTTACATAGAAAGTAATCATAAAACATGTAAAAAAATGCAAACCATTGTACAACAATATATCCCATGCACTTCACTACCATGCCTTCTTTCCAATTCAAATATGGACACTCCTCAAGCCTGTTTCTAGGCGTGAGAAAGAGCACTATAAACATGTGCATGAGATGTATTATTGCATCATGGATTGTGTACTTCTGGGTGTTGTTCTCAACCATTTATAGCACAAATACTAGTGTCCATGGAACACTAAAGCAATAATTCATGCCTCTTAAAATTTCATTTCTCATTCATAAGTTTGAACACTATCCGGAGGTGACACCTGGGTACCACCTTGTCAGATAACATAGCTCTTCTGCAACACAATATCAATGATTATATAAATAAATTACAGTTTTAATACATGTAATATTCAATATGTATAAATATGGCATACCAGATTATATAAAAAAAACTCATTTGTATCCATTTGCGTATATTATCATTTAATAAAATTGAACTGGCGTGAACCAATCATTAGAATTTTTCTTCTCAATTGAAACCAATTTTCACATAACTTGTCAACAAATTTTCAAACTAAATATTTTATTTACCGTATTTCTCTGAATATAGTCCCCCCCCTAATTTTGAGGCCTCAGTTTTGGGAAAAAATAAAAAATATATGTTTGGATATAGTCCCTCCTTTACTTTTACCACAGGCATTTTTGGAAAAAAAGGGGGGACTATGTTCAGAAAAATATGGTATTCTCTATTCTCATACCTGCTCTCCTTTTTATACTTTTTGCTCTCCTTTACCTTAGTCATCTCTTTGTGTTACACTATCCACCCCAATAAAATCAAAATGGCTATAGGCTCTACCATACGCAAGATTTGGAACCATGAAAAAAAGAATAAGAGCAATATTAACCCTTTCACTGCTGTTCAATCTCCGAAAACCTACTTCTCACATGCGGCGAAAAGGTTAAAATGCGTTTCATGGGCCCATGGAGCAGGTACTTTTAGGATAGGTGTGGTACACCCTCCGATGGGTCGCTAATCCACAACCCTAACCTCGATGAGCTCATCCACGCAGGACCGTCTCCTCGACCCTACCAGCGGGGGGCCTCCCTCCCGAAAAGTGACCCCTGACTGCAATTTGAAAATCAATCAATCAATCCAATCATCAGAAATTTATTGATTTTATTGCACTCCAACCAATCAAGCAATGAAGTACGTCTCTGAACCGTGTTTCTGCGATGAAAAATAACAATTTAGTTAACTTTGCTAAAAACGTGGCTGCGGAAAACCGGGAAATTGCCACTTTAGCAAAGTTAACAAAATTTCCAAGTAGGCTTCCGCGGAGATTATGATGATATCTGGTGATTTTTCCGGGTATTCTTCCGCGTTTATCCATTTGTAGGACAATATTTCGCCAACGTTCCAGTTGGCTTCCTCAGGTCCACTGAAGTGTTGATGCAGAAATTTGTTCATCTTATATACACCCCGTTTGCCGCCTTTTTTCTCGAGGTGTGCCCGTATACTGCTCAATTCCAAAACCCCTGTAAACAACGTCAACCGAGAGGAGAAAAAAGCCTTGAGAGAACTTCGGACGAACGACGACATTTTTATCACACCGGCGGATAAAGGGAACGCAACTGTAGTGATGAATAAAGAAGACTACATTAGTAAAATCAACGGTCTCCTGAACGATGATACTTACTCCGAAGAAAAACTGGATCCCACCTCCAGGACTCAAAAAGGAATCAAACACATTATCAACCAGTCTTCGATCCCTCCAGAAGAAAGAAAGTGGATCATCGAGTCGGCGCCCAAACCACCTAGATTATATGGTCTACCCAAGATCCATAAGCAAGGTGTCCCTCGACGACCAATAGGAGTGCAATAGACTCTCCCTCTCATAAACTTGCAAAATACTTGGCCCAGCAACTCGTACCGTTCTCCGGTCAGACGTCTACGCATGTAAAGAACTCCGCTCACTTCATTGAGATTATAAAAAAGGCCAAAATAAGCAAGGATGATATTTTAGTGAGTTTCGATGTAGTGTCTCTCTTCACAAACATCCCAATTGGTGAAACCGTAGAGATTATCAAGACATTCACAAGTGACGGCCTCCCAGAAGACATCCCAAAGATGGTGGAATTTTGCCTGAGAAACTCCTACTTCACGTGGAACAGAAAATTCTACAGGCAAACAAATGGTGCTGCAATGGGGTCCCCACTCTCCCCGGTAATCGCCAATCTTTTCATGGAAGATTTTGAACGGAAAGCCCTGCAGTCCTTCAACAAAAAGCCAAAACTCTTTGTGAGGTATGTGGATGACACATTTGTGATATGGCCCCACGGAAAAGATGAACTCCAGAAGTTCTTGCACCACCTGAACGTACAAAATGCTGCCATAACATTTACCATGGAGATGGAAACGGACAATCGCCTACCTTTTCTAGACGTACTGGTAGAGAAGAAAGGAGATGGGACTTTGGGACACTCCGTTTTTTGTAAAAATACCCACACGGACCGATATCTCCATGCAGACTCCCATCACCACCCACAACAGAAATTCGGAGTAATTAAAACATTATTCCACCGAGCATGCTCCATCTCAGACGCTGCCTCCATCGAAAAAGAAAAACGGCATTTAATGGAAACTTTCCAGATGAACGGCTTCCGGCGAGAAAACATCTTGAAGATTTTCCACAAAATGGAACGTAAGCAGTCGCGGATGGCCCCAAAAAGGACCAATGAAGAGAGCCCTACTACAGAAAAGGCGAGGGCACACGCTATCCTACCTTACGTCGCCGGTACCACGGAAAAGATCGCGAGAGCTCTCCAGAAACACAACATCATGACCAGATTCAAATGCGTCACCAAGATGTCGAATATCCTCGTCAACACAAAAGACCACCACCCTAATGACATCTGTGGAGGAGTATATCAAATTAAATGCAGCTGCGGTGAGTCCTACATCGGCCAAACATCACTAGCACTGAAATGCCGAGTCCAAGAGCACAGAAGGGCAGTAAAAAATAGACATTTCACCCAGTCAGCGGTGGCGAAACACCAATGGAGTGGACCGACACACAATATTGATTTTGACAACGCCTCTCTTCTGAACAAAGAAGGCCGCTACTACCCGAGAATAATCAGGGAGGCAATTGAAATTGCCAAAACGACAAAGAACTTCAACCGTGAAGACGGCTACAATCTTGCCAGCGCGTGGAAAAGGGTCTTCAAAGATCCTGACCAATCAGGGCACACCTCGAGAAAAAAGGCGGCAAACGGGGTGTATATAAGATGAACAAATTTCTGCATCAACACTTCAGTGGACCTGAGGAAGCCAACTGGAACGTTGGCGAAATATCGTCCTACAAATGGATAAACGCGGAAGAATACCCGGAAAAACCAGCAGAATTCAAGTTAACAAAATCGTTATTTTTCATCGCAGAAACACAGTTCAAATACGTACTTCATTGCTAGATTGGCAGGAGTGCGATGAAAACAATCATTTTTTGACGATCGGATTGATTGATTGATTTTCAAATTGCAGTCAGAGCGGTCACTTTTCGGGAGGTAGGCCCCCGCTGGTAGGGTCCATGAGACAGTCCTGCGTGGGTGAGCTCTTCGAGGATAGGGTCCCAGATTAGAACCCTTTCGGAGTCCTTCGGCAAAAGTGCTGACCGCATGGCAGGGAGGAAGAAAAAGTACGTCCACAGCAGTGAAAGGGTTAATAGGCCAAAATGCAGCCATTCAGAGTTGGCTAAAATGAAGGAGAACAGCAGAGACAGGCACATTACCTTCAGCCTCCCCAAATAATTTTCACTTCTTCCAACTACACACAATGCATCTGCTGACGTTGCCGCCAGCCCAAAGGTTTCTATCTATTCTCCGATATTCCATTTTTCGACATTACCTCAAGTTCACTATTTCACCAAAAGCTAACTATGATACTTAACTGTCAGCACAATACAATCAAAATACATATAAATATCTGATTCAATGAAATTTTTGTGATATTGAAATAAAAGGTGGTTGCATTTTTCCACAATTATATTTAATGTGTACAATGTATTTCGGCTCACAGAGCTGTCATACGGTAAAAGATTTCTGGTATGATTGCTCAGTGAGCTGCTATGTGTCATATGCATTAATTAATTGAGGAAAAGTACAACTGCCTTTTATTTCAATTAGTCACACTTCCACTATATCATGCCTGAATTAGTTGAACTTATTCAAAATGTGTGATTTTTATCATGAAGGTGAATTGACATCAAAATATCAGTATAGACAACCCACATACCACCCAAGCTCCTCAAGAGGAAATTTCTGGCTGTGTGTCAGGGCACAGACTGAATATGGCATCTAACATCAGTCCTTAGGATTTTGAAAAGCATTCCAATGAAGCATTAGCCAACGTGAAGACACTATGACTATGTGTTAAACTGGAAAAGACTTTAACTAGGGCCTTGGAAAGTTACTGCAGCCACTTCTACAAATGTTTCTATTTATTTGTGAGTTAGAAGCTGCATTTAAAAGAAATTTCCATAGCACAAAAACATATTTTACCAACACTCTTCTAAATTTATCAATCAAACTGGTGTTTTGGGTCAGAAAGAATGACCTCAATTGAAAATGTATTAAAAATAAAATAAATGGAAATGAGTTGCAGAAAATGCAGCTAAGAGGGCTGCCCACCCAGACGGCACAGAATCCTCCGTATCTAATTCATATGCAGATAGTATCCATTGACAAAAAGCGACGGAGCGGTAGTCAATGGATACTATCTGCATACGAATTAAATACGGAGGATTCTGTGCCGTCTGGGCAATTGTTTGCACACATTTTTTGATACGGTGCTTCAAGCAGATTATGAGTTTTTGAAGACTTAAGATTTAAGTGAAACGTACATGATGAGCAACGCTAGATCTATAGTGAAAAATTATTGGGAAAATTTACCTGATCCAGCTCATCTTCTTCTTTTGGAACTTCTATGCACTTTAAGCACGATTCTGAATTGGTGACAACAACAAGTACCATATCTGAGTGAGGTATCCTCTCTGCAGTAAATGGCCTGAATGAAAAGGAATGATAATTAGTAATATAAATATTTTTCCATGTCTTTAACTGCTTTATTATGAGGAAGACTATAAAAACCATGATGTAATCAAGGAATGCATACAGAAATGGGTAAAAAAAGAAATCCTTTATTTCCTAAAACATCATGGAAAAAATCTCAATGAAACTAATTCATCGTGGACTATACCTATATTTTCAAACATAAGTATCAACAAGGGGGAGGTACCACCCACCATTGTAATGTAATGTTGGAGCTTACAAGGTAGAATTTGCTACAATTTTCAATGGAATGGAGCCCATCTTCCTCTATAGAGAAGAGACGAAAAAAGTCATGGGCATGGGCAATGGTGCTGGTTGATAGATGGAAAAGCCAGAATTCTGAGTGTAAAAATGCAAACTGACTGGGACTCAAACCCAGAACCTTTTGATTACATGTAGGATACTCTACCAGTTGCACCGCCAGGGTGCTTAGATTTATGTACCATGATTTCAGTGGGGATTTATGTAACAGAAAACCAACCAGCTTTTTTACAGTTAATGGTTTCAACTGAAATAGCTGGTCTGCAGCAATTATCACACAATCAAAAAGGTCTGATATATTGCCTCACTGTCAGTACAAGAGTTAATAAATTGCTAAAGACAAAAATGAAAAATCAACTCACTTTGAGCAAACAGTCACGTTCTCAGCATCTCCCAGGAAGCCCATCCTGGTACCATTGCCATAATCTTCAGAGGTGCTTGGCTGAGTTTCGTTGTATGGCTGATCGGTGGTCGACGAAGGCGGCACTGTTGAAGGCTCGGATCTCCTCCACCGGTTCCAGACATTTTGATGAATGAGGGCATCCGTGACGGATGCCGTGCTCGATGCCAAACCCGACGAGTAGTTGGACATTGTCGAATTTGAATCATCGAAGAGATCCGTGCCATTGTAGCCCAGTGTGGTGAGTGGGGCGACCGTGACAGGCGGAGGGGGAGGGGGCGTGAGAGAGAACCTGTACGCCCACTTGTCGCACGACTCGTGAACGATCGTCGTGATGTTCTTTGGCTTGTAGTCGTCATCCTTCTCGATGGGTCGTCCTCTCCAGTCCTTCAATACCACCTCGTCCTCCTCATCCCCTCCCTTTCCCAAGGGAACCAGGACTCCAGGGTCATCGTAGTTGTCATAGTATGCTGTTGAAAAATAGTCCGCTTCACTACAATGTTCGTTTAAATTCTATAAAAACTAGAATATATATTTCGATTGTTTCAAACATATTACACAAATCCCAATTGGTACAGGATTTTTACATATCTGAATAGGAGGATTGACCATCGAGATACTTGAAATCTCACTTAGGAAGTTAGTGAAAAGGTTTTTTTTCTTAATTTCCTCTAATTATGAAAAAATATTAAAACGGAACATGGAAACAGGAAAATGTGCATCAATACAATTGTATCATATGCACCATAACTTCTTAAAAGCTTGTGAATCAAAACATGACATGCTAGTGTAAATTTCATACTTGGATACCAATATACCCCTGCTACATGATTCTTCTCTGGCCTGGGACCATTTTTTGTCTCAGGTGGGGTGGAACTTACGTTAGGGTTTGAGCCGATCCATTTATTCGTATGTATTGAAAACTTATCAATAAAATATTTAGGAGACTTTTTACCCACTGAAAGTTTTTTTTTTACCACATAAGTCAAATCGTGATGTATTTATAAATTGGTTGTGCACTTTTCATTAACTGAACACGCATATTTTACATTTCACTTACGAGAGCATTAACCTTTAAAGGTAGTTGAGAAAACTATAGGTATCAGCCATCAAAATGTATGAGAAAAGTCTCTTTCCCTCCCAGCTTTGAACAGCTATAGTTAAAAAGAATGGTAGTGTTTTTAAAGAGAAAATTTAGGTAGCAGCAAGGCTATGAGATGAACGCAGTGAAAAATAGTAAAATATTTATTGCTCATGATTGTGGCTCCCACATGGCAACATAGGTTACCCATGAAAAACTGAGGGCCTGAAGAAGACTTAAATAAATTTAAAAAATGAGAGGCAGAAAAAAGAGGCATTCAATTGAGGGTCAATGCTGTAAAAAGTTGTAGTTAAGAGGCATGAACTGGATTTGATCACAACATCCACCTCTATCAGAGCAAATGATTAATGTTAATATGCATATTCATACCATCAACAGCTGCTTCAGCCCATGTGGGAAATAACAAACTGTGGAGATTTGTCTTCAGCAAGATCCACACAAACTGGCCAATCGCCCACTGGAAAACCCACTTCAAACCATAGAACGGCTGTAAAAACAGAACAAGGACAAATTTAAAAGAAGCAACTCTACAGACATGCTAACACTGAATGCATTGGAGAAAATTTAAATCTCATTGAATGAATACATATTTTTATCTCACTGTACTTCTGGGGAAAATATGGGGACACATTTTTCCCCCGAAATATTTAGATGAATTGATGTCTGTATTTCACATTTTATGGTTCTATATTGATATCTTAATGGCAGTTTTGTCCCCAAAATAAATTCAATTAGTTTGCTCCTGAGGCACATACTGATGCTAGAGTGGTCATGGAATTTTGGCTTCCAATTCTCTCATGTCCAACTGGCATGAGTTAGTAAACAGAGAACATATTGACTTTGTATGCTGTTACAGTAAGTATTAACAACATTTGTATCTATAATCTAGGAATGCTTCAGTATCAAACTATGCACTTAGGTTTACAGCAGCACATGCAAACAGTAACTCTTTATGTGGCCACAGACATGGGTATGTGTATAGTTACTTGTTTCATGCAGTGCTTTGAAAAATACCTGTCAGTGAATAGCGACTGTGTAGTGTTTTATCTCCAACAGAGGTTAATAAAAGCACAACGTTTCTTTTGCCACAAGGTGGAATTAAGACATAAACACATTGTTCAGTATGCCCAGTCTGAAATTTGTCTTGGAGGAAGATGGGTTGGAGGTGTAAATGGAAGCGCACCTAATTGGCTATCGAGAGATACTGATTTGAAACTTAGCTCGGCTAAATGATTTTTTCCCGGCGAATGTTACCCTTGGTATAAATAACTTAGGTCTACAAGATGATGATAAGTGGAAGTGCTGTAAGTTAGGGTGAGGTCCAACCCTCTTTTTTATATGCTAATGAAGTTTACACATCGAAAAACATGTCAATATGCACTCAAATCGGAATCTAACATATTCATACCATTAAAAACATGATGCAAAGGAACAAAGAGATGTTACTTCAAGTTTAATTTTTGAAAGTATCCAATAACACCATCTGAACAAGCCTCATGGATACTTCCAACACGTGAGATTTGCTAGCATTATTTTTTTTAATGGTGAAATATTTTCATTCAAATGCGATAGTTTACTAAAAATAATCTTTTATATTTATTTTCTTTATATTAAATGGACATTTTACCATATTTTATGCATTAAACAGCCTTTCCAATTTGTTCCTCCGAGTGCTTGTATGACAGCCAGTATCCGATGACCCTGGCATAATTTCTAGCCATTCTGCCTAAGGAGCTAGCACATGAAATCGAAAAATGCACTCTAATATATAGAGTACTTGAAACATTAACTTGAAAATTTTCACAACTAATGAGAAATAATGCAGCTTTTGAAGGAATTTGGTGTTATAAAATTCAGAAGTGCTTATAGAAGAGAAAAGTCGTTTGTTTTCACTAGCACAAAATTTCACTCTAATACTGCTCTCTGTGGCGGAGCTCTTAGTTTTGAGAGCCACCACGAAGGACAGCCATCTGGCTGAGGTCATTGCCCTGAGGACCCTGCCGATGCCACCAGGATATGCAGAGCCTTATAGTGCCAGAGGTGCTGCGGAGAGACGCTCACAGAAAGGCAACGAAGAAGGACTTCCGTGTGCGAGAGACAAGAGTACATTGAGAGACACATCTGTACCATTTGTCATCAGAATAAACGTGGTCGAATTTACTTTCGCATAATTTATTGAAGTGAGGTTAAGTACCGAACTATCCAAACCCCTTCACTCTCCAAACTCCTCAATTGCATCAACGGCAACCAGAATCAACACACCTGCCACTATTTTGAATAATATGATACATTTTATCTTTCTTTGTCTGGAAGTCATGATTACTTTGTGTAGCAAAAGAATAGTCGGAAGCTTGGGCAGATTTAGGGGTGGAGGGGCACGGCCCACCCTCCTCTCCCAACGCTTAAAAAATAGACAAAAATTTTTAAGCGGTTATCATTTCTTTCATTTTTTTCTGTGTATTACTGAGCCTCAATTACTTAATTTCATATTAATAACTTTCATATTAAAATGGAGAGAATATTTTTACAGTAAGTGTTGAAACTTGTTTATAATATCAAGCATAATTCTTAACAAGACCGTTTGCCTGTCAGACCCTTGTGCCCCCCCCCCAGAAAAAAATCCCTGATCAGAAGGAAATAAAATACCTATGTATAAGCATTACCGGGCATTGTCATCTATTTGTCCCAGCTCACCCCAAATTACAACTCTCAACTACATAAACTCGTTCAAAACCATATTCAAAACATCCCATGCCAACGAATAGCCCCAAATACTTACTGTTAGCAGAAAAGAAGCGCCACTGGTGATGAATTCCTCCACACAGAGGCCCTGGTAATCAAATAATGGGTGGCGGGAATATAAGCCGACTTCCACCAGTTCACTCATCACATCTGGCTCCACCTCCCCGAAGAATTTGCCAATATTCCTCTGAGTAGAATTGTCCGTATTGTTATCCTTATCTGTCACTGCTAAGATGTACCTATCGAGAATTTACAATATTTGATGATTTGAAACACCAATAAAATAAATGTTATTCTTTTAATTCAATATTTTATAATTATAAAAAAAATTATTAACCTATCAAGTCAAATAGCCATGCTGTCATGCAGATTCCAGAGTTCATATAGGCGCCAGTTTCTGTATAGGTTGTACATCAACTGATTAGTTTTAAACATGACTCAGCAAAGTTTAAAAAAAAAATCGAGAATGATAAGACATTTGCTTGCTCTGAGATTTTAAGAAATCTTTTTTTTTTTAATCTATACTAAATAATGATGCATTTTATTACACTTTTTGATTCAAAAGATTGAAATGATGAAAATAGCGCAAAATCCCAGTATTCGTATCTTTCCCAAGATTCAAGGATTCGATGATCTCATCTCTAGCAATTGCCGTCCAAAAGAAAGCCTACAGCCAACCCAATCAACTCACCCTGATCCATCAATTATGTAGATAATCACCTCTTCTGATGTACAGGATGGGGATTCTGATGAAGATGAAAATAAGAAGTTTTCTTCACTTTCATTGACTGCATTTTCTCTGCCACTCAAGAAACTTTTTCTAGCAGCACACGCACTGGTGTTGTCGCCGTTATCACACTGTCATGAATCACAATTTAGGTCAATGTTATTCCCCTCTATGTAATATAAATGAAATCATTAGATTTGCCACATCAAAGACTGAATAGTATCGTGCTACCCAGAGGCAGATCCAGAGAGCAGTGGAGTAGTGGGAGGGTATATCCGGGGGGTCTGGACCCCCCCTCCCAAAATATGAAGGGGCACTTACTTTGCATCACTAAGGAAAACCAAATATTGAAAAATGATGAATTTACAAAACATTTCTTTGAAAAATGAAGTTTTTTCGATTATGAAAAGTGTTAAAATTAGATTAAAACCCTCTACTTAGGACCCTGTTTTTCAAAAATTTTCCTCCCCAATTTGGACCCCCTCCCCCTGAATGAAATTCCTGGCTAAGTCACTACCAGATAAGGGCTAGGGGTACCCTAGGGTAGGGTATCAAATTTACCCTGGATTAAATGGACGTTTTATTCATTTGTCTAATGTATACAGGTGAGGAGAGCCTTATATGCACACCCAAAGCCCCTTACCTTGCCCCCCTTTTCCCCATCCTGGATCTGCCACTGGTGTTACCTAAAGTCATTTAGGTTCAAGTTTGACAAATACACACATAAACGAGGTATTCTTTACTTATGAATCAACTTAACTTGATAAAAAATGATCTTAATCAACTTACAGAATGGTCGGATGTAACTTCCTCGAGTAAATTTTGGAGTGAAGTCTGAGGAAACTGGTATCCAACGACAGAGGCTGGGGCTGTTTTGTTATCTTCTCCAAGGAATATTGCTCGGGAGACAGTCAGATGGTTCACAAGGTCATTGTCATCCTCTGCCTCACCTTCCCCTCCTGTTGAACAATTTTTCCTTAGTCATGACCTTTGTACAAGAACAAATGTAAGCTGATGAAATTGGTGATGTGAATGGTGAGAGTCATGCTATGTATGTTAATGCCACAAGATAATCAAGGATCACAGAAGGATATCCTCCAAAAAACGTGACAAAAAGTGCAGTAACTAACATCTGGCATTGCCTTCCAAACATGCACAGTTTAAGGAATGCATGCATGCCATTAATAAAGGTTTTCCTCGGTACCCTGGGGAGAACTCCAGTTGAATCCAGTTGTGACCTACTCAAGGCCGGTTTAAGCAGTAAGCAAAGTATGCGTCCTCATAGGACGCCAAGCAAAAGGGGGTGCCTAAGCACTCAGCCCCATGTTCAGTACTAATCCTACCACCTCCAGGGATGCCGACTTACAAAATATATTGGGGGGGCCCAAACTGGGGATCTTGCCCCACGAAATTTTATAAGTAGTGAGTTTTAAGTTTTTCAAGCATTTTAGAAGAGTCATATGATCAACATTAGAACCCTGATAACTCAAATCTTGATATCTGGACACTCCGGGGAAAATCGACAAGCCTGAAAATTTTTTTCCTCACACCCATAACAAACTTTTGAGGGGGCTCGGGCCCCCTCAGGCCCTATGGAGTCGGTGCCACTGACCACCTCTCAGGTTATTTTTGAGGGGGGTGGCGGGAATGTGGTTTGCTGATACTAGAAAAATTTCTCGAACCGGCCCTGAATGTACTAGACATAAAGGAAGTTTTTGTTGCTGTTCATCCATGATAAGATGTTTGTATTGCCATAACGTTCCAGAGTCCAATTTGCCCTCAAATCCTAAGACAATGTGGAGATATTATTCAGCTTGATTCAATTGCCAGTATTGCAGCATGGGGCTAAGGGACTGAATTGGTTATCAAAAAACCAGCTGTTAAACTGCAGCCTAACAGAGCTGACCTGTTTTTACATGCTCCCGTCTACCTTCAACTCATTTCATCGTAACTTGACCAAAATGACCAGCTAGCATTCTAATTCCTGATAAAATTTTCTTTCAGTACATACAATCCAAATTTAATTGTTGTAATAATAGTTGTCTCATTCAGTTAAAATCCCACTAATCCTCTGAGATAATACTTAACAGAAGGCAACAGTAATAATGAATGTAAGCACACATTCGGAAAATCTACAGGAAACTTTGTTATTCAAAGTGAGAATAGGATCAAAAAGGAAATGATGGCAGTATGAGCTCTGATTCCTATGTTCCTTTTTCTAATATGCCTTGTCCCAATTTATGTGACCATAACTTACTCAGCATAATTTATTTTACACAAAACTATTGAAAACCTAATAGTATTCCTTTCACCTCAGGACAGATTCCCTAAATAGATATTTACTAGGATTTCTGTACCCCAAAGACATTAATTTCAATTTCCAGGGGATTCCAACGTATCGAAGTTTGAATGTAGGACAAATATAACAAGGAGGTGTACTTTCTCCTTCAATATCAAACAGCTCATCCCAGCCTGGTCAGTATTGAGTGTAGTTGAGAGGCATTGAGACAAAACTAGAAATTTCCTCAGGGCACAAACTATTGGTTAATTTGAGCTATCCACTATAGAGTGACAAGAGAACCAAAAAATGCTTCACTCCAGGAGTGTGCCAAATGTTCCTAAGTACCCCAGTAGGTGTATGAGTATTGTGATAGGCATTCAAACATCCATGTATTGGTTTTGGATGCTTATGTACCTACTTATCTGCTTATTCTCTTAGGTAATTGAATGCTCACGGAGGCCAGTGGAGAAGCACAAGGAATCTAAGTGGACATTTAAACCATCGACCTCTTGAAAATAGTCCATACACTTGATAAAGATGAAAGTAAAATACCTCATCACTGGGTGATGGCAATGATATACTTCAATTATGATATACTTCAGCTTACTATCAGTGGTAATTTTCCGTAAGTCTTGAACCATCCTCACATCTATTTCCCTACCCCATCTCGCTTCCTCTGGGTCATTTGCCAAGTTTTGAAGTGTGCAAGAGACTAGTTTCTTCATAGTCAAGAATGGGCTCCATCACCAATTTATTTTCACTGCCCATACTTTTCCATTTATTGATGCAGTGCCAACTTCTTCAGCTATCTGCGGCAAAAATTGATGGTCTGAACCATTTTGTAAATAAGTTGATGACATCAAAGACTCATGCTGACTATGACGCCACTTATATACTACTCCTCAGCCTTGTGCATGAGCTGTGAGTGGTTGAGCCATCCTTTAAACCTCTCTGTCACAGAAAGGAGTGCAGAAGGACATCCTCGGACACAACTGACTGCACCGGCGATGATATCATATTTCTCCTAATATAGTCCCCCCCCCACCTAATTTTTTGGCTTCAGTTTCGGGAAAATTTAAAAAAATGCATTTGAATATATTACCCCTTTACTTTTACCATTGGCATATTCGGAAAAAAAGGGGGGACTATATTCAGATAAATATGGTAGTACTTAGCTCATGAATACCCATGCCAATAGGAGGTACAAATATTTAGCCTTGTGATAGCTGATTATAAAGAGGCGTGTGACCCTGGCATTTTTGGTAATGTAGTCCTCATGTGAGGATAGCCTGGAGAACACTCAGGAGAGACGAGGCGACACCGCTTCCTGCTGATTTTCCGCTACTCTGACAGGTGACTGTCATCATAGAGTAAGTATATGTACTTACTCTGTACTGTCATACACCAAAACCTTCCAATATATCTCCCTTTTCTTTGTACCAGTTGCCCACCTTAGTTGTTACTTAGCAGTCCTAGACACAAAACTGGTGCCTTTCCATTGATTTCAGTGTTTATTTAACTATCGACGACAGTGCTTAATTTAGGCCAGAACAGCATTTCAGTAAGTCTCAGAGAAAATGGGGTATTATAAATAATGAGCATTTTTAGAACCATATTTAAATAAAAGTTTATTATAAAAACCGTATTTTAAAATTCCACTGCTTTAATTTTATGTTTGGTGAAACATGATTCCTCATTGTAACTTGAATCACAAGTTTTTAAAAATCGGAAGTTTCAGGTGGGTGGGGGGTGGGGTTAAATTTGAAAATCATGAGTGGATCAAACATGTGGATATGCATTCCAGTTCCTTAAATTTTATAAATTGAGCACTGATCCACGATCCGGTCCCCGTCCACACTCATCCTTCCCACATAGCAACGAACCTCTCAGAGACGTCTCACTGTGGTCTCGAATGTCTCAAATATCGCGAATGTCTCATAGATGCCTCAGAGATGTAATCGTGAGACGTTCAGGAATTTTTAAAAAAACTTATTTAAATGCCATATCAATGCCTTTCATATATATTTTTCGGCGCAATTATGCAGTTGTGATTATTAAAATCACGACATTTAATATGGGTTTCTTATTTTCAAAAGGTCAAACATCAAAAATTTGTCCCTAAAAAATGATCAAGATAAGTAGGCCATAATTGTATACTTTGCATTCAATTATTTTTTGTCGACATTTTTAAGCATACCATAATACAAACTCTCATGAGACATCTCAGAGACTTATCTTAGACGTTTCATGAGACATCTCAGAGATCATTTATTTGGACATAGTGACATCTCAGAGATGACTCTGAAGCTCTCAGAATGTCTCTGAGACGTAACATGCGATATTTGAGACGTCTCAGAGACGTATCCGAGACGTATTTCTGCTATGTGGGTTGCCGTTTACACTCTTTTGCCCGATTTCTTGTCTCAACGAAAAGTTCTCCCCCGGTGAGAAAATGAGTCAGATCTCGAATGAGGCCATCAACTCATGAAAAGTGGAGGGTACCTTTCACATTTTCCTATTTTAGTCTCATGAGTAAATGGCTGAATGTATATAAGTTCATATTTGATTTAATTTTCTTTGTCGGTTCCGTGTTCTTGTGGGTCCTCTACCGACGTTGTCAACCACAAGAAACCCTAAGCAGGCCTCCAGCCCAGATGGCACAGAATCCTCCGTATCTAATTCGTATGCAGATACTATCCATTGACTACCGCTTCGTCGCTTTTTGTCAATGGATACTATCTGCATACGAATTAGATGCGGATGATTCTGTGCCATCTGGGAGCATAGGTGGGAAATCTTGATAGAAGATCCACGAGAATGAAGAATCACCCAAGAACCTAATTACGATCAATTTGGGTACTCCATGTCCCTAAGATTGCCTATAACTTTTCCACTGACAGAAGCATTCAAATTACCTGCCTTGGATTAGAAAGTATTTGTTTACATTGTCTGGGAATTCATGTATTCACCTGAGCTCCTTTATGGGTACTCAAAAAACTGGGTACATTTGGCACACTCCTATTTCATTCTAGTATGGAAAGGCCTTCGATCCGCAGACAAAAATTAAGTATTAAATATACTAATTACATAAACTAACCTCTTGGATATGGCAAAGTGTACACATATGAACCTGGATCTGATTCATGCTGAATGACTGACAGCTTATACCAATATTCATCTATGGTATTTTTATAATGGTCAACAAAATACCTGTAGGAGAAAAATAAATAGCATTGGAGAGAAAATGACCTCATATTTTGTGGGTGAAAACTATATATTAATATTCTATTTGAAAAATTTTCCTACTCAGACCATTTATTAGATTTTTCTATTTTATGTCATGAATTAAATCATAAAGTAGGGTCTAATAAATCCTCAAAAATGTTACAATAAACTAAATGTGTATTATGTTTCAAATTTCCAAAATAATGAACAAGCTCTGATATTTTAATTGCAACAGCTGCAATTAAGAAAAGGTCGATAGTATAGAAAAACTGTAAGAAAAGTACATAATGATTATCTAATGATGGATGTTTCAAATGCTCCATTATGCATGGGGAAATTCAAAATAATTTATTTAGAAAAATGTACCTCTACTTCCATATCCACAAATTCATAGATAATCTTTTCCTATTAATTCAATTTAATTTTTAATGACGAAGGACTAATTGCAGACAAATGTGGCAATAAACTATTTATAAAACAGGAAATTTGTGTAAGATGGTATCCAGAGTAACTTCGAGAATCTGTAATAAGAAGGATCAACGAGAAAAAAATTTTAGTTCCACAGGATGATTTATTACATTACCAATATTATGTTGAACAGTCAACATCATCTGGTGAGAAATTTATGTAACACATTTGTTGTTATTTAAGGAATATGCTAATGATGTTGATTATTCGACAGAACTGTGGTTGTGTAAAGAATCATCCTGTGAAAGTTTACAATTTTTTTTTGGGTTTGTTCAGCAAATTCAAGTATTTCAGGAATTGGCCGCACAATAATGGTGCTCTCCTAAAGGCAGAGTGTGCATTTTTAATTTTTTTAAAGTTTTTTTCCATTGGGATTTGTTGACTCCCCAACCTGTTTTAAACCAAAATAGTAACCATTAATTTCTGTCAGCAATATATTACTACATGTATATGTATGGCATTATCTCATGCTGTAACATAGACAGTGATATGATAAAATGGAGAAAAAATTCATTAGGTTTGGTATCCAGGTTAAACCTTAACCTTAATGAGAATCTCATGTACACACAGTCCAATTTTCCTAAATGCAGAGCCCACGTTTTAATAAATGATGAAGCCAGCTATACTTATGAACTCTACGTAGGAAATTGGTACTCCATAGTAGGAGGCTAGATGGAATTTTCATAATGAAGGAGAGTGAAAAGCAGCAGCTACCCCTGGCATTAGTGTGAATGGTTGTATATGGGGTAGAAATCATACCTATTTTAGAAAGGCTTCCCCTACCAATGAGTAGGGCTCCTAACTTTTTGTGAATGCAAATTTTAGCAATCTCATTTTTACTTTCAGTTTTTGTATGAGGTATTAAGATCTGACCACCATCAAAAATCGTATGATAACTATCGATAAATAAATAAATGAACAAACCACAAATACAAAAAAGTGTAAAAAATACAATAAATATGAAGCAACAAACATTTTTATATGCAAAAATCAAGGAGGCCAACATATGAGGAATGAAATGTTCCACGAAAAAATTTTACGACCTATAATGAATCATTATTATCCTTTCTCTGACTGCTCTTTCCCATGATTAGATTAGAGACAATACTTACTTGTGGGTACTATTTTCACCATGTGCTGAACTCTGTTGCCATCTGGTCAGACCACTGTGAGTTGCCATGAATCTCAGTGTAACATTGAAAATATGGAAGAGTTCTTTCCTGCAATTTTAATAAAGACATTTTGACAAAAGTAAACATTTTAATTCAATGACACAAACACTGTGGTATTACTGGGAAATACTATCCTAACCAACACTGCAGATATTCCTTATGCAAATGACCAGAGAAAATAGGAATAAGGGGTGAATTCACTGCCAGAGAAATTACAGAGAATTAGGTAGGTAGATTTACCCTACTTTTCAGTTTGTCTAGATCCCTAAGAACACCAGTCCACATGTGTAAATGTTGAAATTGCAGTGACGTTACTTATAAATTAGCTTTTGTGGGCATAGCTGCTGGAGATGATATTAATTTATTTTGTTGGTCTACCCCCATACAGCACAGGGAGAAATTTACTCGTGTATATTGAGTCGAAATTTGGTGTAAGGAATAAGTCGAGAATTCGCCCATTTTTACACGTGTAATTGCTGTGTAAATTTGGTCCAACTCCCTTGACCCTTACATACAAAAATATGATGCAAAATGTGGTAATGCAGATGCTAATATGAGCAGTAATCTGAACATGATTAAAGTTTCAAGATAGAGGATTCAATAAAGTCGTCAACCTTAGTACCAGCAAAATTTTCCCAACGAAATTTATTTAAATCATTTTACGAATCATCTTGCGGCATATATTTTATAGGTGTATATTTTATTAGGATTACATATATCCTCCTATCAAGATACAAACGAGTTAACCATTAATATCAACTAGAATGATGCTGTTTATTAATTTAAAATTCTCAGTAATTTCGAATTACTCCCGTCAATGCCTCGCACCACGCGAATTGAACGCTGGGAAAACAATCACATAACGATATAACTTGTGTGCCTCGAACTGGAAGCATGAACGACATCAACAATTCGCTAATTCTCTTTATCCAGATGTGCTTGTGCTCAGTGAAACTACTTGCGGTTTTACCAAGGTTTTGTGGTTTTTTAAACTATTCGGCAGTACTTTTAAGATTCATCCATCATCTCGTATTCGCTATTATCCTATCCATTAAGTCATTCACATTATTTTTTACATCATCACCACTTTTTTGTCACATCATCACTACTCGTGTTTTGTCCTGTACGTATTTCCTGATGAATTATTTTATACAGAGGAACCCTTTATTGACATAATAAATGAAAATTTTTGAACGAATACGTTGACTATGTCTTATTACATGTTTAGTATTAGTAAAGTGCTACTGTTTGCGTGGTCACTGGCATTTTCCGGTCATCAACTAGAAACCCTAACCCTGGTGGAGAAAGGAATAACTACAATGGTCCCGTTATTGGGTTCTTTGTGCATACACGTGTATTATCCGGTTTGGGGCGGACATAGGACATATATACACCAGAATTATTCCGTTTTTACTCGGGTAATAACGGTTTTTACACGAGATAAAACACGTGAAATACACGACCTATATGCCAGCTTGCGACCGTTTGTGCTGTATGGGACCATACACAAATGGAATTTAAAGTACAGAAGTTTGCAAAAAATACACAGAGAAAAAATCATTCGCCTTGACCAGGATCAGGTCGTTGGTGAATGATTTTTTCTCTATGGAATTTTTGAACAATCTGTGCATTGCAGGTGACTCCGTAAAGATATCACTGTGGCTAGTCCAGGTACATATTCTTAAATTAAAGTACATATTATGTGCAAGTAAATAAAATTCATACCTTGGTGTGCAATAGCTCATTATCATATAATCACTACTTTTTATAGGAGGATCTTGATCTTTAAATACAATGGGATCAAGAATTTTTCATTATTGAAACAAAACAGTACAAATGCTACTCACTCCTCTGCACTATCAAGTCTCCATTCTTTGGTCCTGAAGAAAGAATTGGTCAGTCTTGCATCAAACAGGAGCAATTCAATCAAAGTTTTGTCACCTATAAAAATTTTGGTAAAAGAAAGTACGTTAGATTTTGTAATTCATCATCTTTTAACACATTCAACCCAGAAAACACATATGTACATCCAGTCCACAGTGCCAGGATGTGTAGTTATGCACGTTTGCTTCCATAAGTGATAGAGAAATCCATCATCTTATCTTCTCTGCATTTTACATTAAAAATTTGTGTCACCAGGCATGGAGATACCCAGAATCAAAACTAGGGGGGGGGGGGGGGGAAACTAACCGTGGTCATTCAAGTTGTAACTTTTTTGCATAGAAAAGGTTACTGAAACCAAAATTTTAAGGAAATTATGACAGCAATTTATTAGTTTTTGTAATTATTTACTTGAAAAATTAATGATTTTTATTTTAGTTCCATGCCTTATACTAATATCATTTTTCTTCAAAAGGAAAATTTGTTTATAACTTTTGTCTTGAACTAAATATATTTTCGCTTCTAGGGGGAAATTTCCCCTCCCCCCTAACCGCTGCTGGGTACACCCATGTCACCAGGTTCAAAGATGTTTGCTGGCACAGCCTTGCATATTTGAAATTAAATACATATCCCTTTTAAAAATAATTCCGCAAGTGATGTTGACCTCCAGTTAATCTAGTTTTTGACGAGTGGGAGACCTTGAGTGACAAGAGTTGAGGTGAATCTAAATTTCAGCTCAGTGAATCTACCTCAAGTGAGTTGAAGTTGGTTTCTAAAATATGAACTCTAACCAAAATACTACTTGAGTCTTGATTGTGAGATTTGAACCAGCAAGGTAGAGCGACAACTCAAATTTCATTCAGTTTCTGAAATACCCACAGTCTCAAGTGTTCCCCCTCCGAAAAGAACCCCCCCCCCCCCCCCTTGGAAATGTCTCCTCCCTTCAAAACCCTGCCAAAGATTTTTTCTGGCTAAGGTTTTGGATTCATGGATGCATCAAACTACTGCTTTAACAACATAATCTACAATTTCAAACACTCTACCACATTGTCAAATTGCCAGGGAGGCAATAGCTGCATGACATGATTCTATGATCAAGCAGCACTATGGCATCCATCTGCAATGCTTAGAAAGTGCAGACACAGAGCTACCATAAAGGGAACTCCACAAAGGCAAGGTATCCACAGATTGATTCTCAGAAACCAGGATTTCAATGAGACACAAGCATCAAATGAAATACCTCACATTAATTGTTTAAATTAAGATGGGAAATTTTAAGTATAGTTACTCACACAAATACTCATCCTTGGCCAACTCAGTATGTCTGCAATGAGTGTCTGGAAATAAAGGAGACACTGAATTAACATATGTTCCTTAGCTAATATTATGCTATGTGTAGACTATTTTAGGCCAAACACTACAATGAAGACTTAAATAATACCTTATTGAAAAAGTGAGCAAGCAACGCTTACTAGTTAACTGCAAAGGCAATTGCAGGCAATTGTACGTAATCAATGTCAGTGAGGACAAACAAATATTATCAAAGTGAAAAGTTAGAAAAATATTTTGTTTCCTTCACCTGAAACCAATGAGGATTTTTATTCTTAAGTTATATCAGCATCATATTGTACATTGAAGTATAAATTAACATTCCTCATACTATGGGTAATGCTCCAGCACTAGGAGGTAGTCGGAAGACAAAATTTCAGAGACAAAAGTAAATGGTTCCTCCAACAAGTTTTTAACAGCCGTAAAGAAGGCATCAGGGAAATTAAACTGGCTCAAGGGCCTCACATTATATTGGGGGAGTAATTTGTTCCCATGCCAAGATCGTCTCTTTAGTAGCCTAACCCTAAAACCATTTTCTATCACACTGATAAAGGTGGTGCCTGATTTGGAGCCGGACTCTGCAAGTTGCAAGCTGGCGGTAGCACCAGCGGTCGGTTTCAACATTTTTATTTCCTCAGGCTCATACATAAATGCACTAACTTTTCTGGTTCCAAAGAAAGGATTTTTATATTCAGGTAACGAGGGGTGGAGCTAGGAATTAAGGCTGGGGGGTGGGGGGTTTAGGTGCAACTAATATGTACCGGAGTGTATGGGAGTATGGAATACCCACCAGGATAAGCAGTAGGTGCAAGATTAATAAATTGTGGAATTTTAAGATAAATGGTTCAAAATTGTGAGTTTTATGGCTTTCTAAGGGATATTTCATTCATCATTACACTATACTGTTAGTAATATTAATCCAATTAAGTAAAATGGATTAAACTTAAAAATATCTCTGAGCTTTTGGAGGTGGGTTTATCCCCCCCTATTTGTTGATGGGTGTACGTGATAATAGTAAGTATATTGCTGACACTGGTATCATAGGTGGCATCATCACCGGCTTAGGTGGTGCATCAGAAATATGCCTTACACCGCGGAAATGTTTTTAAATACTCTAAAACGTTCTTTTAAGTATGTACTATGATTAGTCTTTCTGTGCAGCTTGTGCTACCCCAATCAGGGCACAAGGTTTTTCCATCCTTTCCCTTCCAACCCTATCCCTACTGCGGAAGTTCCTTATCCCTACTCCTTAATTGCTGTGGTGCCTCCTTCCTTGTTCTTCCATTTCTCCCATCTCGTGAGGTGCACAATAAAGAAGAGTCTTCGACTTGTAGAAAATGGCCTTCTGGAAGGTATCTCGGTAATATCCCTGCTTGGTCTCGATCAAGTCTGTATTATTTTTTCCTTTTCTTTGAGGTTATCTCACCCAAAATCATTTTGTTCATTTTTTTTTGCTTTATGTAGAGTACACTCCTGATTATCCAGGCTAATGGTGGGGAAAGCCGGCATGAATAATTGGAAAACACGGATAATCCAAACTTTACTTTGATTTCCTGTCATTTTCATAATTCACCTATATCAAACAATCTACATATTATTACTTATGTAAATTGTCTATAACTTTAGATTGCTTTCCGGAATCGTTAAGAGCTTTCTCTCCCTGACCGCGATCTTTTTGCAGTGATAATGTGATTGTAATCGTATTCCTACGGCTAGATTTAATACCTGGTTTCCGAAAACCACGCACCCGTGGCTGCGAGGTCACAGGGTCAGAAAAGTGGTTTGTATGAATGCTTCCAAACCACTGCACGTCGAAACTACAATGACAGGCACCACACCGAGTTGTCGTGTCTCGCACAAGTTGCCCAGGATACAACTGCTGCAGGACACACCGAGCCTGATGGACCACCATGATACTTGGAAAAGAGGAGCATGGAACATCCGTGAAGGCAGCGGGTGCGCAATAACACCATCGGGCAGTAGCGGTTATAGAAAATCAGGGCTTAAGGCAAATTGTCTACGCAGGCTAGTACCGGACTGTGACTCATACTATCTCTACTTCCACTTCCCCACTGCTTTCACTTCTACTACTTCATTCCCCTTCAGTTTGGCCTTGACTGGTAACAGCATAAACATGCCCGAGTGCGACGTAATTTCCAGTTCCCCTGGGCTATATTCAACCGCATGCAATGCCATGGCAATGATTGCGCGTTAGTGATATGAAATATACAATTAAAGACCATAGGTAACTTTCCTCTGAATTTATAAATGATTAACCATTGAAGAATCTTCAAAATTAATCAAGAGTTTTTTTTTCTGCAGCTGATCGTCGCCTACAATGCTAGAGCAGACGTCCAAGTAAACTTGAAACATTCTGTGTCAGCATATACATAGATAAAACAACTCCACTCTCATAAGGGGATTCTAATGGAAACAATTAGCCTGGTGTAGCGTTGAAAATAAAAACTGCAAATATCTTAGTGCTTTTTCGTCCGATTTAATTTTTTTATGAAGATCGCGGAAAACTTCGAAGGACCGTGAACTTATGCACGGATAATGTGCAACCCGGATAAAATGCAGCTGGATAATCGGGGGTCCGCTGTAATTGTAATTGTGGGTAAAAATTAAACGTCATTTTCTGTGCGTTCAACCAGGCCCACTGTTAGTAAATTAAGACTAGGGGGGTTTTAAGAGCAACTATAATATTGGGGGGTATGGAATACGGGAGGTGCGGTACCTTCCCCCAGAAAATTTTTAAGATAAATGGTTCAAAATGGTGAGTTTTAAAGCTTTTTGAGGGATACTTTATTAATCCTTAAACTATTCTATGATTAATATTTATCCAATTATGTAAAATGGATTAAATTTTAAACTTTTCACTATTCATTTAAGTACGAAAAATAGATACCATCATTTAAAAGTCTAAAAGCATGAAATACGTAGGTACTCCAGGAGTTATAATCTTTCGATTTAGGCAATAAAAAATAGGAAATCACCCTATTCTGGAAGAGTTCCTAGTGAAAATTTTATTTGTAAAATATTAAATCCTTAGGGTATTATTTGGTTTATGATTCCCAGAAAAAAATTCAAGAGTAACTAGAATCTTGATGAGAGGGGAAAATGTTATCTAATATTCACCAAAAAAAATGTTGAGAACTTCATACTCACTGGGATCAGCAGCAGAGAAAAGGACATCACTTTTTGTCCATTCCCAATTAGGCTGCCTTATTTTTTCCAAAAAGTGTTGAAGCCTTTCTTCATGACTTTCAAAGAGGTGAAATGCTTCACTGAGATACTTGCAATACACCCTGTTAATAAAAGAATGAAATTTTTGAGGACAATGCATTAACATTTAAGAAGACGTTATATATCAGGTGTAACTGGGAGAGGATAATATGCACTTCCTACATTTCAAGCACAAACACTAACATGAAATTAATTGCTGATCTACCTCAATCAAGTTTTTCAAATGGTGGTACATACTCATTTTTATAGCCTTTTAAAATATACATGCCATCAAAAAGTGTTGCATCAAAATGAAATCGTACATTAATGAAATAGTGCGAAAAATCGACAGAGGAAAAATCATTCACCTTGACCGGGATTCGAACCCGGATCCCTCGATTTCCGGCCGAGTGCTTTAGCCAGTTAAGCTACCGAGGCGTCATTCTCACAGGGGAGGCGTCATTTCCACAGGGGAGGATGACGCCTCGGTAGCTTAACTGGCTAAAGCACTCTGCTGGAAATCGAGGGATCCGGGTTCGAATCCCGGTCAAGGCGAATGATTTTTCCTCTGTGGATTTTTCGCACTATTTGTGCACTGCGGGTGACTCCATAAAAAGTTATCACCGTGGCTAGTCCCGGTACACTTTAATAAATTAATGAAAAATTCAGTATCATAATAATTTCAATAATTCACTTCATCAGGTGAGTAATTGGCATAACATTGCTAAATGAGGACATGTATTTTTAAGTTTAAAAATACATTAGAATTCCACAAAAAGCACTGACATGGTGCCGTTGGTAATACATACTTGATGATGAAAATATGCCCTGAGATACACAGCAATGAAGTGCATGTCATGACATTCATAAGGTAGGTACCGCAGAGAAAATTCTTCTTTCAGTGTTTGTAGGTATCTTTCATTTCCATGATTAAATCTACTTATGTAACAGAGTAATTGGCACATGTTAGAGTTTGAAGAGGTTGGTTTCATGGCTCAACCTCAAAAAATGTCCTCAAGCTTTTCTGAGTATGAATGGTTTCATATCAAAAATCAAACATTTCCCTTTTAATTTTATAAGTACATATGTAGCAAATATATAAATGTACACATTTTTACTTAATTCATGTGTAGAGGCTCTGAAAATTTCTTGGCAAATGGATGAATAATGAGGATAAGGCTTTTCATAAAACTTACCAATCACTGTGAACTTTCCAGTTGTCATCATTGAAGTACGCAGTCTGGCCTACAATTTCAAGCGTAAAAAAGTCATTAATATGACTGTACTTCATACCAGAGGAAATATATATCAAAGCAAAATGTTATTACAATTAAAGCTATCAAAGATGCAACTTATGAAAAATGTAAATTGCTGTTATGAAATTGATGTTAATTTGATGGATGAAAATCAAGTTTAAGATGACAAAATGAGATAAAAGTGTCCATGAAATGGATAATCTGTGTTTTGACCAGACATTCAATAGATGAATTCAAAAAGTTCCAAAACAAGATAATGGCATGTAGAATTTGTAAATTCAGGATTGAGAATAAGGAAGATTACTGGTCATTAATGGCAAGATATTGACTCACTCAGTACATTTAGAAAGAGAGCCCAATTGCATGTGCTTAATTTCAAAGAAGCATGCAAAACTATCCGCAAAAATTTTTGAGAATTCCGTTATTCAAGGAAATTACTGCTGTCAGTGGCAGACCTTCACAGACTAACCGCAAGTTCTCATAAAATATGAAAATTCTATGGAGAAAAAACTATTCACTTTGACTGAGATTCGAACCTGAATCTCCAGAATTCACACCGGACATTCTACCACTTTAACTACAGAGGCATCTTCTTCTCCTGTAGTTTTGTTGGCTTCAGAGGACGAATCCGCCTTGTTATTTAACCGCTATGTCCTCAAAAGCCGAAAAAACTCAGCTGGTGAAGAAGATGTCTGGATAGTTCAAGTTGTAGAACACCTGGTGTGAATTTTGGAGAATCAGGTTCAAATCCTGGCCAAATCAAATGATTTTTCCTCTGTCAAATTTTTGCACTTCACATACCCCATTGCATAAAAATATGTAAGTCAAATATGATCCTTATCGATACCTCCACTGCAAAAACTCTCAGCAATCGCCCATCGAACCAAATCCACTCATCTAGTAGCTGAACAATACAAATCCGCTCAGCTGACAGTGTCACACTGCTAGCTGAGTGGATTCGTATTGTTGAGCGACTAGATGAGCGGATTTGATTCGGGGGGCGATTGTTGAGCGTTTTTGCAGAGAAGGTATTGTTATGGTCACCTAATAGCATTTTCAAATTTAATTTTATTGTATGCAAGTGATTATAAATGAAGAAAAGTCTTCAAGACCTGATGCTGAAGGAGTATTCTGAAAATATAACGGACGAATAGGGTGTTAAATGAGATGTATAGAAGATAAGAAGAAGAAAGGACCCTATGGACAATTGTACACCAAATAAGAGCCGAGTAGATAGGCCCCGTAATGAGGCAGAGCATTTACATAAGAAACATAATGACAGGAAAAAATTAATGGAATAGTCCGCAGAGAAAGACTAAGGGCCGTATTCTTAGTAGACCCTGTAGGGTCAACCGACCCTGGATACGTCATCAGCCCCTACATAAACCGATCTCGCCCTACATACGCCAAATCAAGCCCTACATATGGACGTTTTTGGAACTAAACGGGCCCTACTTGATGTAGGGTACCCGAACCAACCCTACACCCTACAAAAACATGGCGGCCAAATATTGTCTGCTGATTACTTCGATTAAAGAATCGTCGTTACAATGGATATTAAGGGAGACGACCTCACACAAGCCATTTTAAAATGTACAGTAACACAGTGGAAATGTAATAATACTACCACTTTATAACCACCCAGTTAAATAAATTATAAAATTGACTGAACTAATAAGAACAATATAGCGGTATACATCACCTTGTTTCTACGAATATATAATAATATTTTTCGCGTTTGGCTCTTGGTATACTTTTGGGGAACTAATACTTCGTTTACATATAACCATAGAAAATCTATTTTCATGCCACTATTTGACACATAATAAACTTAACTATGGAAGGTGAAAGCGAATGACGAACCTTGATGATGCAGCGTAAGTTCCCACGTCAATGCTCATATTTGCTCCGTACTTATTACTATCTTGTACAGGCCGCTTCTAAAGTAATTTAAAGACAATTAGGTTCTACTTTTGGCTTGATATGAGAGTATTTGTAGCGATAATTAAGGTACCGACATGACCTGGCGGACGACACGTATTGTTTATTTACCTTGAGCTGTTACCCTAACAATACGCCTGAAAATTATCGGATGTCTTTTCTCAGTTTAATAGTTAGTTCCCATTACGCCACCAGAGTGGAAAATTGGCGCTGCGCCAACATCTACGTCATTTCAGAGAACTTGACGACAGAATTACCCCCCACCACTTATGTAGGGTCGACTGAGAAACGCATGTATGGGCCTTTTCTTATGTAGGGACGGATATGTAGGGTCGACTAAGAATACGGCCCTAAGAGACAAGTGCCTAGGATAGATCAAGAAGAATATGGGGAGCTCCAGGGAGGTAAAATAACTAAATTGGGATAAATGGAGGACTGCAGCAGCGGCGTTACTAGGAATATGCTTTGGGGGGGATGAAGGGGCTTAGGGGGTGACCCCCCAAGGCAACAGGGGTTCCAGGAATATTTTTTGAAAAATGACATGCCGGTAAATACATTTTACATCATTGTGGCAATTAAAATTTAACTTCAAGCAGATGCAGTTATTATACATCAAAACTAGACAATAGTTATAAATAATTTTCTTATTTATCTAAGACTTAGTAGGGGAGGATCTATTCCCTCATCCCCCCATAGTTACACCACTGGGCTGCAGTATATCAATCTAACAATTGCGATACTATTTATGCTGTATGTACAAGCAAGAACCAAAGCTGTAATGAGTGGGGGTTGGCATTAACTATCTACGTTATACTGCAGTCGTCACATGATATCAAGTATGTATCAGCATTTATCTTCCAGTTATACATCGCATTAGTTCATGTGAAAGGAGTTTCGTCGCCTGTTCTGGAGACGCCCTCAGGTCAAGTCGATCGTCATTGCATTCTGGCCAATAAATATAGTGCTGTCCAACTGAAGTTTTTTTGCCAATCAGAAGTAAGGGCGGAAAAAAATTAAGACGGCCACTGGTATGAATATCGGCCAGAATGCAATGGCAATCGACTCAACCTGAGGACATCTCAGGACAGGGGACGAAACTGTTGCCACAAAAAGTCAAGTGATGGGATGTATACCTGGGAGATGAATGCTGTTACTATGTTGGTATATGCAACAACTAAGGCTGGAGTGAGTGAGGGGGATTAAACACCATTAAACTGTTTGAAATATTTTCTTACAAGTTCCCACACCAAAAGACACAGCCCAAAAATGTACCCCCTCTCCTTGAATGCCACCAAATTATTTTTCTTGGTGTGGACAAGTAAAGACTACATTAGCAATGCAGAGTTAATCACATACCTTGCTTTTTGAATCTCTCAATTTCCTCCTTGTCTTTCACTTCCAATTTAAACAGGCCATACGTGGAAGGGAGGGACAGAGTGATGGTGTATGGAGTCCCAGGCAGAGGAGTGTAGTAATAATTCCTCACTTCATTTGTCACCCTCCTCTGCAAAAGATGATATGACAGGTTGGCATTAAACATCATTAATATTACAGCATCGCTGTGTGAAAAATTACTACCAGGAACAAATTCATGTATACTGCCTCAAACTAGAATGGTGGATGAATAGAAAAAATGAATAGAGTTATGTTAGTATTGGAAAAGACTTTTTGTTCACCTTTGGTACTGAAACAAATAACTTTTTTCAAACATCACCCAGTAAGTACAGACACGTGATGGGATGTATAACTTCAGAGGCCAGAACATCAAATAAACATGACTAAAAATTCATGTAAGTATAATGAATAGCCATTAAATATGTAATATTTTTGATGCAGGGCTCAAATATAAAATAATGACATGGGCATAGCCAGGGAATTTGGCAGGGGGAGTCAAGAGTCATACATACACACATTATTAATTGAGATTACCATATCGTCATGATGCATGAGGACATCCACTCCCAACATTTCACCGCTCTCCTGGTTAATCATCCCATTGCGCAACTACAAAACAAAAAAAAGCATTATCAGATTATGAACTGGGTAAGGAGGAGGCAGAACATGCCAGAGACTTTTTGCAGTCACAAGGAATCTGCGAAACTGTATTTGAATCTTTTCATGGCAGGAAGAAGAAGAGGCGTATTGTGTGCCAATAATTTTTAGGTTTTTCAACTTAAAATTGCTAAGAATAAAAATAAATGTGCCATTTAACCAGTTACTGCTGCAGATCTCTCTTCCTCAGCAGCCAGTATATTAATTAAAAGCCTTCCTCAGGGGAAGTATAACTATGTATGAATCTTTAGCTGATGCACTATATCTACCAAAAATGTAAATAAAATATCAACCCATTTTTCTCACCCTTAGTAATTCCTCAGGGAAATCTCTAGGACTTTTCTCACTCGCTGGAAGTTCTATTTCAGCAATGTCCACACTGTTAAAGCCATCCTTGAGACTTCCTTGAAACTGTGGATGCAAAATAGGATTTACTGGATGATTCATTCATAAATTTAAGAATCAAATTATTCTATACATCATACAAAATTATCATCAGGTTCCATCCATAACCAAGTTTACAAAATGACAAGTTTTTTCACTTTGCTACTATGCTCTGCTACCTAAATTGCAATCTGGCGCAGTCTCATTTTGCGAGACATCTTTGGGAAGAAAACCATGAAAGCAACTATGTACCGGAAATACTACATTTAGAGAAGAAATGGAGGAAGTTGGACAAAATGGAGGAACTAGAAATAAGGAGGAATATGACTAACGGTCAATTACTAAATGACATTCTTTTTGAAAATTTCTCTCCACTCCTACAAGGGTCTCTTAACATCACGGGTGGACAAAAACCCCAAACCCTACCACCCCACTCCACACCTATACTTATTAACTACCTCTTCCTTAATCCCAACTCATGGGAATACCCTTCCTAGTCAACCAACCTCTCCCTGTAACCCCCGTCCCCCCTTCCCACTGTCTCACCAGCGCCGTCCTCCAACGGTTGGTTTTTTTTCCCAATTCTCAATGCAACCTCCAGTTGGGGATTTCCAACCTAACACCCACTCCTTCCACCCTCTCCCCCATCCCCTTCAAGGAGTATATATGTTTGCTTAAAATTCAAATTTGTTGTACTTGATAATGACCTCTATGGATCGAAATATGTCGTACTGAGGAAATAAACCAGCGGAAGTCAACAAAGTCTTTTTTTATATTTTTGAATTGCCACATATGGAGATTCTTGTGACTGAGTTTTAACACAATTGTTCACATTAAGAGTTTTTGCTGTCTGATTTGGTGCACAATGCCTCATTATTATTTGCACTAGTTCCGTGCACCATAGACCAAATTTTCAATTGCATCGATAACAAACACTTGAAAAACCATAATAGCACTGGTAAACCATTTTGTGGTACCAAAGTAAATGAAAAACAACAAATATTAGGCTAGAGAAAGTAAGCTACCAAATTCATTTTCAAGAATTCCAAAAGCACTTACCACTGGCCTCAAATCTGGATGGAAAAGTATATTCCCTTCAGTTGTCCCAGCAAATCCATAGCCATTTGCACCAATCTGCCAAAAGTTAAGCATTACTCTACTCATTAACACCAATACATATAGTATAACATGAACTAAACATCTAAATTATAAGTCGATGGATGAATTCAATCATTAAGCAGGGATAATTCAAGTCCCAAAAGCACCTTCATAGATGAAAATTAGAGGTTATTTTCACCCTTAATGAGACTCAAAAATCCAATGAATAAAGACTCAAACAATATTCTTAATTAACTCATGATATCATTCATGCTATTTTATTAATCCATCAATTGTAAGTCCGATCTATGGAATAATTGATTTTCAAAACATTCTTATGAAAAAAATATGTATAAACTAAAAGGAACATTATTACAAAAACATAATACATAACTAGTTTTTTTTAAATCAAGATAGCATTTTCCATCATAATAGAAACATTGATCGCTAAAATTACCTCATATAAGTGGAGGAGCTCCAAAAATTCATCAATGGGCACATCTGTTCCAGCTACTCCGAGCAATTCGGCAACCACTTCTGTCTAGTGACATGAAACAGGATAAATAAGGAATGAAATACTCGTTATGAATATATTGAATCCATCCCCAAATGAGCAACTTTAGACCTACCATTTCAATGAATTATCTTACTTATCAAATAATTTCAGTAGAATTGAAAAATATAGACTACATAATTAATTGTTGTATGATTTAATCAATACCAATATGCCATACTAAAACAATGAAGCACTCAAAAATCTCAAGCAATGTATGATTAGCGTGTGGGCTCAGAGTCTCTAATAGTTTCCACTGTGTGGGTCTTCTGCACATAATAGAAATTGTGCTCAGATGCCACTTGTGAGGACCATTGTAGTAATAAGAAAGGGGCAGTGGTTTGAAAAAGACAATCGCTTTCAGTGAAGGCATGGGATGTATATAAATCATTGTAAAATGCTACTAGGTTTATGCATGAGCTAATCTATGACAAATAAACTCAATTCATAACAAGGATTAAAATTGTTACTCACTTCATTTGAGGCATTGACTGTACGATGAATGAAGGCTGGCGATGAGACGGAGGTCATAAGACGATACTCCTGGTATTCATATCCCAATGATTCATCATCTTCCTTAAATAGTCAAAGGAGATCATTAGGATATTTTGCCTGAAGGTCATCCTTCAGATGTGTGAAGAATCAAATCATTCAAGAATCAAAAGTGAGCTGCAGAGCCAAAGTGAAGCTATTTATAGCACGATTCCCATAAAAAAAGCTCGAGCTTCAGCATAGTCAAACTATTAATGTCAAATAGATAATGTATCAAGTCATTTCAAAAAATTTGAGAAAAAATTTCACTTTTAATAACTAAGTCAATATGCATATCATTCAACATGATGCAAAATTTGCCAGTTTTAAGCTATGAGAAGGGCAGAATAATGTCATTTATTCAAAAGAAGAACTCTATGATATGAAATGATATTCAAGCAACTGCAGAATGCTGGCTTATGATTTTTCAAGTATGAAAAATTTTCAGGCATACATGACCCAGAATATGCATTCATAAACATACTATTCAGAATTTTTGTTGCATAGGAAATTTTTTAAACCTATGTATTTCTACAAGGAGTGCAACAATTTAAAAATTATAACTAATGAAGATATTTAACAGTGGCAAAATTAACAGGGTTGACTAAAGGAAACCACATGGATATAAGAAGGTTGGGATGTACAGAAAAAAGGCAATATGTTCTCATAAATTTTCTTTGTAATGCTGATAATTTATGTTGTTGTTATGCTGATAATGGAGGATCATATCAATACCTCTACTGCCAAAAGCTCAGTAATCGCCCTCTGAATCAAATCCACTAATCTAGTACTACTTGGGCTACTAGATGAGCGGATTTGATTTGGTGGGCGATTGCTGAGCGTTTATGCAGTGGAGGTATCTATATGAAAAGGTTGAATTTGGTGGGGTAAAGATTTTCCCATGCTAATTTTGGTCCTCTGGTTTTCCTCCATGTCGATCGACTCAGAATACAACCCAGAAGCCAAGCTGCACAGTTTGAAACTCAGTTAATAGGAAAACTTATTCAAATACCAACCATTGAATTCTATAAAAAATGATACTTCTTCATTTTTCTATAATACCACTAGCCCAGTGTAAAATGTGAGGGTTAGTATACTGAAATTATTTGAACAAAAATCTTACCTAAAATAACGCTCTAGTTTAAAATTACTTTCATAATATTGTGAGCTAACATGCTAATTATATAGGGAGTAGAGTCTAATGAAAGATGGCAACTTGCATTCCCAACATAGGTGACTATAGTCAAGTACCAAACACATATAATTTCCTGATTTTCTTGATGTTTTCCCATTTGTATGGCAATTTGTCATAGGAGAAAAATTGTCCCAGAATACACAAGGCAATAAAAAGGTAGGGGTCATCAAGGGGTTCAAACCCCCCAAATTTTGGGAAGTTCACAGTTTTGAGTGTACCCTATCCAAGTGAACCTTCTAAAAATACATTCCCCAAGAAAATCCCCCATATTATGTTTTGGCTATAGCCTTGAAAATACTGATTGAAAACAAATAATGATATATAAATTCTCAAGAAAGTACTCCTAATGCAAGTATTTAGGAATGGCAGCTTCACAGAGTTAATGCACACACCTACAGAATGTTAAGAATTAATTCCACAGGAAACTCATGCAAACACTAGATATATTCACCTTAGGCCTTGGACATCTACGTTTGGGTTGAGAGGAATACTTATCATTGATTACACTTAGGAAAGAAGATAAAAAAAACATAAATTCACCTATAATGAGAGGAGAGTGAATCCCAAGTAAGGTTTTGAAGAGCAAGTGTATGGAATTACAGCTGTAGTTCGAGGGAGTTTTTCTAACTTACAGTATTTACATAAATAAAGAGTATTTTTTTATAAGAATGAGCAAGAATATGAATTGTAAGTACAGTTTTAGCCTTTATCATCAATATGAAGAAATAAGTATTTGGATCTCTTGAAGGAGATGCTTGATTTTTCTCCATTTAAAATTCAATTGTAAATTGAACTGCAAAATAAGAGTTTGAGAGGAGACATTGGTGTTTCCAGGAGCATATCTTGTGGCCAAGATTTATAATTAACCTTGATAATATATGTACAAGGATTACATTTATTTACAGGGTCAGAATGATTTACAGAAATTTACAGTAAACTCAAACCCCACCATCACAAAAGCATCACACGATTGCATCCACAAATGAAAAAAATACTTGCTAAATATACTCAGCTATTTATATCTGAGGCATTTAAGGCACAGCATTTTTTTCAATAGGCAGGAATGTAATATCAATTAGGTTCAAGAAATTTACCTTTTTGTTCTGTATAGCAGTTTTTCATATTCATAATTTGGATGGTTTAGAAAATCAATACTTAACAAAGAATCTAAAAATCTGTTGTATTGAAAGTCTGTTATAAGTAACCAAGAACCCATGTCGTCAAGGTCGCCGCACTGTTGTGCTGTGGCTGCCTGCTCTTGTGAAGCTGAGTCAGTCAGTCTGTTCACTGGTATTCTACGAAACAGTTGTATTCTATTTGTGAATTTTATGAGGGAGTAAAAGGCCTTAAGTACATTGAAAAAGAATGCGTTATTTAAGGCTGAAATCCCAATAAAATCAAAATAATTTTAGAATCACCTGTGTGTATGAAACACTTTTGTGATGGTGGGTTGGATAGATGAAGACAACAAGAAGGGGAAATTCCTGGCTCAAAAATATTCACAAGGTTTAGAAACGAGACATAAATGTATGCATATGCAAGGATTTCCTCTAAATTGGAGAGTGAGTTTCCACATAGTTGGGCAACGAGCATGTGATGTACCTTTCTTCGTTTTTTAACATATCTATGGTCTTCTTCTTCTTGGTTGAAAAACATTTTCTTATTCCTTTCGAAAACATCAAATCTCTCCTTCTGCTCATCGTTTTTCATCACTTCCCATAGCCACCTTGATACTTTTGGATCCTGCAAGCAGTTAGTGTAGACACCAAAACCACAACACACTTGAAGGAAAAAAATCTCTCAAAAAAAATAATGAAAAGATCAAATCCTGCGTTTACAGGTTGAGTTTCACACTGAAAAAACACTCAATGGTTATATCAGTGATACATGTAATTTGCTTATGAAAAATGTCTGGCAAGTCGAATGAGGAAAATGGTTTTAATGATAATATGATGTATCATAACATCAATGTGTGAGATTTCATAAATGCAGTAGGTAAATGTTCAGCCACTACACACTATGCTTCAAAATGTCATGATCTATAAACAACTATTAATACAATGGACAATGTATCGCCATTTTACTGTAGGCATTCATGACAGGAACATTCAAAAGTAAGAGCTAGTAATGTTGTTGCACAATTATGATGATTGATTGTGATAAACTAGCCAGCTGTACAATTTTTTCATGCCTAATGAAAAATTGAGATATGCAGCTACTTAGGTACATATGCCCTTCAAATGCCTTTAAAAGCATACATTACATTGAGGACTAAGAATTAAGGATAATCATCAGCAGCAGTCAATTAACAATTATCCTGATATATTGCCATGACTACTCAGATGACAATCAGCTGACTAAGTTGTAAAAATGGAATGGAAAAAAATTGTTACAATATTCAGGGAAAAGATCTCTTGTTTGAAATTTGTCACAGCAGTGAAACTTTTGAATGCAACAAATTCCGATCGCGTTGTAACTAATTGGAATCAATCGATCAGAACTATTTCAACTAGTGTCCAGCACATCTCCTATGAGGTCTCTGATCATTGACAAGTTTCTATAACCACTTCCGAGTACAGGAGTAGTGATATAAATCAGAGGCCCATAGTCCACAGATTGGAAATAAAATGAAAATAAAACGCCTCTGATGGTACAATATGTTGACATACCAAACGTACCGCTCAGTGTATCCTACATATATATGCAATATATGGTACATAATTGGTTGTTGGGTTGCATATAGCTGAAGAAAATGCTCCAGTTACATTTTCATTGGGTGTTATGTAAATTATAAAGCAATCATAAATTAGATTATCTGCAATGCAACCTTGAGAGTAGTCCACACATGACGCTGTTAAAAAAACAAATTTAACTTAAATGTATTTAAGAGAGGGTGACAGATTTATTTTGATATATTGTTGCGTAAGTTATGAAAAGTATTCATTGGTTTCAAGGGAATATTGATATTGACATGAGAAATAGAGACTGATGAGTACACACCCATACCATGAACAAATTGTCTATGTTTCATAAAGGCTGTAGTCTTTTTGGATATCAAAACAAATGTCCCTTTCTTTATATTCTTAGCATTGATAAAGAAACTAGTGTTATTAATGTAACATGATCTTAAGTAACAAAAGTGCATCAATTGCTGTTGGCTAGTGAATCCTGCCAGCTGTTTATCATAAGCAAATCTAAAAGAAAGCTTATTCATTAATTACATGCAAATGTACAAGTCAATATGAGCATTAAAAAAGTACTTATGACCAGATAATTTAGATAAGGCTTTTAAAAAATTTCATCGATATACAGAGATGCATGGTACTTATTTGAAGCTTGTATTAATGACAAAAAAAATCTTATTGATGTAATATTTCCAAGAAAAAAAATGATGGAGATGAAAATTTTGTGGATAATCTTAAAATCTTAACATAACCAGTCAAAACTGGATAAAAATGTATCTCTGTATACTTAAAAATCTTATGCATATTGAACTATAATCTCCAAAGTTATTTTCAAAATATCACTGATTAGGAAATTAACTCCACCAAAAACAAAATTCCACAGCACCAGTACGAAGTATATCACTGGCTTTCTTTGTCATGATTTTTGTGAGGCTTGGCTGTGACAAAAAAATTAGGCAAAACTGAGCTTGGTTTTGCAAAATATTATATGTTGTAAATAGGAGTTCACACCAGTTAACTCATGACATGAAAATCACAAAAATGCAGAAATCTAGATACGTAGGTGAATGATTTCCACTGTTATTATAAAACCTGATATTATAAAAGAACAGGTGTGATAGTTTTAATGAAATTCATCCTCAAACAAAAAAATATTTAACTGTCAAATTACGAATCTCTGCATTATAATACCTCATAAATTATGGTTAATGCAATAAATGCTGAACATTTTAAGAAGAGTCATAAGAAAGCAAGTAGTTAAATATAGTTGCATTAAAATAGCAGAAGCTGCAGCAAGCCTTTTGAAAGTGATATTAATTTTATACTCAAAAAGAAGCTTAAAATTTTAAGGCTGAAGTGGGAGATGAAAAATATTTTTCATATCACCATGCTAAAAATGTTAAACTACTATGAATGAAAGAGGAAATGTAATCCTAATGTTTCACTCACAGATACATCGGCAAAGGTGTGTGTCCAAACAATGGGTCTAGGATAATCCCGTTCGCCGGATGTGTATGCCAGTGGTCTAGCTAGTAAAGGGACATATTCCAAAACCTCTTCTTTCACCTCATCCAAAGACTGGAGGTTCCTGGAAAAACCTGGAGAATAAAAATGGCAAACATTTTGCTAACTTGTGAGGGTTTAAATATTTCCTCGCACCATAATTTTACATTATTCAGCACCAAAAAATTTTAACAGCACACAAAAAGATCATTAAAATTGGCAAAAAAACAGTAAAATACAGTAAATGTGAAATAAATGAATCAATCTTGCTGGAGAAAATAATTTGAAATACACAGAAGTACCAATACAATAGGAAGTATAGAAAGTAAAGCAAATTAAAAGTAGATGAAGGAAATAGTTGGATACAGGAATCAGCAACTTATGTGGCGAGTGAAATTAGAAAGAGAATAATTGGGAAAATATTTGGAATCGGAATTTTCATGGGTAACAGGATATTTTTTCCATGAATGAAACTGATTGAGCACAACCATCGTAAGAAGATGCAATGAAGGATTAAAAAAAACAAGAAAATTATGTACGAATGGATAGAGAGGAGCATACCGAAAGCTTATCTAAGAGTTTTGATGAGACTTTTATGAGAATAATGTTCTGCCACAACCCCTATGAAATAAAGTTTGCAAGTAATGACATCATTGTTGTAGACAAAGGAGGATCAAGTGCTCTGAACCTCTCTCAAATGCACCCTCCTTCAAGTGAACACCCAAGGTATTTTCTGGCTCTGATTTTGAATGACATATGATGCAATGGATATCAACTGGTTAGGAAAAGAGAACTCTAGCCTTGTCGAAATTAAATGAGTAAAATGTGCCTTCATAAGTGATTTCTGATGGAAAATCCAGGTGTTGCTGAAGATAAATGTTGCAATAGCCTAACAATAATGTAAATTAACAGTTTTCCATCTGGTTCTCTTAACAGTTGACTAGCCCTTGAGGCCAGCTATTTTTATAATTTGTGCAGGGAAAGTACAAATATACAATTAAACTCACATAAATCGAGAACTTATGCACGATTTAAATACACATTTTGACTATAAATATATATTTTACAGAGTACATTTTTTAATTATGGTATGCTATTTTTTTGCAAGAGAAAGAATTTGGTCACAATATGCAGTCTGAAATAATTCCGTGGAGGGGAGTCACTAATCAAAATGCGAAAGCATGTAAAAATACATGGCTGGACCACTACTGCTGGATGCAGAAATACACTTTTATGTGAACAGCCCATAATGTGTAAATGTATTGAGAGATAATTGCATCATATGTGGTATCAGAAATCATTTCCACAACTGACTTAATCAGTCTTGAAGAAAAAGTCATTGGGAAAAGGGGAAAGGGGCCAACTGCTGCAGTTATCACTTAAAGCCAAAACAATCACTTAAAACCAAAACAATTTCACGTTCAATAACTGAAAATCTCATCCAAAATGAGGTCAAACATACTCACCTCTATTTTCACATGTAAATTTTTCGATCTCCTTTATGTTGAAAACTTCTTTCCCAATGAGGAAGGCCACAATGCGAACTGGAGGGAGAATGTCTTCGACGTCACTTTCCATCATCAACGGAGGGAGTGTTGACATGCTGTCAGCATCGGACACAATGCTGTCCACCAGCGCCTCAGCACGGATTTCGTCCACCGTAACATTTGCCAAACTGTACGACTCATTATTATTTCTCCTCATGGACATTGCTAGCGGAGAATTCAGGCTGTTGTACTGGTTCAACAACCAAGACCAATTCCCAGGCACATTATCCGTCACCAGGAAAAGCACTTCATTATCGATTGGTCCGCATGGAGAGCAATCACCTCTGCTAGCTCTGTTCTACAAACAAAGCAAATTTTGTATGAATTAGGTCATGTACACAGATTAACAAGAGATCATGAGACAGTACCATGTTTTCGAGCTCATAAGACACTTTTTTCTTGCAAAAATATGCTCTAAACTCAACCTCATTGATTGAGGGTATAACTTTTTACTCCACCAATGCAAGCTGCTTCATCAAGATATTGTATCTTTATTACCATTAATGATAATAATTCTGTTTTGAACCTGTGCAAATCAAAATGGTTCCAGTATTTCAGTGAAAATAATTCCTTCAAAACATTACAAAAAAATCAAATAAAAGCAGATTTACATGGTAAATCTATGCCACTCAGCATCGTAGTTCGAGAAAAACTTCTTTTCATAATACCTAACATGAAAAAATCAGTGTCTTATGTGCTAGTGCAGCTTGTAGGCCATGAAATATGTTTAACAAGGAAGAGACTAGGGGCCTTCAAAATGAGGAAAATGTTTACCATTCAAGCTATTTGTTGCCTGCTACTTAGAGTTATCACAATAAATTCTTCACATCTGCTAATATCATAATTTTCTTTTAATAGGTATCATATGTATTTTAAATGTAAAATATCCTTATTTCAAATTACATACTTACTTCACGTAACGTAACGAGGAATATGCTTTGGGGGGGATGAGGGGGGATAGGGAAGAGTGACCTCCCGCCCTCTGCCAAATTTGGGAAAATTTTAGAAAAATAACATGCCTGCAAATTACGTTTTACATAATTTTGGCACTTAAAATTTGTGTTTCATTAAAAGGTTACGTTAAAATTTCCTATATGTCAACACTAGGCAATAGTTTTGAATATTATTTTAATTTCTCTGAGGCTTTGGGGAGTGATCTATCCCCCTTATCCTCCCCATCCCAAACACAAGACAGAAAAAATAACACGTAACGTTAAACATAAAATTTGTTCGGAATGATGACCCCCACGCACCAGGGGCCTTATTCAGGAACAAATCGGAAATGTCGCCTCGACAATGATAAGCCGTCGAGGCGACAATGTCGAGGATCAGGAAATCGCGTTCCGTGCTATTCACGAAGCGAAAATCGAGGACTCGATGAATTTAAAAGGTGGGCTAAATTCACGCTTGTGACGTCATGGATTATCGAGGGATTGATATTCGATGCTCTTCTTTTTCCCAAGACTTCTCGCTCGAACTTCAATTGGATTCCGAAAAGAGAAGTAAGTCTGAATGTTTTTCCGCTGATATTCAATGATTAGGGAAACCAATTGAAACACATTTTCATAGATTTTGGATGAATGGTTGATTGTTTCAAACATAATAATTGGGGTAGTTATTATAAACTAGTGTTGACGTACATTTTTTCTTATATAAGAAAATGATGCGTGTTATTCAACTTTCTCACCCCAATGCTTGATAATCTTTGCGAACTTTACCGTAACTTTGTATATTGTAAGCATCAACGATTTTCCTCAAATGCAAAGTAATAGAATAAGTTCTTCAACAAGGTTTTAGGTAAATATGTGGACCTAATTACCAATATATTATACAGAATAAGACGTAGCGATATCATATAATAGTTACAAACTAGTTCATTAGAACTAAAATTAGCTAAACATGAATTAAATGCACATTAATTGATGCGCACTTTTACATTTTACTCGGTGAGAGTCGAGTGACAAGAGTATGAGTCTCCTAAAGGCACATCTAGAATAAGCAGAGGGAGATGCCTCATATGGGAGCACCCAGTGGCAGTTCCAATTAACTCCTTTAAAATATTTGTGGTTTCAACTGAATCCCACCTACTTCTATTCCAAATCCCTGTAAATTTTGAATTTATCCAAAGCCATATACGTATTAGCAGTTGCAAATACAATTACCAAGCACATTGAAATATAACCATTGGCTTCAACCTTAAAAACGTTCCCAGCAGAAGAGAATCATTCCCCTGCAGCCCTTCCTTACCCAAATCCTCCAAGTGCCATATAAGGGCCAGAGAAAGGAAGCAGCTATCTACACATTGTAGGAAATATTAATTACAGATATAATAGGTAAATAGGGGACAAAAATATCTCTAATTACTTGGCTGCTATTGCAATAGAATTATTGTCATGTTGCCTTACAACTCATGAACAATCATTAGTTAATATTATTATGTATTTTTGTATCAAGGCATAATCCAAGAACAATCTATGATTGAGATATTAGATAATACATGACGTTATAACATTTTTTTAAGGCACTGGGGGTAATAATTACATGAAAAACTTCAGATTATTATAGAACATGGCTATTATTTTTGCAGATGATTTTCCAATTATAATGGGTATGACATCAAAAGAAAGGGCATAGCAGAGCAAGGCAAAGGTTACAGCTGTAACTAGTTTGGCAGACACTATGAAAGAAATATCAGTACATATTATGATGACCTGCCACATGGTATAGGATGCCAGTGAAAAGTGTGCGATTTTAATTCAATATTAAATGTAATGCATCCAACTTCATGAAAAATGAAATGAAATTCCTCCAGCAAATTTTGTTCTCATTAAAATCAATATTTTAAAGCATTCCTAGGTAAAAGATTATGCTGGGAGCAGGGTTGAATGCAGAATATCAATAAAATCATCAACAGGGAAGAGAGATTCTGAGGACAGTGAAATATTTAACTGAGGCCTTGGTGTGGGAGGTTGTATATGATACCCCTAGCCCACCATACTTCCACCCCTAGTGGGCAGGTGGGAAGGGACCATCTTTCTTCGCTTGTGCTGGGACAAGTACTTCTCTACAAACACAGATAGTCAAGCCCAGATAAAGTAGTAATTAGGCATAAAATATGATTCTTCATCACAAATTGCTCCTAGCTTTGGCGAGTAAAGAAGTATGTTGTTCTTCTGAGGGACCCTCAGAGTTTTCAACTTTAATTGATGAGATTAACTGAGTGAACTATAAATAATTAATTTACCTGCATGTGGAAATAAGATAAATGAGTGTAGAAGATTGTTTAAATAATATCATTATAAATTCATATCATAACATTGAAATTTACATTCATCTTTTAATCATAAAAGGTTAAATTATTGATTTTTTGTCACATACGTAGCCAGAGGAGGGCAAAAATGAATTCATTTGTATGTATATCATTTGCTTCAATAAAATATTCTATATGCAAATGTTGTGTTGTTGACAATACCAATCCCAATTTCTGCAAAAAGATAGTCTCTTAATGATCTAATAATAATGATAACACCTTACCCTGCTATGACTATTCTATTAGTTTTATGACTACATTAGGTAAATATGTGGACCTAACCTGTAAATCGCATGCATTTCTCAAAAGCCTTTTTTTTTAAACCTTTGGTAAGTTTTCATTATCACATAATGGTATATTTTAATGGCTATAGAGACATCAGGCTCATGATTTCACGAAATAAATTTTATTGTAATTTTCTTATATGCGTCTATTTTCCAAAAGAAAATGATGTAATTGCAATGCATGAACAGTCAATTAATATCCCTTGTAAATATTATTAAGTATGGTCTAACTATCAATCCGTAATATTATTCCTTTTCACCCGTTTGTGCCTCATGAATTAACTCTCTTTCTTGGATAATAGGGGGGTTTGGAGCAGGGAGGGGTTTATCATGTCCCTGTATATGCTGAGGGAGAGGTACCCCTCCTCTCACACACATGTTATGTAGTATGCAGCATGCTGTTATTATTCTATCAGCCTTAGAGTAGAGCTATAGTGCAAAAGATGGTGTTTTAAAAGACATCTAAAGCAATTTTGAATTGCTCCAATTCACCTCTCAACAGTGGATCGAGCTTTGTGTTTGTGATGCAAAATTAACTTTAACCTTTACAAAAGGCTGTACTGAAAGCAGAAATGTAATAGTTGTCTGTCCAGAGTGCTGTTAGAACTATATCATTCTATTATTTTTATGTAAGAATTGGTTGAAATAATAATTTATTATCAAGACTTACTCAATTACATGTTCTGACCTAACACCGCTCTCCAATACCCTTCTCATTTCATCGTGAGCTTCACTATGGCCCCAGACATACGAATCATGAGAGCTTCAAGAGAATCTTGAGACACAGTTTAGTATCATAAGGTCACTATCACATATTTATAGAAAGGTGAACACTAATTTTATTCAAGTTGGTGAAAAAATTATCTATATAATGAATTAATCCAGTACATAATGATCTGGGCATACAAAGATTAACTAAATGTTTTCAATCGTGTTATTTATTGAATGGGCATACCCTTCCCTTCTATTTACATATATGTGTTGGTAGAAGGAGCCCTTATAGAAACATGAGTTCCATCAACAAAGCCAACTACTCCAGGGAACCTAGATTCTCTGTAATTCCTGTAAAATAATTGTGGTACACAAAATTTATCATGGTGTTATATCTTTTTTCAAATCTAGATGAAGGAACTAACATAATTTTCAAAGTATGAATTGTTACAGGCAAATTTTGTGAGACTACATTAATCTACTCCACATAAATTACACAAACATGCTTTAACAGCATTTTCTATCTCCTTAAACTTTGAAAACATGTATCTCATATGACTTTACACTGGCACAACGATCCTGGTAAATTTGCTCATTAAATAATTTTTACAAGATCAACAAAGTATTTGAACTAACTCTTGACACACCTCCCTTCTTTTCTCTGCTCTCCCTAGCTAGGAAAGGTAACCAATTGGCAACCATATTAAAGGAGTTAATAGCTTCAGTCAACGCATCCATAAAGCATCTTATTGAACTTTGGCTCAAACCTAAATTACTGTCACTGCCAGCTGACTTTTGATATGACCCTTGGCCATGAAAGTGGAGAGTGCAAAGTACCTACTTCATAAAGAAAATTGATTTGCTTAAATTAAAAAATGTAGTTGCTTCAGAAATTAAAAAGACGCTTAAAATTTCTTTGATAGTATATACATCCCCATCAAAGCTTCATCAGGCATTTCAAAAGGTACATATCCCCCTCTATTCCTTAAATTTCTTCCCTTCCGTAGCCAAATTAGGGCGATATCATCACCCATTATTTGCTACAGAAGTTCATGAAGGGTGGTTATAAATGCTTAATCAACTTTAAATACATCATCATTACTTTCAGCCTTCTCATAAGTTTGCAATAGATAGGAGCATGAAAAAATTAGCAATATGCATGTCATGCTAGAACACTAATCATTTAGAATAAAAACTTATTATTCATAATTGAGTATCAATTTATCAGCTAAGCATTAAAAAATAAATAAAACCATCACTTATATTACATGATGTCACCCGAACAATATTCTTACTTGCCTATTTATGTATCCTGCAGCCTATCCCGCTTCAATATCTTTGTTTTTCCCCGTACTAAATCTAAGTTCTGATTCTAATGATAATTCAGATCATATATCATTCAAAACTGAGCTCATATTTACATGTTATATGCACCGAGTGCATTGATTACATTCTTATCAAATAAAATATTAATTAAAAACCTGTGCAAACATTCATACTGTACAATGATTTCTGTTTCATCATTCAAAAGAGTGGTACTTCCTCTCAAATCTTGCAAATCTTAATCCTTAGTGAAAACCTCTGAGTATGCAAGGGTATTCTTATCAATTACACTCCAGAGAAATTTATATAAAGCCTTAGCAATGCCTACGAGTGACGCAAATATATCTCACAATGATCGTCACTTAATAGCTTAGGAAAGTATCAGTGAAACATAATTAACACTATAGGATTTATGATATGGTACACGGTCATAAAAAAATGCAACATCAGGAAATTGATACACAATGAAAACAATAATTTATAGTCCACACGGTATCACAAGATAGTACCAATGAAGCCAATGAATTGAAAGGCTATGCACAATATCATGAACGAATATTATGAACACAATATGTAAAATTGTAATATCATACTACCCATATATACGTATAACGTACTCGGTACTCTATAAATGATGAAGTTCGAAGAGAATAACCACGCACTGTTAAATACAAACACATTCATTTACATCGAAAAGTTGCTCCGATGTTGGCGAGCAAGCTTATTGGTAAAAAAAATAAGCCTCAATTGAGTAGCTCGCTAGTAATAAGCAATTGAGTGGAGAGAATTGTACTACAGAGATTTTCCTCTTTTCCAGCATAGCTACATCGACCACCGACAGCAGAAAACAGAGCTAACATACAACAGAATGAAGAACACGACCCCTAATAATAATCACAAATTCAACACGAGCGAACACAACCCAAAATCAGTTCTCGGGAAATCATGAGTATTGCCTATCTCCAAAAATTTAGGGGCTGTGAAATCCGCTATAAAAATATAGTTCTATTGTGACTCGTGGTGGCGAATATTTAATCACGATTCTTCATAGAAAATAACTGAAAGGCTAGTTCACAGGTGATAGCTCACAAAACAACCGTATGAAACTTCGGTTTTTGGAATAATCATATTATAAAATTATACAACTATACGTATCATTATACCTATTTTGCCTTCTTAAATATATGAAATAAGACCGTGATCACCGTCGTACGTACGTCAAATATTGAACTATGAACTTCTAAAGATGCCAGCTGCAGTTGCACTCCTTGTAAATCGAGGATCAACAAGACTCGGAATAATTGTCGAGGCCTACGTCGCCTCGATTTTTTTTCCGTCTGGCGCGGCCTCGAGACGGCGACAATAAGCTTCGTGAATTGCAACTTACGGAAACGTCGAGGCTTGAACGTCGCCGCCTCGACATTTTCGAGGATTCGACAATATCGAGGCCTTCGTGAATAAGGCCCCAGGTTTCCAAACACTCAGTAAATCACCACCTTGTGCAAATACGAAAGCGCTGCGTGGCGGGAGCCCCTTCAGTTAGCGTAGCCACACCACGGGGTGCGCAGGAAATACACACGACCCATTTTTTTATATCCAGGAAGGAAAGAGAAGTGTTGCACTAATGTGGATGAATTGATGAATTGGCGGAATCGAACGCGCCACTTCCAAAGGGTTTCACCTCGCAACACAATACGAACCAGCCAGAAAATATGCAAGGTGTTTCAGAACTACAGTGTAGGTTGCAATACTTCAGAAGGTGGTGGGGGAGACAATTTTAAGCATTTTTTGTCCATAAACATGGGGTCGTGACTCCTTAGTTACTCAGCCATGGCAACGTAAACAATTTTTTGAATGCACTTTGCAATTATAATGAAAATGGTTTTTATTGTGTATCCACCCTTATCAAAATTTAATTTGATGCACTGGATTTTAAAGGCCATCAAATAATTAAGGTTGGACAAAAATGTGTGATTATAATTGTCTGAGACAGTTAATCTCACAATTAGTGAGACTGCATATTCGTAATGTTGATACTTGCTCAAAGTTCTTGCTTAATTGAGCTCAAAGATTTCTTAATAAGCCTGTAATTCCAAGGCAGTTGAAAGATTTATTCCCTCATAAGTGTGGTTCATGGAGGAATGTCCACTTATAAGGCTAAAATGAAAATAGAAGGAAATTTACAAAAAAGGTGCGAATAATCAATTGATAAAATGGTAAATTTAGAAATAAATGGAGAAGTGCTTACAATCTCAAATAGCTCAAACGCCCTCTCGAATGCTGCAGTAAAATTGGCATAGCCCTCAGTATGATCTTGAGCATCTGCTAAAGCCTGCTTGAATGCAATGATATTTTCTCTGGTAGCCTGAAAGAAAACCAAGATACATGAAATTCAAAAAGAAAAATATCATTTTACATACCAATTTAAAAATATGTGCAAAATAAAATGAGAAAATACCACTGTTCAACGTGATTAAAATACAAATTAAATTTTGCTGACATCTGGATGGGCATTCACCAAAGACATGCTACAGTCACTGTGAGTTAATTTGTAAAAGTTTTCATTTCTAGAAGTGCTTTCTTGTACCCCAATTGTAATGCTATAAAATAATGACTTTTACTAAAAATATCACATCCTGATTCTTATTTTCTGGGGGAAAACAATTGAAATCACAATGAGTCAACATGACCATAAAGTAAAAAAAATCTATGAGAATACATTAATTAACAGCGTAAGATGGACTCAATATTTTTACTCACTGTGAAATGTACATTTTTAGCTCAATAAACTGTGTTAGAGTTTGTGAATTGAAAAAAATTAACAATTTATTGGCATATATTAATTTTGGGTTAAGATTCGTTGACTCATTTTAGCAGACCAAGGTTGTGAAGGATTATCGCCTGCCCAAACTGACCCAAGCAGAATTTGATCTGGTCACCTGAATGGTGGTGATGGATATAATATCCATTCGTTGTCCACTAAAATGAGTCAACTGGAAAAAATTTATCAATTTAATCACCGTGGGAGCGACAGTACAAATAAGTTAGTAGTATTGACTTTATGAATAGAAAAAAATGATTGACTAATTTGTTTCAGACACTTTCTTAATGATAAAAAAATGTGATAACCAATAAAGTTATATTTTCATGATCGAAGAACCCTCACCATTTCAAAATAGATTGATTATTCTATAAATCACCGGGAAAGTCTAACAAAAGCCTTAGTAAGGCATTTTAAGTGTTCAAACAGTGTCAGATTGAAGGTCAAATCAACTCACTGGGACTAATGTATCCTTGAAGCAAGGAACAAGCTCTTCTGGTGTCTCTGAAAATTTAATGACGGCCACCATGTCATTTGGGGCGAAGGTTTCCAGCAGGGCTCCAGTTGTTAGTCTAGCTATGCTGTACCGCATGCCAGTCATTGAGCCGGTGGTGTCCACCAGCACTACTGCTGATTTTGTGCATGCACTTGCAGCTTCAACATACCATGGCCTCCCACGGCAGTCAAATAAGTCAGGATCACTCTTCCACCTCATGGCTGGAAAAAAAAATTATTGGTAGAATATTCTCAGGGACAGATTAAAGATTGAAGCCCAAGAAGCATTCAAGCTTATGGTAAGCTTTCACATTGGCATGAGTTTGACTTGTCATGTCAAGTGTGTAATGAAAATAGAAATTCAAGCTTTACTGGGAAAACTACTCGCAACCATGATTCAAAAACCTTCAATGCTCCTACCAAGGTATTGCACCTGTTAGCATTTATTTGGATTATTGAAGAAGTAAATCCTCTTCAATCAAAGAAGAACAAAATTTATGAACAGTAAAGAAGATAATAACACAGAGGATGGATGGGCGTACCCAGCGAGGGGCAGGAAGGGGCAGCTGCCCCCCCACACCCCTAGATGTAAAAATCGCAAATGTTTTTAAGGAAAATAATATTTTTTCAAGCAAATAATTTAAAAACTAATGAAGAGCTGTTACAGTTTACTTAAAATGGTGATTTAATTCACCTATTCCATGCTTAAATCTTACCTACAACTTGAACAACCATGGCTTGCTCCCCCCCCCCCCCCCTAGTTTTGATCCTGGGTATGCTCTTTAGGCTTACGCTCGATTTAGGTTGGTCATTATGCTTGATTCAAGATAATCATGCTTAATGGCATATCTTCCAATATTTGTCTCATTTTTGGAGGGTGCCCAGATACCCTGGCCGTAATCCCTTTGTATGAACCCCTGGTCATTGCTGACAGGGGAAGGATGTAAAACATCCAATGTGCTGTGTGAATGTGGAGGGTACGAGCTTTGGTGTATTTAAAAAAAAATTATATTACAGGGTAAATGACATAAAGACCGTTACAATACACACACGAGGAAAATGACCCTGAAAACTCACCAGGAAAATGACGAAGATAACCAGCTGCACTACCGAAGTACTGCCATGATAGGGATGGGTCACTGTGATAATTCTTCACAAACACTTCATCCAAGCCTTCAGACATGCTGATTAGCTTCAGAAGTTTTGGAGCTGCAAAGAAGTAAGAGGACATAGGGAAGATATGGATTATAAACTTGTAACATTTAACTCAACTAATAGCGTTAAGATGATGGTTTAGTGAATTAAGCTGAAAATATTATACTCTAGGAACCACCGTATTTCAACTCTCACATCCCTTGCTACGAGATAAAAATACTAGCTAAAAAGGACAGGTATTGGAATCATTTGCTTAGACCCAGTTTCTGAATTTTAATTGCCAATTTTGACTGATGGGAAAATAGATTTTTACTGATTAAAGCAGGGATGCCGACTAACAAAAAATATTGGTAGGGCCCAAACCCGGGATCTTGCCCCGCGAAATTTTATAAGTAGTGAGTTTTAAGCTTTTTAAGCATTTTAGAAGAGTCATATGATCAACATTAGAACCCTGATAACTTGATTCTCGATATCTGGACACTTCGGGGAAAATCGACAAGCCTGAAAGATTTTTTCCTCACACCCATAACGAATTTTTGAGGGGGCTCGGGCCCCCTCAGGCCCCATGGAGTCGGCGCCACTGCATTATAGCTTATACTGCATTCATCCACTCACTTATAAATTACAAGCTAATCATCTCAGAAGCTGCAACTACCTTGAATAGATTGTGACATGATATTAGCCATCAAAGGGAGGGAGAGGGAAGGTAGATGTACAGTGAAGCTTGCGAGAGTTATCTTATGACAGACATAAGGGTGGAAAGAGGGGTAGGAGGCAAGGTTGTCTGGTCAGAAATGAAAATGCCCACTTTCAGAGATGAATAAAAGGCTTTATAAAGTAAGGGTTCCATGTATCTATTAAAACAGATTATGAAAGAAAGGTTTTTCTCCTGGAGTTTCTGGTGATTCATGTTCAAGTGGCAATGTACAGGAAGGCGAGTGCATGGGTTGTAAACTGGGGACAGCGATTGGCCAAGTGTTGGGCACAGTCATCAGCGTTCTCCACCCTTCCGTCTGTCATGGGACAATTCCAGGTGGCAGGACAGCAGTGGGATAACTACTTGTATTTCACTAACTCACTCAGTGATTGAATACAAAGAGTGGTTTGCATAGTTGAGGGTAGAGTTCACCCCAGACTAGGCCACAGATACTCTATATATTCAGGAAAGGGGTGCAATTCCTTTACTAGGGCAGTTGTGATACCTTGGCCCAAAGTTTTTCCAACCCAGGGCATGCCTACCATGCGCCGATAGTGCTGTGATTCGACGAAATGTACGCGTGGATGGAAATTAGTATAACTCAGTTATTACTCCATTGTAATACGTGATTTATGCAGAGGACGCAGATTAAACATTGATCATTAGGTAAACGTCTACATATTTCACGAATACTACGAAGAATCGAAGGAATAGGACTGTGATCATGCGAAAAATACGCGTGGATGAAAATTATCATAACTCAGTTATGCGTCCATTCATACCCTAACAACACATGGACATCCAACGGATATCCGGCGGATATCCAAGGCGAACGTTGCGGATGGGCCATGGATATCCGATGAAAATCCGGCGATATCCGCTTCGGATATCCGTGATAGATCCGACGGATATCCTGATTGCCGTCGGACCTAGATAGGACATAGCGGACCTGAAATTGATATCCGTAGGATATCCGGTGTTGTTAGGGTATCGCTGATTTTTGCAGAAATAACGGAATTTGAACTCGGGACCCCTCGGTCAGCAGCCAAATGCTCTAATTATTATACCCTTTTTCCCGACTCTTTACGGCTGAATGCGAGAGTATTTAATCAGAGGCACTTCCCCTCCACCTCACTATTCTCCTCCATCCCTTTATCCCTCCATGCGGCCGACCAGTGTTGCCAGTCCGTGAAAGTAAATATACGTTCGCTCAAAGGCATACCGCGAAAACGAACGCTGTGCTATCTCCACAGAGTATATTTGGCAACACTGTGGGCCGGAGAGCGATGTTTACCGCAAGTAGTCAGAAAGAGACTGAGAACGAGTCCTCCTCTACACGCACCGCTCTTCTGTGATTGGGTAGAAGAGTATAAAGCATACAAGCGAGTTCAAAGTCATCCGCCATGAGTTGGCAAAAAGGGTAAGGGCTACCACGCACTCCTCACTTTCATTTATAGTGGGATAGTCAACGAGGTAAAATAGTGTGGGTAGCAGGATTTTCGGGTTGACCTCCACGTCGTTTCATCTTCATGACGACAGTTTCGCCGGCGTTGCAGCTGGCGTCTTCAGGTTCGAAGTGAAACTGTCGTCATGAAGATGAAACGACGCGGAGGTCAACCCGAAAACCTTGCTACGCATGCTGCACTACCCCTCGAAAGTCTCCATCAACATTTGAGGTAAAATAGTATAAATAGGATGGCCACTTGGACAACAACAGGCTAGTTTCACGACATCTTACCTTGATCGTAAACGTTCGTTGGAACATGGACGGCGCTGTGAGTGTCGTTGATGGGTATGTTATAGAAATGCCGATCAACCTTGAGCCTCATTGGACGGTATATTCCATCGTTCTCGCACGTGGCGTTGTCCTCCCGGTAGAGGGAGCCGTTGACGACTTCCGGTTCGTCGAGCAGTATTTCCACCTGTGAGCACTTGGCGCTGTGGTAGGAAAACTCGATCAGCACGTCGTCATCGTCCTCGCCTCCTGATTCATCGTCCTCCTTCTCCTCCTCACCACCGCTGCCCTCGTCCTCGGCGCCACCGTCGCGTCGGCCCCGCGACTTGGCCCCTTCGCCTGCTGGGGCCTCCGCGAACTCCTCCCACGAGGCAGACGCCCGCTCGGTGCTGTTTGTCGAGTTGGAGTGTAGTCTCTCGGCTAGCACCTCCACCTTCTCCACGATGCACTGCGGAAAGAGATTGAGTTCATTATTAGCCGAGCATCCAGAATTATTAATGTGTTATATGATAAGTGGCACGAGGTGTGGTGGAAGTCATAGGCGGATTTTGGGAGGGGGCATGAGGGTACTTGTCCCCCACAGACGCTTAAAAAAATAGTCAAAATTTTTAATTGAATGTCATTACGTTAATTCTAGTTTGTGTATTGTGGAGCCTCAATCATTTGATTTCATATTAATAACTTTCATATTAAAATAAAGATATTATGTCATGAAGTGATTGTTGGTTGTTGTTGCTTCTAATCTCAAATATAAGAAGACTGTTTGCTTTTCAGACTCTTGTGACCCTCAGAAATAAATCTTGGAGCCGCCCTTGGTGGAAGTTATGAATATTAGTTCCATGAATTACATCCCATGGGAATGTTGTTGTAACAACGACGAAAGGCGTGTGCTCAAATAAATTCTGTGCAAATATGTCAAATGTTTCACTTAAGAGTTTGTTTAAGGACATTGAAATGATAATGGAACACAGTATGTAAACTTTGTAAATAGTGGAACCAGGAACAAGTCCTAACAGTCTTGACAGGAACAAAATTGTAACGATTAAATAGAAATTTTATTAAAAGAAACACAGGAAAAGAATATAAGAAATATTTTGTTTATACACTAACTTTGTTATATGTCACACCACATTGTTCATGAATTGTTTGATGACAAGTGTCAATAAAAGTCATTATTATTTTTAAAAACTAATAGAATTATTTAGTTCAGATAATAGAGTCCATTTCAAATATCTTTGCGACTTAGAGGCCCAAGTTTTTTTGGGGGGGTCAGAGCAGAGGGCACGTGACTTTCTGGCAACAAATCAAAACTCGATAGGCCTAGCCGTCGGGAAATTCAGTCGCTTTTAGACATCCGCAGTGTAGGTACGCCTCGTGAGTAATTTAGCCTTTGTGCCAAGTGGAAAGAGGATTTTTCGAGTGTGTCTTTCGTTTCCATTTTCTGACAAAGTCTTTTGAGAAAATATGGCAACGCCCACTTCTCTCTCCCGAGAAAAATGTAAATCCATTAAGAAAGGCGATTTCCAGGCGATTTTGGGGGAGGGTTGCACTTGACACTGATCGGAATTATTCCGATAGGTTTGTATTACAATTGGTTGGTTACGCAATCGGAACATTTTGTCTTAAATGTCGCAGACGTACACATCTTACATGGCATTAAAGATGCGATTCTGTTCGCAGGTCACGTAGGTGCTGCTGTGTTTTAATAAATTAAAGATTTTTACAATGTATAGTTTTTTTATCAAGGAGACAGAAATTCGCTAACGATACAAAAATATTTTCTGGGGAAATTAAGGCCTGGGGCTTTACGGACTCTTTGTGGGCCGGCCATGGGCATAAAACAATGCAGCCGCTGAAAATGTGTGGAATTTACAATTCTTACTTGTGATAACTCAGGCTAGGACAAAGTGAAAATTCACGATACAGTTTGGACAGGTTCATTGGCGTCGACTGCATGGGGCCTGAGGGGGCCCGAGCCCCCTCAAAAATTCGTTAAAGGTGTGAGGAAAAATGTATCAGACTTGTCGATTTTCCCCCGAGTGTCCAGATATCGAGATTTGAGTTATCAGGGTTCTAATGTTGATCATATGACTCTTCTAAAATGCTTAAAAAACTTATAACTCACTACTTATAAAATTTCGCGGGGCAAGATACCCGGTTTGGGCCCCCCCAACATTTTTTGTAAGACGGCACCCCTGGACAGGTTTGACTGCACTACGGAAAAATGAATTATATTTTAGCGATTGCTAGGCTGAATGAAATTCTTACGAAATTGCGATTGAGGAGCGCTTATTATAACTTTAAAATGCAGACTACCTTCGGCAGCCGAGACGGCTTGTTTTTATATTGGCGGGGAACTATCGAACGCTGCGCCGAAACTTCCGCGAACACTCTGGAATTTTTCTGGAACGGAGCAAAAAATACCGTTCGGCGCCGAGATATGAACGCGGGCCGTTCGATTTAGATTCGAACGCGTATCCACCGATCCAGCCCCTTGTCATGTGGAATACTACGCCACAATTGGACAAGTCATTTGATGATACGGTAATCGCCAAAAATAATTACCGCACATTTTTCAAATCAAAACAAAATCAAATTCTGCATCACCATTGAAGGTATGGTAGAACGAATGGTGCAAGACTTCATGGAAGACTGAAGGCAAAATGCGAGACAAATGGTCGCATTCCCCTCAAATGCTGTAAGTGGTTGATCTTGGATCAGCAATAAATCATAATTACTGTATTAATTGCACACCTAGTAAATCACAGCACTGTTTATTAGTCTCTCTGGCTCCTTAGAGTAAGGAAATATCCGTTTCGAGAAACCACTAGCTGCTGAAGTCGCAAGTTGCTGAAGTCGCTCTTTTGCCCTCGAAGAAACAAACTGTTCGGAAGAAAACAAAAACGATTATTCCGCCGTTTAAGTTTCCCTGGATACCAGTGGGTCTCTTTAATTTCCCCTCGGGGAAGTTTCAGAACCTTCCCTTCCAATATTTCCCCGTCAGAAAGCTAATTCTCTCCCTTCGGATATCATTTTCCCAAGGGCAGACTTCATTTTTCTTTTCCCTCGTCAGATTCTTTTCCACTCGGAATTTCAACTAATCAACTGTTTACCAGGACTGAGTTAGAAGAGGAGAACGTTTTCATAGCTTTAAGAGAATTATTTTATCTCACCTTCAGGGACAAGGGATATACCTCCCTGTTGTTTTTATAGTATTGTACCAATTAAGGTAGGTTTCCATAGAGTAGGTACTTTAGAAGAATTCTGCGAAAATCCCCTGTCTCCAAGCACTTCCCTCTTCAATTCAATATAAGGCCTCCCCTTTCATCCTGTCTAAAAATCCTATTCTTTTCCCTCCTCTCCCTCGTTTACCCAACATACTACCCTCTAACAATATTTTCAACGTACCATCCCGGCTAAGTACTAGCTCCATCCAAACCTTTTGTCCCCTCCGTATCTCATCTAAAAGCTGCAACTCCTCACCCACCATGTCCAGCACTTCGTCGTTCCTCCTCCTATCTGTCCATTTCACCTCCATTCTTCGCCACACCCACATCTCGAATGCCTCCAATCTTCTATCGTCCTTCTTCCTCAGTGTCCACGTTTCCGCACCGTAGAGAGCTACACTCCAGATCAAAGTCTTCGCTAACTTTTTCTTTAAACTCTTACATAATCTCCTAAGCTCCTTCCTGTTCATGAACGCCTGCTTTGATAGGGACTTGAATTTTCCCTTAATCCACGACTAGTAATGTGATGTATCGAAGTAAAAATAATTATCGTATTACTGTACACGATTAACCCATTATAACCCAATTTTGCTTCCCAGTGTAATGTATTCAATTTAATATTTTATTGCGAAAAATCCACAGAGGAAAAATCATTCGCCTTGACCGGAATTATTTCCTCTGTGGATTTTTCGCACTATTTGTGCATTGCGGGTGACTCCGTAAAAAGTTATCACCGTGGCTAGTCCCGCTATACTAAAAAAAATAATATTTTATGTTAATTTCTGATATGTAAAACGGAATTTATTTCTAAAAGATTACCCTGGAGTCCTGCCGATTGTTGAGTTGTTGAATAAACAAGCTTGCGAATGGTTGACGGTTTTAGAGATTGTAATTATTCCTTTCGAAAAGTATCTGAGTAAAAATAGTAGTAAGGTGGAGACATCACACCCAGTAACGTAAAAAATGTAAACATTTTAAGCTCTATTCCGGAAAAATTAAAACTACGTGTTATTTTGTGCTGTTAAGTTTAATGGAGAAATATGTAGCTGCCACCATAATTCTGATTGAAAAATAAAAATATCACATTTTCAAAAGGAGAAGGTTGACATTCAATTTCTCTAAGAAGCAGCTCTGGGTTATAAACGATTAAATCTTTGGAATTTTTATTTCTAATCTATACATTAAAAAAAGTAATTTTTACTTGTAAACTACTCCAAAGCTTTTCCAATTTCCGAAGCACGCATAAATTTTCGTCACTCTTGATTTTAAGAAGATTTCATGTAATTCCTTCCATTAAATCAAACATGCAAATCAGAGCAAAGGAGAGAAAAATTGACAGTGACACCCTAGATCCAGACCGCTAAGAAACATGAAAAAGAGCATACTTTTTCCATGCTTCGTTCGAATTGACCAGTTTGCCAATGCTAAAATAGCACGTCCCCTAACTATACGGAGAAAATTAAAATATTTCGTTAATTTAATCAAATAGAAAACATTAATTCAGTGAAAAACTCTCAATCTAGTCTATAGATGGTGATACGTGCTTCGAAAATCTAGCCATTTCGGAGGAAGTCAATCCCTGAAAATGCGATTTAGTAGCATCAAACCCCTTTATTCATAGCATGAGTTTTTCTTTTCCTGACCTCTATAATTCATTTTAAATTTGAATCTTGGAGTCAAAGTCTTAAAATTGAAATTCAAATTTACAGACGTTTTGGTTTGTTTACATTTCATCATCAGGCGTTGAAATAAAAATGAGAACATAATTTTGATATTTAAACAAAATAAAGTGTTACGAACTTGTTATTTTACAAAGATGTGATAAAAAAGAAACATTCAAATGTAAATTAACAAAAAAAGAGGAGACTAGAATTTTTTACAATGTTTATTGGTGGTAATTAGCCTAATTACATAAATAACAAGCAATTAAGCAACTCAAGGTCACCTGTAAAATTTGATTAATTATATAATAACTCATTTTTATTTCAAGCCCTCATGGTGGTTCGTAATTAACCGAAATGTTGGCAAAAATTGCATTTCAACTTTAAGACCTACACTCCAAGATTCAAGTTAAATATTTTATCCACAGTAGCAACTTTTATTACGAGATAACCATGTTTCAGAGCCATACAGCACGCTCCGTCAAGTACGGCATAGGAAATATTTCCTCACTTATATATTACTCCCAAAGAATTAAATAAACTACCTACAACTACGCCGAGGAGAGCGATAATAAAGAGGAAATATATTTTATTGTCACGCGCGGGCACGTACCATATTGCTGCGTCGTGAAGAGAAGCTATAGAGGTGGAGACAGTGTCTACGCTGACTGATGACGTGAGAGGGAGAGAGACCATGGGAACGGAAGAGAACGAATTCAAGAAGAACGAAAAAAAAGAAGACGATTTTTCACACGCCGGAGACGAGTGGATGCAAAGCGAGGAAAAAAACATCCACTCGGCAACACCAAGGAAAAAGCGACGAAATTTCATTCCTTTTTCGGGGAAGATCCCTTCCTCCGTCGGCAAGGTTACCGAGATCAATAATCCGGCGAAACAAATGAAACTTCAACGTGCGGAAGACGCAGTCATGAGACGCGTAAATCGTCAAGACGGCTGGCAGGTGATTTTTTTCGCTCCTTGGCACGTCCGCGTAATCTCAATCCGGATCACGGAGAGAAAGACAAAAAATACAGGAGAGAAATGGTGATGGAGTTTGAAATACACGTTGGAATGCATTGCGAGAAGGCCACGTCCGTTTCTTGTGCTAGCCACAAAACTCGAATAAGGTTTAGGGCCACTGAACTCAATGACAACGGAATGTTGATACCCCCTCCTCGAGGAAAGCCAAGCTATTGCGCATCTAGCCATCTTGGGAGGGACATCGTGCATTGCCCTCCATTCATCATATTTTTCATTCATTTAAATGATATTAATTAGAGTAATATATGAAACGTTTATCACAGAAAAATAAAAAACATTTTTCGATTTCGACTTTTTCGTAAATTATGAATCTACAACTTTATATAAATCCTTTTGTTCGGAAACTACACGACTGTGAATTAACCTCGGTAGTTACCAACAAAAAATAGTGAATTTAAGCATTGACATTTTAATTTTGTCTAAATTAATATTTTTTCCCAAAAATGCACAAATTTTTGTTCGTGGGGTTTCTGTAATAAACGATTCATTTACTTTTTAAACTATTAAGTAGGAAGTCATCAAATTTGATTTTTTTTCTCAATTAATATATTTCGGATGAGATTGCGATTTGGAGGATAAATTATTAGGTTTTACCACATACGTCAGTTTTTGCACCTAAAAATGCATTACCCTCCAGGTCAAATTTAAGGCACTGTTTCATTTACAATACACGGTAATCGGCCACATTTGAAGGTCGCGGACTGGTTTCAGCCTGGATTGAAGGGACTCCGTGCGCGGTGTATAGCAACCATCATAGCATTGTTGTGGATTCATTGTTCAAGCGCGAACTGCCCCATTCGATCGTCAACGCGCAAATAAGGAGATTCGTACATGCACCATTTTACTCCTTTTAAGAACTTTTTTCAGGGGTGCCAATTAATAATGCGAGGGATATCATGGAGAATGCGTGCGTGAGAAACGTACTAAATACGAGGTGTGTTCAGAAAATAACGGGAATTCTGTTTTTTTTTGAAAAAGTATTTATTTCGTCTACATTAACGTCGTCGCCTTAAAAATAGTCCCCATTTGATATCTTGCACTTTAGGACAGAGCTTCTTCCAATCCTTGAAACGCTTCTCAAATTCGCATTTTGTGATAGCCATTAGATCTGTGAGCGAAATCTTTTAATGCCATCTATGCTAGTAAAACGACGGCCATTCAAGATTATTTTTACTTTTTGGAATAGAAAATAGCCACACGGAGCCATGTCTGGCAGATATGGAGGCTGGGGCATCGTAACAGTATATTTATTATTTTTGTCAAAAATTCACGGACAAGTAATGACGGGCGAGCCGAAAATCGTAGAGCTAACAAGCAGAAACAAGGGTAACCTTGGCTGCTGCCACAGACAAAGTAAACAATGAATACAACTGAAAATTTTACAAAACTTCAGGAGCAATTACACCAATATAATTTTCAAAAATTGTCCAGGAGACTCGGCAAACCAGCGAAATTTAAAAATTCCCGTTATTTTATGAAAGCACCTCGTATATGTGCGATTTATTTCAGTGTCATCTATGCTTGTAAAACGACCGCCTTCTAAGGTTCTATTTATTTTCTGAAATAGGAAACTGTCATATGTCTGGCGAATATGGAGCATCGTTAGAGTACTTTTTTGGTAAAAAATCCAAAACAAAATCGGTGAAGTGTACGCTGAAAATGGCACCACGCAAAAAGTCAACAATGAATATAGATGAAAATTTTACCAAACTTCCGGGGCATGAATGACAATATTTTTTTTTTTAATTTTGAAAATCGGACTCTCCATGCCCACGAAATTTAAAACTTCCCGTTATTACCTGAAAACACCTCGTATGTGTACGATTTCTTTCAGTGTCATCTATCCTCATAAAACTACCGCCTTTTGTGGGTCTTTTTATTTTTCGAAGTAGGAAAAAGTCTCATGTTTGGCAAATATGTAGACTGGCTTCACCATTTTTTTACGGCCAATAATTCACGAACAAGCAATGAGTGTGAGCTAAAAATCGTCGATCTCATAAAAAGACGTCTAACCTTATTGGTTGCCACAGAAAAAATAAACAATGAACACAGATGAAAATTTTTCCATACTTCAAGGTAATGTAAACCAATATAATATTTTTAAATTTTGACAATAGGACTCCACAAACCAGCGAAATTAACAAATTCCCGTTACTATCCGAACCTTTGCATAGCAGCCTTCAGCTCTGTCAGCGATTTCGTTTAATTTCATCTACATTTGTAAAACGACTGCTCTTTAAGGCTATTTTTATTTTTTGAAGTAGAAAAATGTCACACGGAGCCATCGAATGGTGAATATGGAGGCTGGAACATCGATACAGTGTTGTTTTTGTCTAAACATTCACGAAAAAGCAGTGAACCAAAAATCGCCGAGCTCATCGAAACACGACTAACATTAGCGGCTACCACAGAAAAAAATAAACAATAATTATAATAATTCGACTTAATCAGGCGAGCTTGAGACCATAAACTCCCATATTCCATCTAACTCTAAGCAGTGAATGCAGCTGAAACTTTATTTATGCATAAGGAGCATGTATACCAACAGAAAAATTGAAAATCGGACTCTCCAAACATGCGAAATTAAAAAAAATCCCATTATTATCAGTACGCACCTCTTAAAAGCAGAGCAGCACGAGAGATGGGATACGGTGGGGTGAGAGGGACTGGCCGACTCGTCAACGTGAATAAGTAATGCGCTAAGTACTCAACCTGGATGGAATTTTTAACGGGTCCCCTTCATTTACGACGGCTTGGGGGAGGACTCGCGTCGGTGAACACAAAGAATCCTTTTCATTTCGCTCCCTTCATTATATTTTTTTGGGGCAATTACATGGCTTTTCCATTTGGGCCCGCCTCACCTCACTTGTACTATCTCAGAATCCTTCCAGGGTAGGTGGAATGATGCGCAAAGACTGAGGACCTATTTGTATATTTGGGAAGTAAGTCAATCCTCTTAGTGCCGCGGGAAGATGTATCGGCTTTCGCTTCTCGGCCGAAAAAAATCCACGAGCCGAAATACAGGCTTTGAGGTAGTTAATTTTTCGTGTTAATTATTATACAGCAACTAAAATATTGAATAAAAAATCAGAATTAATAATACAGTCAAAAATTAATACAATAATAGTAAAACGAAAAAAAAACAGCCCGTTGATGTACCAAAAAATGAACACAGAATTTTTTTCTCGAAGAAGTCACATTTTAGTAAAATACATTTCGAATATTTCTCCATTGCCACCCCAAATAGGTAGTGCTAACAATAAAAGGATTGATCTCTTCGGATTTTAATTTACCTGTTTCCGCACAGAAAACTTTCATCTTGCGACTGTGAAGATACTTAGGTATGTTACTCCTACGGTCGTCTTAAGTAATGCAGCAAAATATATTGGTGATCAATCAGCAAGTTTCTTAAGACTGACTCATAGAGATACTCTGGGTAATGTTGTTCAATTTCTACGAGTGACTATGATAGAAAGGATGAAGATGATTTTGGATGAAGGGAAGTTAAAATAATCCATAAAATACCATTAAATTCTTACTTTTATGGAACTTGCATGTAGACAGCGGGTGTCCATTACAGTGTTGCTTAAACTTTATTTTTTATGATCGGATTATTGATTTCTACCTCTTAAAATATGCTGTGGGGTGCAGAATAGATATCCTAAAAATTTCAGCTCGATTTTTTAAAACATTTTATAGGTCGCTCAAAGAGAGCATGAATGAAATAACATTTAATTTTCCCGATTTTTTTAATTGAAATGATTTTCAGGGGTATTGCACAATTTTACAGTCCGTAAGGACCAAAATTCGCTCCATTTTTACGTCCGCTCAACAGTTTTCCAGGAATACAATAAGTACTTCTCCGCGAGATACAGCCGCGCGTCACACCCCTGGCGGCGAGCTGGGGCTTAATTCTGGTTATTTCTGGTTATAGTCAACGTGATTTGTCGAAAAGAATGGCGAACGGTGTATGAATTCGCTGCCCATACTGCATTTCCGTTTCGCACCCGTGCCTTTCGCGATTTTTCTTCTAGAGCCTCAAATGCCCAGAATGGTAGGATGCAGCCATATGACCTCAGTGCGCAGAAATTTGCTAAAGGCAGAGGCGTAAGCAGAAATTTCGTTCGAGGGGGGGGGGGGGGGTCCAAAACCATGGGGGGAAAGTTTTGAAAACAGGGTACTAAGTGGAGAGTTTTAAACTAATTTTAACACTTTTCATAATCGAAAAAACTTCATCAGTTAAAGAAATATTTTGTAAACTCATGATTTTTCAATTTTTGTTTTCATTTATGAAGGAAAATAATTGCGTTTTTATATTTCGAGGGGGGGAGGAGGTCCGGACCCCACGGAACCCTCCCCCCCCCTCGGCTACGCCACTGGCTGAGAGAGAGTTTGTTCTGCGAAAACACTGTCTACGGACACCTCTTTCTTGGGGATACCCCTGACTTTGGGGGTAGAGTTTTGAATTCCCCCGCAGGAGGATTTTCTTTCACATAATGATCGAACCCCTCGTGTGCGACGTACTGTATTCCCAGCGCTTCCTTGGAGATGGGATGAGTGTTGACATCATGGCCGCTTGGGAGGGAAGTGACGAGGAAGACCTCATTAAATTTTACGTGGAGCAAAGGTGTTCTTTAAAGGTTCACATGAGGTCAACTTCTACTTGAAGCAGAGTAGAAGTTCGGCACTGCAAAAATTGATATAAATTTGTCGCCTATGAGTAAAATTATGATTATGAAAATTCTCTCTCGGTTTCGCTACTCGTTTTCTTCTTTTTAGATCGCATTGGCTATCGTTAATAAAGTTAATTCAAGCGTTCTACAACAGCGTGAAAGGACGTTCATCTTGATTCAAGATAGTTCGAACAATGGTTCTTGAAAGACCGTCTCGAATGGTCTTAAATATCATTTTAGCGTTCAAGACGACTTGTTTCACGTTCCCAGTTCTAGACATTAGGAGTAGTGTGAAATATACTTCAGGGTATACAGCATGGGGGAGGTCCAATTCCATACCGTAGAAGTGTGAATTATGTTCCTCCTTGGGACGCAATTAAATCGGTCGCCAAAAATGTTCTTACAGCGGCGAGCAATCCATTTACTTGCAATTTTTGTAATAGAGCACTCGAATAGGCTGGTTCTCCATTTTTATTTGTTGTCGATTTCGATAGAGTTTGAACAATAAAGAAATCAATATTTTTCCGATTTTCGATCCATCACCACCTTCTCAAGCTATTCACGACTAAAAATCGACGGGCTGATTATTGTATGACGTCACTGGCTCTTCTCCACTCACCGATTACCGCTTCTCCACTTCTTCTCGGCCTAACGCTACCATCTCACATGATATGTAGTCATTTATACTGTAATGAGCGATTCTTTCCGTCAAGGATAGGGTCTCCTTGAGCGATGCAATGGAACAGCTTTATTGACGTCACTGACTCTTCCCCACACTCCGATTCTCTACTTCTTCTCGACCTAACGCGTCCATCTCACGTGGACAATAGTTATTGATACTCTAATGAGCGACTCTTTCCGTTAATGTTCGGGTTTCCATGAGCGATGTAATGAACCACGACTTTTAAGACGTCACTAAATCATAAAAAGTTGACGGCAGCTTTTGAATTTTTTCATTTTAAAATTATGAGAAAATGGCTGAATAAGGAGTGCTTTTGTTTCGTCATATCTTATCTTTCCTACTCATTTACCGAATTATCTGATTTTATTGCTATTTAAGGTCTGAGAGAACAACCCTATTCTTGAGGGATAGCATTGAAAAGTTATGAATTTGAAAAGTCATATCGTCTTCAGAAGAACGTATATAAATTTCAGTTAATAGTCCAAATTTAATTTTATTTCCTCGTGCAATCAGAATCTCTCTGTGGTCAACGACGCGAGTGGCGACTTAACTACAGCAATTTCAATTCGCGGCGGGTGACAACTCTCCTGATAGCCGAGTGGAGAATCTTCCATTTTTATATCCGTGAACAAAAGGAGAGCTCGATAGTCACGTCGTGATAAAGTGAAAGAAAAGCATCATTTTCGTGCGTAAAGGGTCCCATTCAACTCCTCCTTTTCAAGTCGACGCGTCGGGCGCCTCCGCCGGGAACCGGACGAAAGGCGGGAATTATTCAGGAGCCCCATTCCACTGCCTCGACTGCGGAGCGGAGAATGGGGCACTCTGTGAAGTCGCCAGACTGCTTGCTGGTGCTCCCCGTGAACTGCTATCCTCGCAGTGAGAGAGAGAGGTGGATCCTCCAAAATTCACGAAGGAACGGGAGGGAATATCTCCGCTGTCGCTGCTGAATTCGTGATGTGCTCAACCCATCCTGCCAGCCTGCGGCACTGTCTACTACCGCGCCGTAACGGACGGAACTCTCGATGTCTGAAAGGACGGGGTTGGAGGAGTAATGGAGGAAGTTGTCGTGGCGAATAACAAGCGATTTAAGGAAAATAAAATTTTACTTAGTACGTTCCCCGCTTGAACAAAGAGGTACGGAAAAAACGGACAAAGAACTGGATCGTCAGATCGTGTAGATTAAATTCAAATGTTTTAAAAAAACATAATACATAAACAATATACGGTAGACGTAGATGAGTTCTGTTATTTGAGAAGCAGAACAACTGGCGATGGGACTAGCAACAAAGAAATTATCAACGGAATAGCAATGACGGAGAGAGCATTCCACCAAAATAAATATCTAATTAGAGCGGGAAATTTAAACCTAAAAGTTAGAAAAAAATTTATAAGAACATTATTTTGGAGTATGCTCGATTGGAGGACTTGATTGGAGAAGTAATGGAGGAAGTTGTCGTAGCGAATAACACGCGATTTTAGGAAAATAAAATTTTACTTAGTGCGTTCCCCGCTTGAACAAAGAGGTACGGAAAAAACGGACCAAGGTCTGGATCGTAAGATTAAATTAAAATTTTTTTAAAAATATAAGAAATTTGAAATAATGTACGGTAGAATTTGATGAATTCTGCTATTTGAGAAGTAGAACAACTGGCGATGGGAATAGCAAGAAAGAAATCATCAGCAGAATAGCCGAGGCGAAGAGAGAATTCCACCACCATGGTTATATTATCCACCACGGTTTCGAAACTAATGTCATTACTTATACCTGAATCAACTGTCACGTAAAAACACTCTAACCCATTGAAAAAAAAATGGAAGTTTTCTATCGGAGCTAAAGAGCATACAAAATGCTTATATTCCGGCGATGAATCGTTCTTCTCTTTACGCTCTCCAAGCATCTACTGGAATGCAAACACAAAAGTAATTTTGAAATGAATCTTTAAAAAATTCCAAATAATTCGGTTGAATAGTACACTTTGACAAATTGACATATCACTACCGATATCAATTGATATAATTTCATTGAAAAAGAACGAAATCAGAAATCCGCTATCTCAGAATCATTATTTTAATGGAGAAATTAATGCAATTATTTATAAAAATTACGAAAAATAAATATATTATCAATTTTGAATCCTGATAATAACGTAAAAACATGTCCAGTCCTAGCGTTCCAGTCGTGCGATATTGATGAAATTATGCAAACGCATCGGAAAAGTTTGAATACTTTGTTATCAAGAATCCAAATTTTATAATTTAGACCTCATTATACTGGTCCATTAACAGTGACGTCATGGAAAAATTAACAGTGCCGGAACGTACTTTCCTCAAATTTTTTTTAGAGGTGAAATATTACTCCGTGTGTTTTTAATTACAAGGTATTATTTACATTTTATTGCAAAAAGTTTTTGTTCTGGTTACGAATGTATAAATTATAAATTTTGAGGCAACAAAATTTATAAAAGTGTTTTTGACTATTATGTTTTTTGTTAACCAGAGCCGGAAAGGCGTTCCGGCTCCGTGACACCACTGTCCATTAGTGCTCCAAAAGCTGTTCCATTATTTTTCAATGCCCAAAATCCTAGTAAAAGACATTTTTAGTATGAAATAAGGCTATTTAATGACTCGAATTAACAATGAAAAACTATAATACGATATAAAGCGTGTTAAAAATTATTCGTTCGAACCCACATTATGCGGTCAAATGGTTAACATAATCAAATAGGGTTTATATGAAACAAAAATTATAGATATGCGTGCCAAATTTCATCAAGTTCACACAACCTTAACTGTCTAAACTTAGAGATAAATAAAAGAAACACGATTAATTTGACAGTCTGCATATTCGAGTCCTTAAACCGAACACACACTCAAATGTCCACGGCTGACCTCTTTCTCACACATTCCCTCTTCCCTTTAGTCCATATTATTACCGCTAGAGGGGTGGGGAAGTTTCTCGAAGCTTTGATTGCTCTTAATCCATCCGTTCTCCCCCACCTCCTACCAGACCAGCGCGCGGTCTTCCGAGGTCACCGCGCCTAATTTCGGCGGAACCTTTTTTCCGTGAGGCTGTGCCTCTCTGCGCGGCTCTTTCAAAGTCTTCCCTCCCTCTCATGCGTGTGTCTTGGTGTTCGGTGCCGCCGCCTTGGCCGTCCATTCGCCGCCCGCGGGGTCAAGGAGGACACCGTCCAATGAAAATCAGATCGATCATGTTAAGGGGACGCGGGGTGACATAACGAAGCCATTTAGTGGCGGGAACCGAGATTGTGCCTCTTGAAGTGTGCGACTCTTACAAGCCGACCTGTCTGGCCAATTCCTTGACCAAGCGTCTTACATCCTCGGCGGGATTTCTTCCGAGTAAATCTGGGTTCGCACGCACAGAAAAAAAGATTTGATTAAAACTATCAAACTGGTGTGATGGGGAGTATTTTTTAAAAATATACTTAAACTTTGATGTAAATTATTAAGCACTTGATTTATTTTACCAAACGCTCTTGATATCTTTCATCAAACATTTTGATATTTTCTAATTTGGTCAATTATACGAAAGAGCTTGGTAAAAATAACTGAATTAATTCAATGCGATTCAGAGTTTGGTAACTTTTATCGAAGTTACGATTAATTTTACGAAGGTGCTTGCTTTTTTGGTAAAAATTATCAAACCCTACATTCTTATGCAAATTTGGTTGGATAGAATTTACTAAGTGATTCGTAATCTATCGAACGGTCTTTCTTTCCTCTTTCGTTTATACCAATACACATTTGCAGTTGAAGGATTCCTAAACAGGCCTTACATAAAAGATAGGTTGGTAGAAATGATTTTGTCTTCATTATTTGTGATGGCGATAACGTATTAATTTTGTTTACGTTCATTTTTCTGTTTATTTCTGCTTTAAATTGCAATGTTATCTGTAAGCTAGCTGGTAGTTTTTATCGAACTGCTGTGGCCAGTTCGCAAACAATAACCAAACCAGATTGATAGAATATATCAAGTTGGTTTAGTAATTGTTACTGAATTTTTCAATGTGCCATATGAACCGAAAAGTTTGATAAAATTCATCAGAATTCGATAGTTCTAACTAAACTTTTTTTCCATGCGGAGTCGGCACGAATATTACATTAGAGGATTATCCAGCCGGCCTCTAGATGTGCTTTCACCAAGGTGGTTGTGAATATCTGGAGGCGCTGCAATCGAGTTTTAACACTGAGCATTTTGAAGTATCTGGGTTTCATCTGGGAAGGTTGACGCATTAAAGAATGATAGAGAGGAGGTTCTCTTGCCATATCGCGCCAAGCATATGGGTTGCGGCGCAGAGAAATTTAATCAGAGGACTAAATAAAATACAAAGGAAATATGTGCGATTCAGTTGCGTTGCCAGGAATTTTGTTCGTGGGAGGGGGGTTAATAACCAGGGGGATCCGGGGAAATTTTTCGAAAAACATGGTACTTAGTAGAGGGGTTTAAACTGGTTCAAACAGTTTTCATAAGCGAAATAACTTCATTTTTCAAAGAAATATTTTTTGAATTCATGATGTTTCAGTATTATGTTTTCTTTCATTATGTAGCAAAGTAATTATGATTATTATATTTCGGGGGTGGGTGGGTCCAGACCTCCGGACCTCTTTATCCCCCCCTCGCTTAGCCGCTGGTGTGATTCGTCGAAATTTGCTGCGAGCGAACTGAGAAGATCACAAAGCTTTTACATGAATTGGAAAGGGACCGCTTTGAGTCTCGGGGGCTTTGCGATAAGCTTATATTGCTTGAACAATTCTGTGTTGCTTGTGCATAATGTGTTAAGTCACTCAATCATAATTTTGAGATAATTGCATTTGAAAATTCACTCGCCCATCATAAATCCAAGCCTATGAATTATCGTGAGATAAATAGCTCATAAGCGACCTCCTCATGTGCTGTTACTATTACCACACTATGCACAAACGATTCTATATGATTCATTTGATGGTTAGGTGAGATAGTCCCATTTTTGGGGTTTTTGGACTTAACACATTATGCACAAGCAACATTAGTAGCAGACATTTTTCAGAGCGAAAGGGAGAACATAATATTAGAAATTATAAAATTAGGGAGATATTTTGCCGAACGAATAAGTACGGGGATTTGTTTTCGCCCCGAACGATAAAGGACTTCAATGAAGCTATCATATCCACGGATTAGTCGCATATTTAGCTATTTTACGGCGGCAATGCCTGCGTTTGGCTAGAGCTGAGCTGAGATCAATCTGAAGGTGATCTAGTGCAGGAGGCCAAGTTTGGAAAGAATATCTCTGAGCTCGCTTGATTACTCACCCTCCTCCTGACATTCTCTTATGATAGAAAAGATCTCTCATCGGATGATACGTTGATAGCATTGATGGCATTCAAGCTTTGTAGTTACATATTTTGGGCGAAAATTAGACTCCGATTACGAAATTTCCATGAAAGTGCTTTTAACATCCCGGACACGTATTTTATTGCTAAAAAATGTTCGAGATCCTCCTATGATATGTGTAGTCACTACCGCACTCATGTGATTTAAATGCCGGCAAGGTCAGAACTCTTAGAGCTGTGGCCAAAGCTTGAACCACACCTTCTTAGCGATAGCTTTTCAGGGACCAAAGAAATGATAGCTCCACTTATAATTTTCTGAATGACACTGTCATTCCCACAGTCCCTTATCCCATCGCTTAATTCCGTCAGTTTTCGTATTTACAATTGTCACTCAATTAAAAGCCAATTTTGGCGTTAAAATCACCACCAGTAGCTGTGCGTTCTGATTGGGTGAAGGATGGTTTCAGCGACGGAAAAAGGGACGTGCCAATGTGATTAAAAAGGGATGGGATTCCCATCCCTGGAGCCATCGCGGAAAATGATCGCGTGAAACGGTCAATTACCTCCAGCATCGTTGGAGCGATCGCTAAAGCTGTCCCTCGGAAGGAATGGAAAAAAATTATCGTGTGATGCATTCCTTATTTTCGTGAGCGGGCTTGCCATTTTTCTGTGACGTATTACTTTTTTTTACGAAGACTCATCACACCCGCAGGACGCATTCATTTAAAGCTCTTCGTACAGTCGCCGCAAAAAGTCTCAAAGCAATATGAAGAACAGAGCAGTCGAATTACACGAATTTCAGTGGCTCCACTGGTTCGAAGGCGAAGGGGGAAGGATATGAGAAGTGGGAAGGGATAGTATACGAGTCAGAAGGCATTCGAACTCGGTGGATAGTGATTCGGGAGGACTGCTATGGCCCCATCGAATTTCGGGGCTGTCTCCTTTCCTAAAACATTGAGCGAGTACCTCGATGTCATGAGAGCTTGTAGCCATCGCTGGAGCTGTCCTTCGAAAGGGATTAAAAAAAGATCGTTTAATTCAGGCTTAAGAGTTACCTCGCACTTTTTAATCTTAACAAATACATCTATACAACAGCACCTTCGAAAGTACAAAACTGATAAAAAAGTCATTGAATACGACCCATGCAAAATATTCCGGCCACCTTATCAAGATATTACGGAAATTTAAACTCTTTTAAAAGCTTATATTCCGCTAAATTGGAAATTAAAATGATTGTAAATTAATATGTCATTAATAAGGCCAGTAAATCATCTTCTAAAAAGAATTAGATTTTTCCACCGAAATTTTCTTGCATCGTTGCGTCGCATTGCCTGCGTTTGGGCTTGGTTTACAATGGTTAAGAACTGAATATGACTCGCCAAACGCAAGCTTAGCCGCCGAAAAAAGCTAGAGATACTAGTAATCCAAGGTTGTGATAACTGTAGGTAACTTTGGAGTGGTCCACACATCCGTAGGATATCGGCTTGTAGTGCTATCGACATTTTCTAAATCAATTTAACGGAGCCAATCTAAATAATTTGTTCCTGTATGATTCGTGAATAAAATTTCACACGAAACATTCCTTTGTGTTTCGTTCGATGAAAATCGGACAATCTGTTGGTCTCCCGGATTATGAACGAGATTAAATCATCGGGAATAGAAAGATTTCACGTTGAAGGCAATGATGATGAGAACGGAATAAAAAAATCTCTCTGCTGTCCACTGCACTAATTGATTCATTTTGGTTGAGTTTCCCGCCGTGGGAGGCAATAATTTCGAGAAAGGTTAGCGCACACCGGATTTACGGCCATCGCGCGAACTAATCGGATTAGAATTCCATTACATTATGGCGACAGTTTTTTAAAACGATATGGTAATTACCGACACCTCCCGTCGATTCGTATAAAGCCACTTTGGACCCCAGGAAACATGTTGACAAACACGGAAAAGCAGCCAAGCACACAGTCGATTTTTTTTACTGTAGGTATATCGAATCCTCGCAATCGCCAGTAATGATTTAACTAACGGGCGGTTCACTCGAGAAAAAACAGGTTTTTTTCACAGGTGAAGGATTACGAATCATGCTCTTTTTGCATATGGAAAGTTATTTTATCGACATCCATAATGTATTAACATAATCACTGGTCAACAATCCTAATTTTTGTTTGACGCAGCTCTCCACTCAATTCTCCTATCAGCTAATCTTTTCACACCTACGTATTTCTTCTCTTTCACACCCTTCTTTACTTCTTCCATAAATTTTGTTCGAGGTCTCCCTTCTCCGTTCTTGCCATCTACAAGTTGTTCTACGATTGTCTCCATCAGGCTATTACATCTCAAGGTATAACCTATTAGGTTGTTACGTCTCCTTGTCAAGGTTTTAATGAGACTTCCCTTCTCTCTTACTCTTCTTACGACTTTCTCATAACTTGGTCGATCCAAGTTTTGATATTCATTCTCACGCATACACGTGGGTACATACTATCTACCTGGAACCGGTGCATAATATCTAGATGGAAATTGGAAACATTGAAGTATGGGACAAATCGATAATTATTCATGATTGATTTTTCTTTCCTTTTCATTCTGAAAAATCTATCACCTTTATCCATATTTCAACATTTTTTTCTTAATACAGCTGTATTTTTTTCACAAAAGAGTAGCCTTCCATTTTTTTCAAAGATCCCCTCCTCAACTCTAAATAAAACCGTGGCTTGGCGTAAAAGCGTGGCGTAAAATGTTGTGACACAAGTCAACAAACGATTACGCGCAGGAATTTGAGAGTTATAACGAGTTTCCGTGAGTCACCACTAGTTGACGCTTGAGTCGCATGAAAGGAAAGCACCCAATGGAAAGGAAAAATTAACGTGTGGTTTGTAACTTAGCGAGTCATGCTCTAAGTAAGATAGTTGGACTTCATTCCGGGAGGGTGAGGATAACGGTCATCGTCAGAGCAATAGGGACAGCCTAAAACTTAGTTTAGAAACGACGTATAAAATTAAAAATACTATGAAATAACACTGCAATGAAGCAATTTTACTCGTATTTATAAAAATGGATTCCACGTGTGTGTAAATTTAATGTGATAGTTCCAGTTGATTCCACATGGATAGCCGTTGAACACGATGTAGAGAAGGGTGGCTCCGTATCAGGGTGTTACTACGTATTTCCGAATGATATCGGCCACATTTGAAGAGCTGTTGGAACTGCAAAAAAAAATCGCTCTATGAGTCATTTATTATTCGAGGCAACAACAATGACATGATGGAAATGAACCGATCTCGTGGAAGTGAGCCGGTTAAGTGAGCGATTACACGCGCGCTGCAGGTGGCCACTTCTTGAACTTTCACACAGTGCACGTTTGGATAAATCTCTGACGTCAACCGAAATCGAGCTCTAAGTCAACAATCGTCAGCAATTCCGTTTCTATATTAGTGCTTCCTGCCTTGTTTATAGGTGGAGAGCAAAACACATAGGCCTTCACCGACGACAATGGTCGCCCAATCGTCAAGGCACGTGACAGGAGACATTGTTCCGCCGTTCGCGCGCAAAGACGGCATTTGCGGTCGACATTCGCCAAGTGTCGGAATGTTTCCGATCCCGGCCGCTGTCTCAGCCGAGGGCTCTATGAGTCGTCAAATGTCACTGCCACACGCTTCCCCTTGAAAACCCATTCGACCCCGTCATTATCCTCGGCTGTCTTAATGCCTCCTGCGAGATGATGGCGACGCGACCGCCAAAGCCGCTTCGCCTAATTGCATCATTGTTCCGGGACCCGATCGATGAACTTCCGGTCCCTTTCACTTCTCTCGAATCGAGAGCCGCCCACAAACCGCAGCAGCCAATGGAGCACGAACATGTCGCCGATGGCGTACCCGGATTTCCGACGGTCTAATTGCCGATTCTGAGGAGTCAAATAATCTATGGCTGTCTTCTCCATCATTACGAGGAAGCCTTCGAATCAAGGAACGTTTTGCTTCTATTCAGCGAAAGCGTCGGAGTTAAAATAACGATCTGATAAACCATCTGAAGCATTATCGTTATTGAACCAACGATTGGGTGATCATGGATCATATATACCACGTTATTCCTGATATTTTACTACATACTCGTACCTACAACTTACATAAATATAGTTGTATTGTGTCTCCTTAAGATACACTTTTTAGTTTATCCATTACGTACTTTACATTAAATACTGATGACCTCTCCTATAAGGCAGTACCGTCGTATAGCCTATGAAGATAATCACTGTGGTTTACCTCTTGTTGGTGACGTCATTAGAAATTTGGGTAATTTACTCAATGAGGAAGAACATATCACTATTTCATTGAATCGCTCGAAAAGTGTGAACAAAAGCAAACCACAAGAGTCCCATGTGCAAGGCTGAGGAATAACTGAGACGCGGTGAAACGCCCGGCACGATTTCGTGACGTAATCAACTTATCTGCGAAAGGGTTAATGCCGTCGAATTTCCGTTGGTTTCCACACGCATCATAATACTGTTTCACTTGAGTAAATCGGTTTAAATCCAAAAAATTTTAAACTAGGAGATAATGGTTTATGGGCATAAGGGTTGATTTTTTATTTCTTCATTCTCACGTTTCATTTTCCTTTGAATTACTAATGGCTATCAATGACGAAAAATTCAAGCTTAGCCTACCATTGCTCTCCGAACGGATTCGAAATGGAAAGCAATACTATTCCTCTCGTTTCTTTACCATTGCAATATTCTGCAATTACGCAGAACGCGTTCCAGGACAACAATGGTTTTGTGGCGGCCGCACCTCCTGCCTCGCCGCCACACCGCTTGCCCGGAGGCAAAACGAAACGCGCTCTCTTCGCTTCCCCTCAACAGGGCGCCTAGGCCAGCGGTGGTGCGGTCGCCTCCCAAGCGGTGGCCCGGGTTCGATTCTCCGTGCCGGAGACTGAAATTATTTATTGAATTTAATAAGCCTTCTAGAATTATTTTCTAGAATTTTCTTTCATGATCGAGAACGGTTGCATGGAATATTCTGGAACAGAATAAATACTGCGGCCTTTCGCGTCCCAAACTACTACATTGACTTCTCATTGCTAGCAGACAACCTTCTACTTCCCGACGCCTTATACAGTTTCAATGGAATCTAGTCCATTTATATATTAAATATCCATCCATAGTCCATCTATATATTTAAATATTTGAATTTATAAATTTTCAGTAAGTTAAAATTGCATTATTCATTTCATTTTGAACATGCTAGTTCATAATGGATGAGTATTTACGGTCTTCACTGGCAAGAATCTCTTTGAAGGACAATGTAAGTGGAAGAGATATTAGCGGAGGAAAAATCATATTTAAGAGCCCTCTATGATCTATATAAAAAAGATTTGTCCATTCGCGATTCATCCAACCGGACCGTATGGAAAGCAAAAAGGGACAGCAACTGAATTTTGAAAATGCATGCAATAAAAACTTTGCCATTTTTCCTTGGTCAGTATAATCATCTTGTAAAATGCTATTTTTATTTCGGAGCTTTCAGGAAAATTAGAATCTTAAGTTCGCATTTATCCTCTAAGTCTTCATAAATTAAAAATTTTTAATAATTAGCGGTATAAAAATTATTCTCACTCGAGAATGAATATTTTTTTACGAGATGGTGGACAGCGAAACGAGACGAAGAAAAGAAGTATTTTGATTTTAAATAACTAAATTTACCCACACAGGAATTTCATACCAACAATTGAATAATAGTAAACATATTTCAAGAAATAAAATCTGCAAAGATATACAACTAAAAATTTGAAGAAGCACAACCAAATGGCTCATTTGACTCAAAATTGCAATCGTATTACAAAATCCTAAAAATAACAAGGTTAGATACGCTTTAAAGATCACATTCTTGTTCACCATTCTTTCCTCTAATTTATGTCTCCGAAAATACAATAAAAAACGAAAACGTGGGAACTTCCCATCATATAATACGGCATATCCTCTTAAAATAACACTAAAGAACACTACCCCCTCACCCTCATGTTTTTTCCTCTCAAAAAGAAATATTTTTTCACGCAAAATTTCCACGTATACTCACTTGTTTACCTTGTTTGACATTTCACTAATAGTGTATATCGTATATTTTTGCATTGTAAACGCTTAAATACTGTTTTAAATATGTTTGCAATGACGTTAAGGAGGGGTTAAATGGAAGAAGGGACTAATTAGACCTTGTCCGAATAAAGGCATCTATTATTATTATAATTATTATTAAAATTTCAAAGCAATAATGGACGAATCTATAAATTGGTGTAAGATAAGATCAACAAGATATGCATATGTTACAAACGTACCTGCCATTTTTGCTGAGAATATATTTGCTCTCCTACCGCGCCGACATTGATAATATTGTACTGAAACATGTATTTACCTAAAGCAGCATACACACCCTTTGCGTGAAAATTTTCGTAATTATAAACCATCTGCTAAGAAACCATCAGGCTAACTAATCACGGCAAAGTGTAATTAGCTGAAGCATAATCATGGATTAGTTCCGCAGAATATATATAATGTATTCGAGAAATATGTTATGGGTGGAATGATTTCTCTCCTTAAAGAATCGGAAACGTATATTCGGAAAGTTCCCGTAGTCAGGGGCGCAGCTAGGAATTAAGGCTAGGGGGGGGGGGGGTTTCAGGCGCAACTAATACCGGGGGTATTGGGGGTATTGCATACCCGCCAGGGTAAGCGGGAGGTGGGAAGGCCATCCGCCGGAAAAAAAGTAAGATAAATGGTTCAAAATGGTGATTTTTACGGCCTTCTGAGGGATATTTTATTAATCCTCACACTGTTCTATAAGCAATATTAATCCAATCAATTAAAATATATTTAACTAAAAATTTCTGTGAGCTCTGGGGGGGGGGGTTTATCCCCCAAAACCCCCCTCGCTGCGCCAATGCCCGAAGTTATAATCGATGATAAAAAAAAAGAGTTGCAGAGCGTAAAATGAAGTTAAATGCCTGCTAATCAAACCCCAATCGGACAGATTTCTAATAATACAGTGGAACTTGGTTATAACGTCATCAAAGGGACCAGAAGATTTTTAACGTTACATCCGAGTGACGTTATAAAAAAAGCAGCCTTTAATCTGAGTGAAAGGACAAAGTAAAAACGCAAATGTTCTGCTATATACAAAACTGTTTATTGAAATCTACTCGTCCATTGGAATATGTATAATAATAAAACATTAATAAAGAAAATGATATTCACAATTAAATATTTTATAGCCTAATAAAAATCTTACTTTACTGTCGAAAAAAATCTGTGATCTTCTTTTGAACGGTCCTTTCAGAAATATAAATTCTCTCCGTAGTGCAACAAACGTCTTGAGGCGCGCTGAGTGGTGAAGCAGTGCAGCAGTGAAGCACTTTTGCTACCTAAGAATCGCAAAATTTTTGACGCTATACCCGAGCGTCGCAATATTTGTCGACGATATAAACGGGTTTTCGTACAACATAAAATGTTCAATTTTGGCTGGTGTGCATAAAATGTGACGTTAAACCCGAGCTGACGTTACAGCCGATGCCGTTATAACCAAGGTCCACTGGATATTAAAAACCTGCAAATATGTGAGGAAAGTTCTTCCACCTGGTATGGCACGGACAGCAACATAGATGAAAAAGGTGAGTCGCTGAGTGCACACACAGGTGTGATGACGCAAAGAACCCGAAAATAAGACAGCGTGATAAAAAAGCGTTGGAGTCGGACCTCAATTTGGCAAATGCGTCCCTTAAAAAGAAATCCCCCTCTCCAAAAAAAGTGAAAACTCGCCTCACGCAGGCCGTATCGTTCATCACATGACCCTTCTATTACAAATAACATTCTTCCCAACCAACCCGACTCGCACTCTCCTCTACCCATCTCGTTAAGGTCTCGTCCGACCATTGAGGTTGGTATGGACGGGGCATTAAACCGGCTTTACTTTCACCTCGCCAACAAGGGAACACAGGGAGTATGTGCTCCGTAATGGCCAGTTCATATAAATGGTCACTTCCCTTTATCACTGGCTCGCTGGTACAAAAGCGAATTATCAAATACTTTCCAATACAATGCAACTAAATTGTGCTTCATCCGAAACGAGTATCCTTCCACTCACTCACTCAGTTAGTCAACCTGAATATTGGTTTGGTGCAGGTAGAGCTCATCCCAAAGTAAGTTACAGGAACGCAGCCACGTAATTGAAGTCAAATACTCTTCTATACCATTCGGGTACATTGTGCTTCATGCGAAACGAGTATATTTCCACCCAGTCAATCAGTTATTTAACCCGAAGACTGATTTGGTACAGGTAGAGCTCATTACAAGGTAAGCCACAGGTACGCTGCCACAAAAATGAAGTAGCAAATACACTTCATTACTATGCAACTGAATTGTGCTCCATTCAAATCAAGTATCTTTCCACTCGCTCACTCGGTTATTTCACCCGGAGATTGATTTAGTGCTGGTAGAGCTCACCCTAAAGTAAGCCACAACTACGCTGCCGTACAAATGATGAATCAAATGCAATTTATCATCAAAAAATTAGATTTTGCTTTCTTCGAAAAGAGTATCCTTCCACCCACTCAGTTATTGAACCAGAAGATTAGTTCGCTACGTAGAGCTCGCCCAAAAGTAAGCCACAGGTACGGTGCCACGCAAATTAATCAGTAAATACAACCCATTCCTACGCAACTAAATTGTGCTCCATTCGAACGAATAGTACTTCCACTTACTCACTTAGTTATTCAATCAGAAGATTGGTGTGGTGCTGGTACAACTCACCCCGAAATAAACCACGGGCGAGTGAATTTCACACATGAGGGAGACACTCACGTCTCCTAGGCCTCCTCACACATCTACTATTTTGTTTGGGGGAATCCGAGTGCTATAGCCGGGATTTGAACCGGAGACCCCTCGATCCAGTAACCAAGCGCTCTAACGACTAGGCTACCACGTTTCCCAGTTTCCTTGACAATCCAGAAGAAAAACCTTGTACGAAGCCCATATAGGTTCGAGATTAAGGCATAGACTTACTTTTTGAGCAGGATCTTATTTTAACTCATTACGGAACACCGCATTGAAGAAGAAAATTGTAGTAAAACTTATAAAAAAATGGTAAAAAGTATGAACACATGCAATATTTACTCAATTGCAGCATGTAATTATAAAACAAATGTTTTTAAGCGATGAAAAGTTTTCACTTAAACAGTAAAACTTGCCCGTGATAACCTTAAGTGACTATACAAAGTCCACAGAGGACTGGATTCGAAATAAAAAGATGTTCAAAAGTAAAAACACTTTTTTTGAGCCAGAAATTTAATACCGGCAATAAGTTCCAAAAGCCTGCACATGTAATGACGCAAACCACTTTCTAAAGTTATCACTCGTTACAAATTTGCACGAGGTCGAAATTGAGCAACCACCGCATTTATAATCGAAGCCATGATTGTCAAAACAGCATGAGGTCATTTTCCTCGAAAGAAATTATCTTTTTTTCTACTTTCATGTTCCCTGGGAGATAATAGATCAAAATATATTTATAAACCAAATAAAGTGAATTCCGTTTAAATTGGGCAATCGAAAATTAGTCTTATAAGGTTTTTGTTGAGATTATTTAGGCTTTAGTAAGCACTTTTCACATTGGAGGCCGTATTCCGCCACTTTTTGGATTCCGGGTTTCTACCGTGAAAACGGTTGCCATAATGCTGAACTACGTAATCTGTAAGCTACGTAAATCCTGAGCTGAATCCAGCATCTAAATATGAAACTACGGGAAAAAATCCCGAAATGATGATTGAAGAAAAAAAGATCGCAACAATTATTGCTCAATGCTCGAGAGAAAGCTTTTGACAGAAAATAATTTTTGCGAAAAAATAACTGTTAAAAACCATAAAATTGTTTAAAAAATTGTGGTATCCAATTTTACCATGATTCAAATATCGAAATTATTATTACTCGTTGTTTAAGAGAAAAATTTTCACGCAATTTGTTTACGATAAAACGAAAGTTGAAACCATAAAATTGTTTTGAAAATTACTGCATCCAATTTTCCGATGACTATACCTTTTACGAATAAAACATACAGTGCATGCTAAAATAGCACTTTATGAAACAGAAATCGTGAGCAAGAGATAATACCCCAGCCGTGATTAAATTGAATGGAAAATATTCACTGTAAAAATAATGAGAGCCGAGGAAAAGGCAGTTTTTTTTAAATAACAAAAGGGAAAACGTGAATAAAAAAAACTTGAGGATAAATATACTACGAAATTAATATCTAATCAAGAAGCCGTATTAAACCTCGAACTCGTCCCACGCACAATCTAATAACAGAATTCATTAATTAAAAAAATACCTTCTAAAGGCAAAAACATGAACGCTTTCCGCTAAAATGCATCATTTGATTAAATTTACATTGTTATTCCCTCTACCTGTTTTTCGCTTTGTTTTTCAAAACCCTGTGGGAAAAAATAGCGGTTGAATCAACGTTTTTGAAGCGGCTGGGCCGGAGCAGCTCTTACGTTAATGAGGAAAATTTTCAGGAAATGTATTTATAAACGTTAATTAGGAGATGCAAAAACGCCTCATAAAAAAGGCACCGCAAAATTCTTGCGTGTTCCATCAAACAAGGAGTAATACCAGTTCCGATGTTTGAATCACGGGAAAATTGGACGCAATTAATGTTTAAACAGTTTTATGGTTTCTAACAATTATTTTATCGCAAAAATTATTTTCTGTCCAAACATTTTCTCTCGAACACTGAGCAATAATTTTTTCGACATTTTTTTCTTCAATCATCATTTCGGGATTTTTCCCCATAGTTTTTATATTCAGATGCTGGATTCAGCTACTTACACTTTGCGTAGTTCAGAATTATAGCAATCGTTTTCACCGTCGAAACCCGAATCCAAAAAGTGGTAGAATACGGCCTCCAATGTGAATCGTACTTACTGAAACCTCTGACGTCATTGGACTGATTTTAAATTATCCAATTTCAAAGGAATTCACTTTATTGGATTCAATAAAATATATTTTGATCTATTATCTCTCGGGGAACATAAAAGTAAAAATAAAAATGATTCTTGCGCTTGGTGAAATATTCATATTGAAATCTCATTTATGTAGATCGATACGATGCTCGAACGACAAAAAAAGCTAAAATCCGCTTCACAAGCAGAATTCACGGAAATTTTGTCATTTATATTTGGACATTTTTCCTCTACACTTACGGTGTCTGCAAAAAAATACACAATATCGAGCTTTTGACGGCGTATATATAATGTGGTCAAACAAGACAAGCAAAGATTTTATTGAGCATTACGTTTGATAAAGCATGTATAGAACATTTTTGTATATTTTTTAGCTTACCCTTCTAATAATACCGAGAAAAATAGCATGAATTATAAACGATATGAATACAAAAGTGAAAAATTTTTTTTTAAAATTCAGATTGTAAAGCATCGCCCACGAAAGCCATTTCTTATTCAAATGTTTTCCACCGATTCCTTGAATTTTTAAACGTGTACGTGTATATTTTATAATGTAAAATGCAGTCAAATGGTATTACGATGCAATTGGTATTTAACAATAAATAATTTGATAAAAAAGGATTTGAAACTGTAATGATGAATGATAATTTTACAGAGTAGATGTTTCATTGAGATCATGAGATAGCGACACACGCGGCTCTTAAAGTTGCCTTTCTGTTGAACTCAAATTCTAGAAAAATCCTGAGTGTTTTTTCGCCGCGAATACCTTGATAAGCAGGCAACAAATCAAGAAACAGAAAAATAACGGTGTCTTTCGATTTAAAATTCTACCACAATCGACATTAATCTAAAATTAGAGCCTACTGAACAAACATCCTTCTTGATTTCACCTCATCAATGGCCACGCGTCTGTTGACCAGTAGGCTGTGTTGGAGTCACAAATGCGAAAGTCCGATGTCCATGCCTTTGATCCTACGAACGTCGATTGTGCAGTTTCATTATTTATCCGAAGCAGCGGAGCATAAGACATTTGGGCTGGGATTATTGCGTAGTCGTCCTTGGGAAGGAAAGTGTATCACAAGAGAGTAAACAAAAACGAAACACACGAGACCGATGACCGAATGAAAGGGAGAAACTGAGCGGACCCACTCGGCAGGAGTCGGTGACGTCATCAACTTTTCTGCGAAAGGGTTTAAAAAGTTGTCAATTTTTCGCCGCGAGTGCCTTGATAAGCAGGCAACGAGTCAAGAAACAGAAAAATAAAGGTCTCTTTACATTTAAAATTCTACCGCAATCGACATTAATCTGAAATTAGAGCCCATTGAACATACTTCTTCATTTCACCTTACCAATGGCCACGCGTCTCTTGACCCGTAGGCTGTGTTGGGGTCACAACTGCGAAAATCCGATGTCCACGCCTACGATCACACGATCGTCGATAGTGCGGAGTTTGATTATTCCCCCGAAGCAGCGGAGCACAAGACATTTGGGCAGGGATTGTTGCGTAGGCAACCTTGTGAAGGATAATGTCTCACAAGAGAGTAAACAAAAACGAAGCACACGAGACTGAAGCCCGAATGAAAGGGAGTATCTAAGCTGACACACTCGGCAGGAGTCGGTGACGTCATCAACTTTTCTGCGTAAGGGTAAAAAGTTGTCGATTTTCTCCGAGAGTACCTTAAAAAAACAGGCAACGATTCAAGAAAAAGAAAAATAAAGGTCTCCTTAGATTTAAAATTCTACCACAATCGACATTAATCTAAAATTGGCCCAATCTCATCTAAAGGGGCCCAATGAACTTCTTTCTTCATTCCACCTCACCAGTGGCCACGAGTCTCCTGACCCGTAGGCTGTGTTGAGGTCACAACTTCGAAAATCCAATGTCCGTGCCTGTGATCATACGAACGTCGATTGTGCGGAGTATGCTTATTCACCCGAAGCAGCGGAGCACAAGACATTTGGACAGGGATTGTTGCGTAGGCGTCCGTGCGAAGGATGGGGGGCGTGCATCTACGTATCGGAGGAGGCGGAAGGTGGGAACACGCGGGATTGGCCGTGAACTCTATCTTGGCGGCGCGGGTCAACGAGAGAAAGGTCAGGGGAAGGGAAGGAGGAACATCGGTCAATCGCCCGAGGTCGAAGCGTGGGCGAATTCGGAAGGGAGCGGGGGGAGTGAGAAAGGACTTCAGTGAAGTGTGCTCCCACTCAATAACACTACGAAACGACACGTGGCTGGCTCGAAATGTTACACGTCACGTGTAATGTTGCAATTAATATTATAGTGTGAGGCTCAGAGTTTATTTCTACGGCCTTATCTACCATTCACCAACCCACCGTCGATCTTGCTTCGTAAATTGTTTCCTTTAATCAAGAATATACCGTTATAAGGAGAACTGTGCCTTTTCTCTTGCTACTGCTTGAGTAATCTGATTCCAGGCCTTCAATTTAAGTTGGCGCACGGGCCCGCGAAGTACCTGAGCCGCGAGCAATGGAGGGGAGGAAAGGACCGACAAAAAAACTGTATGGTTCCGACACAGGTAGCTGACGGGTCCGTTCGCCCGTCCCTTTACTCCCCCCGTCTAAGGCAACTAGCACATCTAATAGAATTATTAACATTTTTTACTTTCACATAATATCTCAATCTAAATAGCATATTTTTAAAGCACTAAAAATGCTAAGAAGAATGATATAAAACACCAAGTGCTCCGATCATAAATAACGAAATGGTCGAAAGTTATTTGGAGTCAGTTCCCAGGTAAGCGTAAACGTGTTCTTGGGGCAGAACGGGTGGGGCGGAACGAAGAAAAAAGAAAAAATGGGAAATAGACTAATGGTATGAAGAGAGAACTCTGTGTTTATACTGCGGCGATTTTCATTCAAACTCTGTTGGGTCGCTTGTTCCATTTTCAAGAAATGGGCTCGATCTATGTGTGCACGAGTGGATAGCGGAGCAGATGATTCTGTACTTGTGAGTAAATGTTGAGATTTAGCTTAAAAAAAGACTAAGTAAAAGTGTACTGCACCTAAAAATTCATTCAAATCGAAAGACAAGAACATACAAGTTAATTTTTTATTGCATTTTTAACATGTTTTAGTAATTCATTTTCACGCTACCCCATTCCGGGGCAGAACGGGGAAAATGACATATTTTTTGCTTTCGGGAAAATATATAGAATCAATATTTTTTCCATTGTATATTTGTATTTTTGTGTTCAATGAATTTCAAAAGGTCTATTAAAAATGTGACGAAATTTTATTAACTCGCTCTGTACTTGTTTTTTTAATGTTTTGAACTTGATACACCATTCTAACCCTGGTTCCCCTATATATTTTTAAAAACAATACCTAAATCACTAGCATTTTATAAAATAAAACGCTTAAATGCTAGAATACTCACAAAGGAAAAAATATCTGAAGCTTTCAAACAGTGGCGTCGCCAGGAATTTCGTTCGGGGGGGTCCAAAACCAGAGCGGACATTTTTTAAAAACAGGGTACAAAGTAGAGGGTTTTAAACTAATTTTAACGCTTTTCATGATCTGAAAAACTACATTTTTTGAAGAAATATTTAGTAAATTCATGATTTTTCAATATTTATTTTCGTTTATGAAGGAAAATAATTGTGTTTTTATATTTGGGGGGCTGGGGAAGTCCCAGACCCCCCCTGGCTACACCACAGCTTTCAAAGCAAATGACTTCTGACGTCCGAGATTGAAGCAAAGCTCGTCATGAAGCTCTAAGCTCTTCGTATTACAACGGTAATTTTCAGCTCAATTCCAGAATCAATATTTTTCCTTGTCATAGCATCAACCCTTGATTGATCCTAGATTTTTACATGTAAGGCATGAATTCTACCCTGGTTTCAATTGATGCGGCGGCTGCAACGATTATAAGTAAGTACTTCCCTGGCACAAAAAATATAAAACTGCGTTTCGAATCTTAAAAATACTTCCATAGCAGATTCAATGCATATTGTGGGAATGATTTCAGTTTATTTTTTTAAATATTGTCCGACTGCTTCAGAATAAAGTTGTTGACATTAATATGTATCTCATTTCCTATTTCAATTGAACAAAATTTATTATTCGGAATGATTTAATTGATTAAAAATACTCAAAGGTTGAAAAAATAACGTTCAATGCCAGTTACTCAAATGGACAAATAAAAAAAAAGGTAGTCAGTAAGACCAGTAGAATATTAGTGACGATTGCAGAAATATTGTAATGAAAAATTCGATTAAAACCTTTGATACAAGCTAATAAATTGACATAACAAAACAATTGATCTGATAGTGTAATTACGCGAATTCATCCGGATAAGCTTGCGGCCTCAATAATGACCAAATTTTCCTCTACCGATACCACTTTGAAATTTACGGATTATATCGGATGTCCTGAAATAAATACGAAGGGCAAAATCGTGTACCTATCTAAACAGGGATAGGCAGGCGATGGATAAAGTATCAATCGATAATGTTGGAGGGAATATGGATCGCAGTGAAAGCCCAGGGCGATAAAGTCAAGGGTCACGCGAAAACCAGGTCGAAAGCTTCCGAAAAGATTAAAATGGGCCAAAATATGATTGATACTCATCGAAACGGATGATGCCAATCAATTAATATGCACACAGCACGGCCGCTTTGATAACGCAGGCACCAATCATCATTTGAATACTTACGGATATCATCTCGAATTACTCGGGCGAAAACAGACAACGAGGAAGTGAGAACACACGAAATGATATCTCGCGACCTGGGACATTAATCCGATATTTTTATGCAAACATCAAGAAGTAGTATACAAATGAGGTTTTCAGGCCAAAATATTTTTTACTAAGTACTCACCAGCTTATACGATGTTCCGTTTGGGTCAAAATAGCTCCAAGGCTGTCTGGAAGCGTCGACAATCCCTCCCGCAAAACCTTGAACGTCTAGACGGCCTCCACCCATCACGAAAACATTCAGTGTGTGTCCTGTCTAATAACAATAGAATAATACTTGAAAGTACTATCTCAATTACCGAGAGAGTATCGGAGACCTCTAATCCGTCCACTGAACACAATCCGAGTCAACCCAAAAACTCGAAAAAAGGTGCAATGTACTGAAAATACTTTCCCTTTGAAAGCGAATGGAAGATGGGATAAAAGTTCACTCCCAGCATTTCCGGGTCCCACCCAAAAACTCGAAGAAAGGTGCAATGTGCTGAGAGTACTTTCCCGTTGAAAGTGGATGCAAGCCTGGATTAAAGGTCAATTGCATGGCCTGACAATTACTCCCACGAAATCAAGTTTTCAGGCAAGGAAGTAATATCCTTGAGCAAGTCTCTGTTCAACAAGGAATACATACACAAATCCGGCTTTTACTTACATAAAAGGTCACTCCCTTTCTCTCACGAAATCATATTTTTTGAGTACTCACACGGAAATAAACAAGGGAATCCGTACACGCTCACAGACTTAATGCAATGATGAAAAATCTGTATAAATACTCGTACCCGTAGCCCAAGAAATCATTCCACCAACAGTCAACGATTGCAGAGGTAAGTACTTACTGTTACTCCATTGGATATGCAATAATTATTCTTATAATTAGCACTTTTTAATTGCCACCGAATACAGAATTATATTTGTACTATAGTTGAAATATCAAATAAGTCAGGCTAAAGCAACGAGTAAAAATATCTTATGAGCATTTGTACTAATATTTATATCTTTCAATGGCTTAAGAACATAAGAATTAATTTCAATACACAAACCATTGGAATACAACATGAATGAAACGTTAGCGAACGGACGACAACTGATTAAAATGTATACAATTAATCCACAAAGCTATGAATATATGGTAAAATGACAACTTACTCTTATAAATTCAGAACGATAGGTAATACAGTTTAATGTGAGATAAAAACAAATGAAATAATGCACTTAACTTAATAAAACACAATGCCTGTCCTTTGTAATTAATAATCAATATAGAATATATTCAGTAGCTTACGAATCACTGATAACTTTTATTCTAATCAAACAATCTTTGCATCGTCTCTGACGACGTGAAAATAGTCGTTCATCTCGGCATGCTACGGTCCTCGTTCTCTCATCCGCCACGAGGTGCCACCCAGCGACGGCACGTCTCATACGGAGTCTGTCGGCGTGAGCCATCTGGTGGCGAATTAGTGTACGATTTGAAATCCCGGCCCCGCGCTGAGTTTGAATGAGTGATCACAGCGCCACGTATGAGTCGCTATCACAACTAAACACTTCGCGATAATATTTCGTATACCGCGTTAAATACTTAGCATTGGAAAAAAACTCTTAGATTTTGTATTGAAATAAATATGCTTGAAGCTATGTTATTTAAAATAAAATAATATAATAAACTAGTTACGTAAAAATACTATACCTCGTGGGGAATGGCTAAAAAATTACGGAAAAAAATAACCCGTATTATTAAACTCCACTGAACCTAAGGATTAATTGTAGATCTAATATTATTATTATTATTATGTTATCAGTTATATCAACAAAAAAATATGTACGTGAGAGGTACATTAACACTGAGTCCGCTGGCTGGGGGGGTCTTGGAGCCAGTGCATCGTCTGAGGAGGAGGCTTCGAGGCATTGGTCCGTACGAATTAGAATTACGTGGGAACGTATTAATTCTACGGATGAGTGCAGCTGACGCCACCACAGCTCGAAATCGATTCCTCAGAGCAATGCGGTTGCTCTTAAACGTGGCCAATGTGAGTGTTGTTCATGAGATGTCTCCAGACCCGTTTTTGACACCATACTCATCATTGTCGGATTCTACCAACACTTCATCCTCAGCCGCGTGAAGCGTGTATACATCTCAATGCAAATTGCATAGTTATCCAGGTAAGCATGCATCTTCATAGTTGAAATATTTGCTTTTAAAACGTAACAAATTCTCAAACATATATATTATCTTCCTTTAATTAAAACTCATAATAAATACATCACGTGTTTTTTCACCATTATGAACAAACAAACTAATAATAAAAATAATTACATCAATAATAAATGGCGGGGGAGAGGATAAAATTGTTTATAAAGCAATTCAATTCAAGGGATAAGACAATATTTGAAACTATTCGCTACCACCGCAGGGGGGTTTTAAACAAGGGGACCAACACTCTAATCACCACACGCTAACTTGATGCCTCTGATTTACTTTCTCAAATAAAAAGAACTGAATAAAACTATATTATAGGGTAAAAAATAAGAACAAATAAACTCAACACATATCCATTAAAAAATTTTTATTAAATTATTTTTGTCTCTGCCGACATAGAGCTCTTCTCCTCCATAGTTGAACATCATAATATCTTTCATTGATAATTTTAGGAATGCTGGCAATATCAAACGCCTTCCAACGCCCCGCACTTTGATGTGCCCCACCAACTTCTCCCCATATCTGGTATTTATTTTTTCAATTTTTGTCACCAAAAATTTTTTGCCAATGACCATCTCCTCCTTCTTCAAAAATTCGTTTCCTTTTTGCGCCTCTAGGAGAGTTTGACGGATCTAAAAAAAAATAAAAAACATTAGATATGCAAGTTAAAATAGCTTATAAAAAAAGTATAAAAATACTAACTGAAGGAGCGAGCATGGTTGGTGGAGAAGAAGCGGCTAGTGACCTAAAAAAGAAAGAACTTATTAGAGGAATGACTATCATATGTAAATAGATCTTCAATAACAGAACTACAAAAACTATTTTTTACAGATATGACCAATATTTACCCCATTGACGTGGATGCAGATGGAGAACCCTTCCTATCATTGGAGGCAGAGAAGGAGGCATCTTCATGTGTGGGGAACTCTGCAACGTCGGAGAAGGAGTCGAAAACATCAATGGAGAAATCCGGGACGTTGGAGAAGGAAGCAACAGGATCAGTAGAGGAATCCTGGACGATAGATGAGTCATAGAAGATGGTTCGCACAGCGGTGGCGGACGGTGCGGCAATGGATTGCATGGTGGTAGGTGAGCTGGTTGCGGCAGTTGGAGCGCTGGCTGACGTTGCGATGGCAGTTGGAACGCTGGCTGAAATGGCGGTGACAGTTGGAACGCTGGCTGACGTGGTGGCGACAGTTGGAACGGAGGCAGACGGCATGGTGGTGATTGACAGGGTGACGGTTTCCACGGCGGTAGCTGGCACAGCTGTGGATGGGGTGGAGGCAGCGTTGAAGGTGTCCATTATGTTTCTACGGTCGGCAAAGTCTTGGAGTTGCAGAGACGATCAGTAGAGTGTGACTTACTCAGCCAACGGACCAGGTATTTATACAAGTGACTGTGCCAAAAAAGTGACGTTAACGGAGTGGGGGGACTCGCGAACTTAGTTGGAAGAGAGAGGGAGTTGAGACTCATGAACTTAAGATGAAGAGTCAGAAGAATCGTAAAAAGTATCGTTCGAATTACGCGAATGAACGAGTCTTCGCTTTCTTGCAAGTTTATATTCTTTTCTGTCACTTAGATATCTTTTATAACAATGTGAGTTGAAAGCAAAAGTGTAGGAATGATATGTACGCCATTGTCTGGAACTATGGGATGAATCAGTAGATGGTAAATCAGAAGAAGAAGAAGATGATGATGATGATCCATGTATAGATCTGTAGTTATGTTCATCAAAATTAATAAAACAATCGGCTCTATTCATTAAACCAAATAGCGGGGCTCGAATGCAGTTTGAACACCAATTGTCCTCATTACGAATTAAATCCACCACCATGTGTACCGATATGACTGTATGATGTGTGTAAATGTACACACTTTTCGGTTCGTGCGGAATTATTTCCGAAACACAAGTTTTACAAAATCGAGGTCTTTCAAAATTATCCATGAAAAAGTAACTAATAATAATGACATGTACAGAATCACCGATATAATTTTCTATATTTAATAAAAAATCTAACGGTCTTACTAAAAGCAGTTGATAAGCACATTTAGATAAGCGAGAGTTAAAATCAAAATCAAAGTTGTCAACTTCTGATTCATAATAACCGTACGAAGCACCCGATAGGTCGTTTAACCACGACTCCCATAAATGCATTCTATTACATTCTATATAATACACCAGGTCCGTTTGAACTGATCGTGGTAGAGTTAATTTGTATATGTCCTTTTTTTCGTCCACACATGCTGAGACTGTTGACAAACAAAGTTGGTAAAGAGAAGGAAAACCGGCTTTGAAATAATAGACATGGCTAGGAATATCTAATGAGGGAGTAGTCATCTCCTCAAACTGAGAACGGCTCAAAGAAGCGAACATATCGAATCTAACAGGTGACGCTATGAGAAAACGCACGCTATTTATACACCCTCCCTCGAGGTCAAATAAAAGTAGTTTTTCCTCAATTACCCTCACTCCCACGATTGGGAAAGGAGAGAAATCCACCTTTCAAAAATTAACCTTTAGCAGGCGGAAAAAAGACACGCCCAAGTGGGAAGGATAAATGAAAGGTTACACATGTTCGAACGCAGAACCTCCAAACTCAAACCAGGTCACAGAGTTGTACTTAAGCAATATTAAAGAAGAAGGACGTCCAATGGAAAGGCGAGTGAAAGGCTTTACCAGCAGGAATCATAACCAACTTAAAACCAGTGTACTTGCTCCGAAGCAATACCATAGTGAAGGGAATGGGGATCCGTCTCATATAAATATCACAAGCGCTACGAGAGAAATTATCAGTTCCAGTCAAACCTCGCGACTTGAACGGACCAGTGTTCCTCCGCAATTTTTACAAACCACATTCTTTTAACGCATCTTTGTTCATCCGTCTGCGTATTTGAGATCGAAAAACAGTAAGTACACATCTTTCCTACTCAACTAGAATATAATCAAGCAGTAGGTCTAGTTTCATAGTTCTAAAGTCTTGATAGTATTATCTCTAATTTTCCAGATAAATACCTCCCCAGTTACACGTAAATCATGTCTTCCATCCCGCAACTATTAGCTGATTACAAGTCCGGTGCATACAACACATTAGATGAATTAGATAGAGCCATAAGGAGCATACACGAACGCATAGTTTTCAATAACGACACGATTGATGATATTGAAACTTTTTCCAATATGAAAGATAGATTATACGAGTTGAAAAGAAAACATTTTTGCAATTACTGCGAAATCTTTTATAGCATCGATGAGGCTTTACCTCACGAGAATACAAACGAACATAGACGTAATGTAACTGTACAACTGGGAATGGGTTTCAATGAAATTCGATCTGCAATTAGATCCAGAGTGAAAACCTATTGGATTACACCAGAGGGTGGCATTAGTGATGTTATTTCTTTTTTGGATGAGATTAAGCTACAAACGAGTGAAAAGTTAACTGAATCAGTGAATCAGAATAACTCCATTAAATTTAACCTAGTTTTAATTTGTCAGTTTAAGAAGGGAGAGGGAGAGCTTATGGAAACGACATTTAAAACTCAAAATCGCGTCATGCTCTTGTCGGATAATATCGAGGAGAGTATTGATGAAGCCTTTTCAAAATTACTTAAGGAAAAATCCGAGTTTCAGGCCAAAGGATCCGGTTGGACGTTAGATCATGTAATAGGAATGGAATTGCGCATAAACAAGTACATTCCATTGAGAGGCTCAAGTTTCATTCCACTTCCAGCAAAAATTAAAAATACCCTTTCTGTGATTAACGTTAAAAACGATGATCAGCTCTGCTTCAAATATGCC